>NC_091395.1:5459545-5762575 GCF_032191515.1 Phaenicophaeus curvirostris
GCTGAGAAATACTGAGTTTTGCGGAGAGGCCATGCAAAAAGCTTCTGCTGAATGCTCAGCTGCTGGTCAGCTGTTTGGAGCTGGTGGGTGATGCTGGGCTGTACGAAAGCTTCCAGCTGGCCAGGACAGAGTCACACAGGCTCATGCAACCTGCGCTCGCTGGTGGTTTCGGTGCCTGGGTTACTTCTGTGGGCACCCACAACACGCAGAACGCTCACGTGGCTGTGGTCTCCCTTCTGCTGGACACTCATCTGCATCTCTTCATCACTAAGTGTCCAAGGAACAGACCTGGGATGATGGAGGCTCCCTAATGTGGTTCTGTCTTGGACTACTCCATCTTACTTGCAAATCGCTCTGAATTATGCAGCCATAAACTGAAACCTGTATCCTCTGCAGCTAAGCTATGAAGGTAAGATTTAAATATCATAATCGTAAACTGAACGAAATGGGGTATTTTGAAATGGAATGAAAATAATCAATATCTCAAAGCCTTACCTGAAACAGAAATGTCTTCAAAGAGCAGCAGTTCTTTGTAATTACGTAAAGAGCAAATCGCTTTCCCAAGCAAATGCCATGTTAGATTGAGGTTTATGCCATTTGTAGTGAAAGAAAGGTACTATGACATCTGCTAGACAAACCAAAACAAATCATGGTCTGGCACCCTTTGATTTGCTAGAGCCAGGACGAAAGATAGCTTGGGTATTTAGGCTGAAGGACAACATGATAAGTATGCGGTGCCCACAGGCAGACGCACCATGCAGAGCAAACAGCACGGTGAATGGGGTAGAAGAGCTGCCATCCAGTCAGGTCTTGGAGTGTACTCAAACAAGTGCATTGCAAAAAATGTTTACCAAAGGGCCTTCAGGCCAAATACCCATTTTCCATGACTCCTGATAGTAAGTCTGGCTGGCAACATCTCAGGAAAAGCAGCTGATCTAAAGTCTTAGCTTCTCAGTTCCTAGGGTTTGTCTTACAATACAGTAGATAACAGAGATTGAGGTGGGCAGCACATTCTTGTGAGTGTGTAGTTGCTTTTCAGGCCCAGCTTCCTATAAAAGAGGTGATCCTTTTGCTGCCTACTTTCCTGAACCTTTGAGACATGGAGATCAGTCATCTGTGTTCCTGGCCAAGATCAACCCAACTTGTATTTTTGAAAACAAGATAAGGCAGAGTGCTTGGTGAACATACCTGACTTTCACTGCCCTAATAACATGTTCAATGCAAACAGCTGGGACTGAGCATCCTCCTCAGAGCCCTGTATTATAGACAAGACACATAAATTTTAAAGAGAAGCCTGACATTTGCTGTGCTTTCCCCCCCCATTTTATGATTCATGGTTTGACACATTTACTAAAAATTATTCTTTTGTTTTAGTTATGAGTTGTGGGCTGAAATGTTTTTAGACACTCTTCATGAGTGTGGATGCCCTTCTCTTAGTCAAACTGACATATGTCTCCTGTCTCCTGCTTTGCTCTGAAAGTTTCAGCTATAAATTTTGAACGTGATGTCTCCTGTAATAGGGAGAGAGGATACATAGTACAGTAAAACTGTTACCCTTTATTCCAACATCTTTGACGCTGTATTTCTTATCTATTAAAAAAGATCATGATTGTTTTCCCCTCTCAACACCAGGTCTTTTCAAAAGCGATTTGCTGTTCGAGATCTGGTATAACCGCTGCCCATGGAACCCCCAGCACCTTTCCTCTCTGGAATGGCTCCATACAGGACTTCCCACAACAGACCCCACATCAGATGCTGCTGGTGGAGATGGCGGAGGATGGCACAAATGAAGACAAGTGGGAGTTGGGGTCCTGCTTCTCTCTGTGTCCCTGTGGCTAGGGGAGAGCCATCGCCCTTGTGTGAGTTGGAAAGTGGCTATCAGCTACAGGTAGGCTGTATTATACTGCAGGCTATGATTACTTAATCTTTCTGGCATCTTGTCCCTAAGGGTGGGAGGGCACAGAATTTCATGGAAAAAAAAAATTTAAGATGGGCTGAAGAACTTTAACCTCACTATGTAGCAGAACATGAGGAAGTCCATGGAGGTCACAGGAGTTACAGCCACTCAATCTTGGTGTGAGTGCAGACAAAATGGAATGCATCATGTTTAAATCCTTGAAATTAGACAGTAACTTTGGGACTTCATTTAACAGGAGTCCAGCTACTATTGTCATTTCTTCTTGCCAGCAGAACAGTTGTTTTGCTAACAGCCCAGCTGGAGACTGAAAGATGAGCTAAGAATAAGAGGTTGTAGGAAAAAAAGATAGGATAACTATTATCTGTCCCGCCAGCCCTGGGCCACTTAACTTGTATTCCCACTATGCTTGCACAACGTATTTGGTATGAGTGGAGAAAATTAACCAAAAATCCCAGGAAGCAGACCAGGCTTCTCTTCACCTCTAGTACGGCTGAGTTACCCTCCTGCTGAACAGAAATTATGTAGGAGATTTTCCTTCTTGCAAACAGCTTCCTGCTAGTAGGAAGCGATTTGTGATGTCTCTGGCCCCAGAGAAGTGCCAGGCACAATTAATACTGTTTAACAAAGCATTTGGGTTGCCTCTGGTGAACAAGACAGGTCAGAGGCTATGGACCTATGTTGGAAGCCAGTTGCTGAAGTTATTTGTCTGGCTTGTGTTAGCTACTTGGATCCTGCTATACAAGTCAGAAGTGCAGAGTGCCCTAAGTGCAATATTTTAATTTAAATGCTTATAGTACAAGAGAAACAATTCACCATCATCTCATTAGAGGCACAGCTATTTACAGGACAGCTTTTCCTCTTTGATCTTGTAAGAAAAATTAATGGAAGTTTAGGACATGTTTATATGCTTTTGTAAAGGCTGAGATCCAAGCAAAACACACTTATATCTGGGGAAAAAAAACATTGAGAGGTTGTAAATGTATTAAATACTTTTGACCAGTACTGGATACCAAAGTAGAGATTTCCAAGGTTAAAGAGTTCAAGAGTGATGACTCCTGGTTCCCATTTGACTCCCATTAGAAACCTCATTTCTATGCTACTAAATGAAACAATATACTTCTCCCTGTGGACACATGAATGAGTTCTGTTGTCATTGTTTGGTTTTAGGTTTTTTTTCCCCATTGTAGCTTTCAAAAAACCTGCAAGCACTGTAGCCTGAAAATTTCATGAGTAGCGAACTCTCTGCTCCCATCTGTTGGTGAGCAAGAGAAAAGTGCCCATAAAAGCAGTTCATCTGTTTTACCTGGAGCACCGGATGGACTGATAATTCAGAGAGGTATGGGATCTCGGTCCATATTTTTTTGTTAATGAACAGATGACACCATTCTTTGTCTTTTGCACCAGTGGCACTTTGGGAAGAAATCATAGTTACATTTCAGTCCCTTAGCATCCTGTACTAAGATGACTTCTCTCTAAGAGCTCTTGCATAGGATTTAATGTGTAGGCGTGATGGAGAGACAGACAGATGATGGAGTTGAACAAAGGAAAGGTTTGGGTTTTTTTTCACAGAAACCATGGTAACAGCAGCAGAAGTGAGACATCTTGGCGGTTGGACTAGATGGGCTTTAGAGATCCCTTCCAACCCAAACCATTCTGTGGTCTTTGCTGAAAATTCTTTAACTCAGCCAAGAAATAAAATGAAACCTTCAAATTGTTTTTTAGGATGGACATTCAGAAAATGAGAGAATATTGATTTGCAGGGGGCTGGAAACGGACCTGCCCAGACAGGAGTCAGACCTCAGGAGCTACAGTGTCCATATGGAAGAAGAAAGGATATTTGGAAAGAATGTATGCCTACAGGAAACTTGGCATCAGCTGCTGACCAGGACAGTGGACCACTGCCAAAGGTACCGAATGAAGCAGATAGTTTCATTGGGAAAACAATGCGCAAAGTTAAAGGTATCTTTGCCTTGCCATTAGTGAAAGCTTCTTCTTTGTTTCAGTGTCATAATTGCACACGATGAACTGTTGCCTGAAGGCATTTGGAAACCATTGTGGGTGGAAAGGGACACAACGCTGTAACACTGACTTCGAAGAGGGGTCACTTTTTGAACACAGGCTTGTTCCTAGCAAGATCTCTTCTAGATTGGTTCTGGGTACCCAGTGATTAGATATGGTGGCAAGATCCCAACTAGGTGGAGGAGAAAGTAGTCAAAAGAAAGTAAATTACTGGATTCATACAGAAGGGCTCAATTTCTGAGCTCATTGGCCGGTGGCTTTGCTTGAATTTTCTCAGCATCCAAATCTTAACTGAAGCCTCACTGCCATTGTTAGAAACAGCATTCAGTTCTTGCCACGCTCTCTCATCGGTGGTCATTGCTATTCCAAGATCATTAGGAAGAGGTACAAGCAAGCATGGTAAAGAATGTGAAAGAGGGTTGGAGGGAAAAGATGCTGCTGAATAAATCCATATGGGGGTGAATGCAGTGCTAAGACAGAATACCACTCAGTGGAATAGTTTATCACTGAAAACTGGCATGTTGCAGTTGCACTGACATTTTCTAAAGCCAACTGCATCCACAGACAGCTGACTGATGAGTTCACATTATAAAAGACTGTTCAGGAGTTCATCCACTGAAAGGCCATTTACGGGCTTTACTTTCTCACGGTCCAGCTCTGGAAAGAGTTACTTTGCTTGTAAGAGTTCCACAGCCTGTAGTATCCTCCCATTGTTTCAAGTTAAGGGAAAATCAGCTGTTTTTTCTATTGTGAACAGGGGCCAGGATGGAGGGCTAATTGGTTCAGTTCAATTAAATGTCTGTTTTATGAGGCCAGGCTATTGCATGCACTGATGCTGGACAATGGGGCAGCAGTCTAAATCTGTGATCTCTGTTAGACAATGAACATTTAGGCTACTTCTGAGGGATGTGGTAAGAAAATGCCTTCTTTCTTTTTTCCACACAATTAAAAAACCCCAGAAGATAATTAAGTAATTCAGAGTAGATAATGATTATCTATGGTTTGGAAGGAATTTCTCTTTGAGCAAGACTCCTCTGCATCCATAGTACAAACTGATTTTACTGGAAGCTTTCTATCAGCCAGAGAAAGCAATCTTCCCAGAGAAAGATGTTATGGTGCAAGATACTTTTTAATGTTAAATACACACAGGGATACAAAAAGAATCCTACATAATTTTTAAACAGCCAGTTGATTCTGAAGCATCAGAGTACGAGGTTTATTTCTGACAGACTCAGATGGCTGAAGAACTCAAGCAATGTTTTGGGGATGTTGAGGGACAGGGGTGAAATAGCATGTGCAGCTTATTTCTTAATCCTTACTTTGCTATCGTAATGATGAAAATTAAAGTAGCCCCATGGATGTTACAGTCCATGCAAGAGCCTTAGTCAGACCAATGCTACTCACAGGAACAGGGGTGGCAGGAAGATTGCTTGGGCCACCCCTGAGTACCTCCTTCTGAGGTTGAATTTGTAGGATTAAACATTGATAAAGAGTCCTGCAAGGAAGAAACTCGTTTATTCAGAGCAGCAAAAAACCTTTATAATATGGTTTCATTTTGCTACTGTTGATGAGTAGCTGTTTGAAGAAAAATTGCATTGAAACTGTTCATAAAGAACAGTACAATGTGGAACGTGATTACTTTCTATGAAGGATTCATCTCTTCGCAAGCTTTATATATGAGCACAAGTGTATGTTTTTGTAGGTTCTAAGTTTGCCTTGTGTCCCCACCTCCATTTCTGGGAGGGAGGAGAGGATGGCTGGTGGCTACTCACCAAGTCTGCTGAAAGCTGTGCATACACACAGCCCACAGCCGGAGTGGCTGACTTTATTTTCCTTCCTAGAGGATCTGGGAATGAGCTGGATGCATTAAGAAAAGCTCAGGAAGTATAAGGTAAATGTTAAGAGAGTACGTTGTGGACCCTGGCACAATCAACCACAGGAGAGCTGTGAGATGCTGTGATTCCTAGTCCCGTGATTCTGGGAGGTGATGAAGACCAACTCAGAGTTATCGTCATGCATTCAAATGAGAGCTGCCTGTGCACAACCAGGGGAGACATTTATTTAAATGCTTGGACAGCACAGAATTATTTCAGTGATGGATCCTTCAGAAACACAGAACAAAACAAAATGAGCTTCCTTTTCATCTGTTGTTCTCCATCTCGGCTTTGGCTGTTTCACCAGTAAGTACCCAAGCAATAATTTGATATATGCCCTGTTACTTGCTTGTCCTCATTTCTGCTTCTTGTACGGTCTCATTTCCATTTCAGACCACTTAAAAGCTCCTTGCTTGGTCAGGAGGACCTCTGCCATAATTCCCTGTCTTCCTGCACAAGGGTGTTTTCATCAAGATTTCTCTTGAGCACTTCTGTCCCTTGTGGCAGCTTCTCAGAAGATCTTAAATAATCAGCTAGCTATGCCCCCTGTGTAAACCATGATCAGATTCCTCCAGATGTTAGATTTCTCTGATGGGGAGAACAGGAGAGAGTTTTCCCAGATTTCTCCTATTCCCAGGTAACTTCTTTTAATTTGAATTCCAAACATTCTTGCCTTTCTTGTTCAAACCAAGCTATCTGGACTCATGAAGGTATTTAGAAAAAAGTGCTTTATCTAGCTTGTAGTAAAATTCAGATTAATTTGTAGAATTCATGCTGTTTTCTGAAAATACTAGGTGGCAAGATCTGAGCACTATTCTTCATGTTGAGTTGCTGCTGCTAAAGGGGGCCCAGTGATATCTAGAAAGAAGAAAATTAAAACCAGCAAAAAAGCCACATGTGCCTTTTGTCCCATATTACACTGTGGCTTAATTATACAGAGGGACTGTGTGCTTAGCTAAAAAGCAATAAAGGCACTGCAAGAAGCACCATTAGTGAGGCAGCATCACCCCCTGAGGGATTAACTCAGTTTCTGGAATCTTTCTGGTGGAAAAATAAGTTTTCTCTTATGTTCATCTTTGTCTCCAGTGATCCGTGCCCACAAAGCTCCAGTCTGTTGCTGCTGATGTAAATGACTATCAAAGGATGAAGTCTGAGGTAACGTGCAAGATAGCAATCAAATCCTACCAGTTCAGAAGTCTGTGTCCACCACGCAGAGGGTAAACTTGATGAGAGGATGTTAGCACAGAAGTAACAACTCAAAAGGTGTTTTGTCTTAAGAGATTTTTAAAGTTGAGACTAGTCTACCATGGGATGAAGGCACATGGTTGAAAACATTTGAAAGCATGGAGAATGGGGGTGACGCAGAGGAAACAGCAGTGAATTGTGTGTATGTTCTGGAACTTATTTCTACAAGGGATTTTGGAATGTTAAACATTCTCAAGGTACTTGTCATTCTATCATCTCTTCAAGGACTCAGACCTTGGCCAATTTTAACTTTTGGAAGCTGAAGGCAAGTGTCCCTGAAGGCAGGGTGACTCACAAAGAACTGTTGCAGGATTGCTCTGCACCCTCTAGCACAGCAGTCTTGAGAAAACATCCCACAACATTTAAAAATCATTTTTTTTTTACCAATGTGCTTATGTAAAATGGTCAAGTAAGATTGCTGGAAAGTTGTAAATATGGAAATGGTAGAATAATCTTTTAGCGAAAACTGCAGTTTGTCCAAGGTAACAGAAGAATTTCTTTTTTTTGAGGAGGAGAGAAAATTCTCGTTTTAGAACGGCCACTGAACACACAAGGAAGGCACCACCTTTCTCCATGTTTCTACCTCAAAGGTGATGAAGATCTCTCCAATAATGCCATGTACCATCATCCATCAAGACAGATCCAAGATGAGCTCCCTTCTCAGTGCATTTAGGTGATCCCCAAATACACTAGTGCATTTTTTCCTTTTTTTTTTCCAGTAGCCAGGGCCATGAGTTGTTCAGTCTGTGCCGTGACATTGGAAACACTGCCTATCCTCTGTAGATTTAAATACCTTATTTCTACAGAGCGTTCATTGGCTGATGCTCCATCCTGGTGTTGCCAGAGGACAGCAGACACAGAAGGAAAGTATTTACCTGAAAGCTGGATAATTCACTGGATACTCTCCATTCAACAGAAAGCTGAAAGCTGTAAGTTGTATTTAAAAAGTTCATTGTGAACAGCGAGTGCTGCAGGAAGTAGCAAGCTTATCAAAGATCTTTACGTTGCCTGCAGTATCAAATGTTATGTTCACAGGGAGATCAGACAAACAAATTCACAGGATATGTCAATAGAGTCTAGACTGAACGAGGTCTCCTGAGAAATTAATTTCCAAATCTTTAATCTAGCACATTTCATGTATTTCAATCTACAACAGTACAGCTTTTCACACACACATGCTTTAAGAAAAATGTACTTAAATACAACATAGTATTTACAATTTACAAATGTCAATGTAATTGAAATAGAAGGAAAAAAACAAAAGGCATTATTCTCTTTTTTTTTAAATCAAACTCTATGTTTTCCCAAATGTAACTTGAAGCCTCATTCAGCAGAGTATTTACATATGTGCCTGTGTCATTCGGAGCTGCTCATGCACCTTCTGTACTCACTGGAGCTCATCGGAGGCTTCAAATGCCTTACTGAATCAGAGCCATAATTGAGATTTCTTTTTCTTTAAGGTGGAGAAGGAAGAACTTAGTCTTCCTCCTGGAAGCCAGAAGAGTTTGTAAGAAAGACGATGAGGTGGAAAACCCTGTGTCCCTCTTCTGGGTGACATCAAGAGCATTGCTAAACTTGCCCTGTCAAAAATATTGCAGATAGTGAGGTGACAGTCAGCTCCTTCATCACTATTTCAAGCATTCTCAGATCATTGGCTGTGCACGTTGTACCCGTACTTGAGAAGGTGAGTATCTCTTCAGTTAATGACAATACCATGAAAGACTTAGACGATGACTACAAACTCTTCCAAAAGCGTTTGGCATTACAGAGGACAGCCCTGTTCAGAAAGAATTAAAGTTATGAAGGAATTCACAGGATACAAAGTAGTCTCTATTTTTAAAGGGCTATTTCAGCTGTAGTCCATTTCTCATCAAAATCATGGCCTTGCAAGAATTTGTGTGCCAAATTTCTGTGACAGGATTTTATTAGAAAAAACTTGTATTTTAAAAAGCCAGTGCCCTGATATGCTGTGAGTTTTGTAGCATCACTCGTTGTTTCTATGTGCTAAGTCTAGGTAAAGAATTTAATTGCTAATAACGTAGTAATTGGCCTGATTTAGTGAAACTGAGGTGGAATTGTTTTGTTTTGTTTTTCTTCTCAAAGACATGCAAACCTTATTTCTTTCAAGGAAAAACCACTTCAACAGAATGCAAGGGAGTAGGTAGTGTAGATTGATTTGAAAGGGGTGCGCTGTGTATGCTCTTAGATGTTCTTCACATTCTACTTACACAGCTGTTACTGCATGCATATTGAAAAAAAATGTGGAAGAAGTGCAGCCAATGCAGAGATCGTTAGCATTTAATTCCTCCCAATATGGTTATTTATTTCTTTGATTTCTTTTCCCTTTCCCAGAGGAGCATATCAGTTTGTTCTAGATAGGAAGCCTTCTCTACAACTTTTTATACACACAGGACACTCAGCAGTGCAAAATATCCTTTTATCAAGTTGATTCTGAAATCAGTGATGTTATGTCACAATAAAACACAGTGTAGTGAAAAACCACACACTTCCTATTATAGAAAAACACCCTTTGAGCACCCCTTACACCATCTGGGGAACCTGTCTTATCCTAGCGCGTTCTTGGTGCTTTTCAGGATATTTCCCCGAAGGAATGAGAACAGATCAACTACAAACTTGCACTGAAAAATCACACAAATTTTAGATGTCAATCTCCAATTATCAGTGACCAAAAGAGCAAAGGATGCCACTCCAGTGCCACGCTCAATATTCATCATAGGTGAGCTCTTTCTGCACCCCATTTCTCTTTGTCAACTTGTTTCTGGCTTTATCCCTTTGTCTACATGTAGAGCTTACATTTGTCCATCCCCTTTCAGTCAAAGAGAAATGATCCCTGGCCTCTGTTTCCAAATTAGACAGCCCTTCCTGCGATGCTTGGAGAATTACCTTTAAGGTTCTTTTAGGGAACCAGAGTACTGTTAGGAATGTCTTTTATGTGCTTCTATCATTCTTTCATTGCAACACAGAATCCTTGTTGAAAAGCAGCAGTAATGCTATTTAGAATATTATGCAAGAGAAAACACCTCAAAATACCTTGAATGATATTCACCAAAGACTTGAAATTCACAGTATTGCCCAGTCCTCTTTTTGGTGATATTTTTCAGTCTGGTGTGTTGCTGAAAGATAAATGTAAGATATAAAGAAATAAAATAGAGCTGTTAATAGGTTCCTATGAGCTCTGACAGTTTAGTGCATGGTTTAAATCTATATATCCACTCTGTCATTTCACAAATAGTCACAGCTCTTTACCTTTTGTGCTTTAGTTTCCGTTACTTCGATATGGGTGTTCTCTTTAAACAGTGCTGTTCATGTTGAAAGTCTTGCAGAAACAACAGTCATAGCCAATCAGTCTGCCTAAGAGAGTGAAAAAAAAAAATGAAAATTAAGTTTTTCAGGTACTGAAATAATGGTCTGAACACGAACATAGCAAAATCCTGTGTGCGTTACAGAAGTGCATTTAGGGAGATGGATTCTTTGAAGAGCTATTTTTGCCATTCCTATGAATCTGAAGCGACATTGGCATTTTGTGGGTTTCTACTGTGTAATTTCAATATGCAACAATCTCTCCGAGTTGAATAATTTGGAATCCACGCACACTTTGCAGTTTTGAGATAATTTGATCTGAATAGCAGTTTCATGTAAATGTTTTGGCAGTAACAAAAATATCCTCAACGTTACTACTTACAGCTTTCAAACATGACTAACGACTTGAAATGCTGGCAATGAAAGAGCATGATAGGCAGGTTAAAAATCATTAATTCCTCTCTCTGAAAATGATATTTTCTCACTGAAAGGTTTGAAAACAAATCTACTTTCAACAGGTTATTTCTGTATTAGCATGACACCAGCAACATCTGTGCAGCTACATCTCTTCTCCTGTGGGCAAGCATGGCCAAGGGAGCTTGAAGGAACACAGCTCTTGCTTGCTCCACCCCACAGCTGTGGGGTAAACACGGGATACGACATTTGAAGTGTTAAATAATTGGAGGAAGTGAATGGAGAATGATAACAATAGCAACAGGGGAATTTCTTGAGTGATTTGAGAAGGCTGTCTGGTGCAGGCTGGATGTTTGATTATGTATGCACTGGATACCCACTGCTCTTTACTTGAATAATACATGGGACCTAGGGATTGTTTGCTTTAAAATACCAAAATGAGAAATGACCATATTCTGAAAACAAAACCTGGGAGTTTCAAGTCTGCCACCTCTAGGAAAGCCCAGTGGGAGGGATAGGGTTGCTAGAAGTCGAGGAGGCCTCTTTTTCCTTATTTGTTATCATTTAACAAAATCTAAAGGCGTCTTCCTTTGCAGAGAGCAGGAAATAATTCCTGTGTGGCTCCAGGGCCATGCAGAGGTTAGGGTGCCCGTTTCACTTACAGTGTTAAACCACGGAGGGCTGCAGGGTTGCACCGGGGCTGTACGGAGCCACCAAACACTGGACAAGAGAAAAACAAAGAGCACGTGTACAGTGGAGTGTTTCTGACCAGTAACAGATGAAAATATAGTGCTCTTTGTAACACAGTGCTGCTCCTTCCATTGTTCTCACTTAGAACTGGTTGTGTTCCATTCCTGGGGAGATTTTTTAGAGTTACATTTGGAAGCGTGTGGTCAGCAGGTTAAAAATTGCTGCTGAAGCATTCCTGTTATTTGTTAATCACTTTTGAAACCTGAGCAGTGTGAATCAATGCTGTATCCTCAACCTTTGCTCTGAGTCTGCTTGAAATTAGTAACCTAAAGTTTTATGGCGAAAAACTAGATTATCCTATTGAGATAGAACAAGTGTATGTGTTTTCTACGTGCTAACAAATGCAACCCTGCCTCTGAATGTCACTTGAAAACTAGAAAGGATGTAGCATGGTGTGTATATAATACAACATTGAGATGTCAGCATCTGGGAGGCAGATTGTAGCTGCCACTTCAGGCCCAGCCCAAGCAGCGTCCAGAGCTGAGAGGTGTTTGCCTTATATAAAGAAAAGTGTGGTGTCACCAATCTTTGCTAATCAAAGAATATATCATCACTTGGACAATCTGTAACAAGACAGTTGAAGTTGAAAGGCACATCTCAGATTTATTTTGCACAAATATTATTTTTTCGGTCCAAAGCTGCTTGTTATGCAAACTCTGAAGACTGATAAATATTACTTAAGTAGTAACTTCTACACAATATTGTGAATAGTGTGTTTGGAAAGGACTTAAAAATAGAACTGGCTACAACCTTGCAGCAAACCATCCAGAATAGTTCAATTTAAGTTTGTATCATGTGGAAAAATCATGTTTCTTTGTTAGCTTAACTTGATCAATTGGTTGTTCTTGTTTTGAATCCAATTTAACCTTTAACCACTGCAGTTTTTGTTCTTATAGCCTCCTCCATTTCTTCCTGTGTTTGTGTAAAAGAAACATCCAGCCCATCAGACACTAAACGGCCAGAAATGCTTTATTTGCTCTGCTGAGTATAAGCTCAGCCAGAGCTATCAGCTAAACACCTGGCTCATTTCAATCCCGTTATCACTAGTCCTGCACTTCGCAGAGATCCTGCCTCTCACTTGCAAGCCTTTCCACAGCAAGTTGGCTCCAGATGTGCAGTTGCAGCATTCCCAGTGGTGCGTGAGCAACAGGAATTGAGCTGTGACACCTGGTTGAAACCTCCAGCACCCCTGAGCCCTGCCTGTGGCCACCTCCTAATGACTTTTTCCCACTTGCCTGGGCTTTGAGGTTCCAAGCAGGGAACTCTCAAGGATGGGGGCCAATCCCACTGGAGACTCTTGGAGGGGACAGGCTCATCCCCTGCACTGTCTCAGGAAGTCTTGAGCAAGAATTGAACTGATGGGAAAACCAGAACTTTTGAAAACCCCTTTTATTGTGGGGTTTTTCTCCCCATCTTAACTCTTTCTGTTTAATATTCTTTACAATAGTAACGTTTTTTGATCAATGGTCTTAATACAACTGTCAGAGTCAGCTGAGGAATCATAAGAAATCTTAAGAAAACTTCTCTCCCGTTGCTGCATTACCAAGGATGTTTCAATGAAAACACAGTCCTTTTGATCTTAGTTATTTGGGAGCTCTTCTGCAGCTTATATCTCAGCAGAAACCCCAACAATCTGTTTGTGCTTACTGGGAAAAGATATTGTCACCTTGCCAGCATAATTACATTGGCGAGTTGGGGAATAATGAGTGAGAACAGATGAAATATTTAGATATAAATATAGTCTGTTTTCATGTGCTGTGATTGTCGCTAATAAAGCAAGGATGTGTGGTTTGTGGTTCAGGGACAGGATGAGGAACCAGGACATCTGGGTTCCTTTCCCAGCTTTACCACAGTGTATTGAAGAAGTCATCAAGCCTCTTTGTACCCCCATCAGTTGGAAGTGGATAACAATGCTCTGGGGGCTAATTCCTTAATGCTGTCATTTTCAGATGTTCAGAAGGGCAGAGCGATACAAGTGTGTATGATTTTTACATACAAGAAATTGGTCCAACTAACTTGAAATGCAGGGAGCCAGAAAGTTTTTGTGAATTAATTTATCCTATCCTGACTTCAGGAATCTTGACCCATTTGCAATTTCATAATAATACAGAAAAACAAGAGGAAAATTAAAACCAGCACAGAATATTTGAACAAAATCCTGTCCAAATGTACGCGCTCTTAAGTTTTCTGTGGCAAGTTTTTTGGGCTTTACAATCAAGGTTGTTTTATTTAATTCCTGACGTGGTTAAAGTAGCAACGGGAGTGCTGTGTACCTAATAAGGAGATGGCAGTGATGTCCTTAAAGACGGAAATATGCTTATTTGTTCAAAACCTATAAGCTACTTACTTAAGTTCTAACTCATAAGGCTTGGTAGGTTTTAAACATGACCTACAGTGGCTACCTAGAAAGGGAGGTGTTTTCCCTAGCCTAATTTTGCTCACTGCAGCTGTAACTAATAAATGACTAAACTGTAGCTTAAAAAGCACGTAAGTAGTATAAAAGTAATAAAAGCCAAGATTCATTCTACCTAAGAGTAAAAAAGCCCATTTGGCATGTAAGTCATAGAGGAAAAAAGACTATTTTTTGTCACGTGTGTGTGCTAGCAGAGTCTCAAAAGCAGAGTTGCTTCTTTAGATATGGGGTGGGGGTAAAGCTGCTGGGGATTTGAAATCCTTGAGTTTAAATCATGAGAACAGCTTTTTTGAGATAATCGTTATAATATTTTAAGGTTTCCAGCACTTATTTGAAACTATTTTTAGTAGTAAAAACAACAGTCTGTAATGCAAAAATCTTTTACCTGCTGATGGATTCTGGGCATCAGGTGGCTGCATCTTCATTAGAGAAGCAAAGGGGAGCAGATCTACAGTTGGTAATGAGGACATCACATCCATTTCTATGCGTGGTTAGGATTTTCAGCCCGGTCCCAAGTGCCAGCTGGCTGAAGCACAGGAGTTGTTCTTCTGGAGTACCTCTTAAGTGGTTTCACGCAGAAGTCTGGTTCAGATGCTCTGACTTGTGGTGCATGAAAAGGCACAGTGAGTGGGAGAGAGCGGGAGATCTGCTTCAGAAGCACAGATCTGATCTGAACTAAAATGCTAAGCTATCCTCACCCTACTTATACTCTTATCACTAAATAAGGGTGATAGGAGGGCTTGATTTGCACTCAGAATCCAAGTGGCCAGGCCAGGCCGAGCACAAATTTCCCCTTGCTTTCATTGAAACACATGCAAGGCTTTGCTGTAAGTCACTCAGTGTTATAGCAGCAGCTGAAATACTCATGTAGTGTAATTTCAGAATTTTGAAAGAGGCTTTTAGCTATGTGTAAAAGAAATCTGCTTCAGTTTGTTGATTTTATCTCATTTGAGAACATACCTGAGAACAGTTGAGTCCATTGCAACACTGGTACTGGAGGTACAGTTTTAAATAGGGGAAATTAGCTCTTCAGCATAGCTCTCATCTAATACAATATTCTCTGTGCTGCTAAAGGAAGAGAGAATGCCTTGATGCCCCAAAAAACACTCCAGAAATCTGCAGAGATTCATTTATTTCCTAACCAACTTGTACGCTAAAACAGAGAATGCAGGTTTATGGTTAACCAAGCCCTTCCCCTTTCCTATCCCCAGTTCTTGCTTTAACCAGGAATAATTTGGGCACGTGGCCTGCCATGAAGTCTTTCCTGTCTGGGTTGCCAGTAAGGAGATGTAGGGAGCAGCATCCCGGGGCTTAGTACTGAGTGCTCCCAGGGGAGACGGAGCAGTTTGTGTTCAGTGCAGGCTAGAAAACTATATCAGAATGGGTGAAAACTGGTGAGCTGTCAGCTGAGATCCCTCCTCTGCCTCTGGAGCCTTAGACAACGAGCATGTTCAGGGATACAGGGAATAGGTACCATGAGGCTCATAAAAACTTTTTCCATAAAAATTGCCCTCATCATAATAATTCACATCATGGTAATGCCTTTCACACTAACTTCCCTAAAAGACGTCCCCACCCAACACACACACGAGTGTATAAACACATCTCTCGCAGTACATCTACGTAGACAGTCACGTGAATAACTGTCTTCATGTAGTGAGACAAACAGCCCAAACACACAAAAGATCTAGCAACAAAATTTCTTTTCTGATGGCGTAAATCCCACTAGTTCTAATTTCATCTCAAAATGGAAAACACAGCATTACATTATTTGTGCACAAAGGCTAAATTTCCCTGGTTGCTACTTAGACCCCAAGCTCATACAAACACAGCAGGAGAAACCTAAAATGATTTTGTTTCCTAGTGGCACTAATTCCATTGCTGGAGAAAATGTAATTATATTTATATTGACATTAGAATGATAACTTTGCAGGCCAGACTTCATTCCGTCTGTTAGGCCAGATACAAACAAAGCACCAGCAGAGACCTAAGGAATTTGGTTTAGTGTTTGATAGGAATGGTTGGACTCGATGATCCGGTGGGTCTCTTCCAACCTGGTTATTCTATGATTCTATTCTAATTTCTGTCCCTTGGTAGTGGTGTGCCTGGCAGCCCAGCCAATTATTTCGGGAGTAAAAGGAAAGTTCATTCTGTGGAAAAGATAGTTAGGATTTAATTTTGTCTTAACTGCAAAACCTCTTCATTTTGTATTGATCTCAGCATCCTCAAACAAACTCCACATGCAATTTGCAGTCTGCAGACTTGGCTTATATAGCTGGAAAAGTTGGAATCTCAACATAAAATCTTGTAGCAGTTATATATGCATGCACGTATGTAATATAGTGTGGGCTTAAGAGCGCAAGAAAGCACAGCAGAGGAGCAGGCTATTCATCGAGATAATGGTAACAATGTCAAAGTTTATAAACTTATATACATATCTATCAAAACACACCAGTTGTGATATGTTAGTGAAAAAGGCAGTTTCCTTTTAACAGACCCTGTTGATCTCTCAAACACAGCCCTTTCCATGAGCAGCTCAACTCATCATCCCCCCTCCACCTCCACGCTCTTGGGGACAATCAGCAAAATCTCTGCAGAGTTCTGGTGCTCAGGTGCACGTCACTGTGCAACGTTTCAGTATTTGTAAAGAATAACCACAAATGTAAACGTATTTATACAAAATGGAAACTTGTTACATGCTGTAAGAATTTTGCAACATGTTTTACGTTAACTTTGGTGCCTGACAGAAATAACCTTCCTTGTATGATGCGCTCAGAGCACGTTGTTATTAAGACAAATGGGCAAAGGCAGATTTTAGTGAGATTTCTGAAGTTCTGGTGGGGAGGTGTGCATCTATCCCCACATTAAGGGCCGACCTTGTATTTCAGGGAAGCAGAACAAAATACGAATTTCAGTTACAGTGATGAATTTTGCAACACTGAGCTGATAAATGATCACAGCAGCCCCAGTCCCCTGGAGCTGCCTTGCTGTTGTGAACAGTAATTGCCTGCTGGCTGTTGGAGGCTGTCGGGATCGCATCCAGTAGATTCAGACCGGAGCCTGGCACCATTTGACTTGTGGTTTTGCTTATTTATCAATCTCATTTGCCCCTGTATTAAAAGAGAGGCCCTTCAGGAAAATGGAAGTTCTTTCCTGAAATTCAAGGAGGTGGGAATCGTGGTCATTCACTGCTGAGACATTAACTTAATACGCAGTGGCATTTTTAGGTATTTACCCTGGCTGTACTAATTTCATATGTTACAGTACACGTGCCAGCCTATCCTATTGTTTTCTCAAGGCACTTTATCAGTGTGAGATAGTCCCAGTTCTAAAGCCAAGAGCACGTCAGTATTCCTTACCTCTCCTGCATAAACAATGCCACTGCACACAAGACAAGCAGTACCAAGGGAGAGTGTTTACATTCAGGGCTGAAGGATTTCTTTTTCCTCAAATAAGTAATAAAGAAAGAAAACAGCTCTATAGAGGAAATTATTTGCACACTGGAACTGAACTAAATTAAACAATTAGAAGACAGAAAGAGCTAAACAATTTGCATTCCAGAAGTTAGGCTTTGGTTGGACAATCAAAACATGTCAATTTTCAAAAAGCCCAACTGACCAAATAGAGAAACTTCTTGTTTGGGTCTACTGAACTTAATTTTCTTTGGCATTTTCTTCCATACTCGTATACCAAAACAAAAGCCGCTGCTGTGATACCTGTAATTAATGGATACCGGCGGGTGGATTAGTTAGTCGCTGCCCCAGGTAGACACTGTGTGTATTGCTGGGGAAGCCACTTCAGGTAGAGTCCTTTTCTTCTTAATTTAACCACATATGAAAGACTCACCTGGTTTAACCTCCCATCCCAGCTCCCTCTGCTTTCAATGAAGAGAGAGAAGACTCGATGATCTGGTGGGTCTCTTCCAACCTGGCTATTCTATGATTCTATGAAAAGAAAGAGAAATCAGGGCTGTATGTGGAATCCATCACTCCTTGGTCATGCCTCCTCCAACTACCAGCCAGGAAAGTGCCGGTATATTTGAAACTCCGTTTTTCCTTTAAACTGAAATTTCATCACACGGAAGGGACAGAAAGGAAACTGTGTGACATTCAGGTATGAGGGTAGGAGGAGGCACACAGGAGCCATTGATAGACCGTGCGCTCCTTGAACCCCCCCGTCTCTCAGCTGGATGTAGCTGAGAGAGTTTGTCAGTGTTCACAGTCCAAGCCTGAAGCACAAATTTGGCTGAGCTGCTTTTTTCCATTTTCGTCGATATTAAAAATCCGTCCTGAATATGGTACTTCTGGCCTTCGCCACAGAAAGGCCTTTGCAGGCAAAGCCCAACACCGTCACATTTTTATAAATGCTTCATAGAAGCTTACAGATTTCACAAGCTTACATTGGCTTAAACAGGAGGAATTTATGTGCTTTACCAATGTTACCGAGGAAATATAGCTCCCAAATGGTGATTTTTTTATTTTTTTTTTTTTTACTAAATACAGTTATAATATGGGGGTGGATGTATGTTGGCACCGTCCCAACCTGCCTTAAAGGACACTTAAACCATTTCAGATATGGAGTTTTCACAACTTGTTTGTTCTTAACTGTAAGTTTTGCTTTGCTGAGCTTTTTAAACTAGGAGAGTATTTTTTTTAAATTAATCTCTAAGATTAAATGTTAGACTAGGCATGAAATTAAATGCCTCTTTGTTAGTTTGCAACCACAGTGCCTTCTCTGCAGCTTGTATGCTCAATGCGAAGGTGAATTTTTAATGTTAACTGTTTTATAATCTTGAAAAAACAACTCAAGAGAGTCCATAGAACAACAGAACCATTTGGGTTGGACCTTAAAGCTCACCAAGTTCCATCCCCTGCCATGGGCAGGGACACCTCCCACTGGATCAGGAGCTCCAAGCCCCATCCAGCCTGGCCTTGAACCCCTCCACGGATGGGGCAGCCACAGCTTCTCTGGGCAACCTGGGCCAGGGCCTCGCCAGACTCACAGGAAAACATTTAGAAAAATTAAGGCTAACATATACACTAAAAGTAAATAAATATTTGGCAAGAATAGCAGATTTGCTTACATAAAGAAACTCCCAGAGTACTAACAGTGCTCTGTCATTTTCCAGAGTTCTGGGGTACCTTTCTGTTCCTAAAACCACCTAAAACCAAACCATTTCATTCAGTTCTCAGCATTTTAGCGATGCCTGAATTGGTCAGTGAGAAAGACAGCCCTTCTGGCAGTGGCATTTGCCATAAAACCACTGCTACTGAAATCACATTTACTTGCAGGTAGTTTGGTTGGATTTTACCTGTACTGGTTTAGGAGGTCTGTGATTAATATACAATGCATCCAGTTAATAATGGATGTAATAGGAATATGATTGAATTTATAACTAGTAAAAATGCACCAATGGCAGGGAATAACTCTGAAGGATAAACATAATGTTGCTGGCACTGTCAAATCCTAAACTTACTACATGAAATCTAATAGGAATTTATTATATGAAAGCACTCAAGTTTGATATTATGGGTCGCCTCTGTCTAATTTCATTTGGAATTATATCTATCCACTTCCAGACTTAACTAGACCTATATTACGCAAAAATACAACACACAAGTTAGAAATGCGTATATAAATTTGAATGGAATAGCAGATAATGTAAACTTTATATTTTAATCACAGAATCAATCAGCTTTGCTAAAAATATATTTTGCAGGCTAACTTCAAACCTTTTTCCCCATTTTTTCAGTGCTTGCAGGATCCAAGTTAATACCTACGGTGCAGCAATACTTCAGTGCCAGGGAGAGCCATGTGTGCACGGATCCTGTCCTGTCCAGAGCACTGGAAACGTCACAGTGATTGGAAGAGTCCCACTTCCTTTTCTGGAGGAGATTGGAATAAACATCTGTGCATTTGGATGATCAGCTAAATTAAACTGAGTACGGCAGAGACTTCCTTTAGCAGTTTCCCTGTCACTAAAGGAAATGAGAGTATAATTTTCACAGTCCAATTACAGGATGACTGTTTAGCAGCCAAACATCAGGTCAAATGCAAAGTAAAAGACAAACTGGATATATCTCACTGGACGTTGGTTTTGCCTATTACATCTCAGTACCTCAGAACCGTATCCTATCACGTAGAAAACCTTGTTCCTGACCCGGGGAATTCACATGCCGTTTATATGCCATAACACACACATGAAGGAAAAAGCAGATCGCCTTTCTTAAAGTCCCATTGATTCTAACGTAGCCATAATCCAAAGCAGAGATTGTGGTTTTCTTCTTGCTCACTTGATTGTTTTTTTATATTATCTGGTGTGTCATCTCACTCGTTAAAGTACCACTACATCACTACAACATGTAACTTAAGATAAACAGGAAAAGACAAATTATTAAAGTAAAATATAGGTGCTTCAGGCTCTGTCTGAACTCGGATGGATTATTCCTTCCTTCTTCCTGAGCACAATTTCTTTACAAAGATTTGCTGGGACAAGAATTCACCTTCTATCATGATACCACCTTCTTGCACTTTGTCAGCTACTTACCTCCTGTGAGCTACTGTTTGAATATTGAATACTGTACATGAGCTGTTTATTGGGATGGTCCTTGTGTAAATGTACAGGTTTGATATAATAGGCTGTTAGAAAAGCGAGCACGAGTGAAAGAGAATGGCTTCAGATAAGCAAACTCATGTTGTTAAATCTGAGCTGTTCACAGAATTCTGATTTTTTTACCTCAGTCACCTTCGAAAATTGTTTTGTCAAGACTGAGGGCAGACAACCAAAAGGATTGTGGCTGGTTGAAATATCCACTGGGGACCCATTCTAAACCTGCTCAGCCGTGTCCGTGTTGCCACCTAGCAAGTCCATAAAATCAAATGAAAACTTGCCTGGGTGGGACTGCAGCACTCCGGTAGAGATCTGTAGTGTTTAAGTTGGATGTTTTTTTCAGTGGGGTGTTGTTCCTGCAGGAAAAAAATCACAATTTCCGTTTTCTCTATCACAATCTTGCAAAGAGGGTCAGCTTCCAGGAATTTCCAGGATAGTGATTAAACATTAATGGTATAAATCAGGTGGCTCAATTATTTCACGAGAGCAGAGTCATGCTTTGCCAGTAACAGTTTTATGTTTTATAACTCATATTTATGTATGAGTATTTACAAAGCACAAACTCTTGTCTATACGTGCGTTCAGTTTAGCACTCACATAAATTACAAAAGTATCCTGGATTTGCATCTAAAATTGAAGTTTGGCATCTAGCCATCCACCTTGCCCCCGCAGGGCACTGCAGAATCAAACTCCAACTCGTTTGCCACTGCTTAGTGCCACGCGTGGTATCTGTACCTCTCTAAGCACTTGAAATAGGTAACTGAGACATCACAAGAGTCACATCATGGTCATTTTGCACAAACAAACCTGACTAGAATAATGCTAGAGGCAAAGGGAATGAGGTCTCATGAGCATAAATAAATTTTGAGCTAAAGAATTAATTTATGTTTGCTTGAAAGAGCTCAGCAAGGCATAAAAATGTTCAGGAATGTTTAATCCTGAAGGGAATGAGATTTATCAAAGCAATTTGAAAGGATAATGCATTCATTTCTGGTTCTGCATGCAAAGAAAAGTCAAAAGAGTACAAAGCATTAACAACTTAGAAGCTATTTTTCACGCTGCTATCATTACCTCGAGTATGATGCTGCAGTGAAAGGTAAATCTGGTTCTGGTAAGCAATTATCAACTTGTGATAAGCATAAGGTTTAGATTTAAAGATCAAAGCAATCATATGTAAACCATTTTGAGTACATACGTGTCCTCTGCTTTATGTCCTTGCTCCTGGCTCTATGTCCAGTTATCACTGTGTTAGCGTAATAGCATCTTAGCCCAGGAGCAACTGGAATCTGCATCGAAAAGAAAATGGAGCTAATTTAATTCACAGTAATATGTAATGGGCTGAAAACTTCAGGCAGAGATTATCTCAGTCTGTACAGGAGACCAGAGGAACCAGATCGACTGCTCTCAAACTCATCAGAGAGACAGTTCAGTAAATCCAGCCCTTTGCTGCTGCTTCTCCTCTGGTCAGTGTACTTTTCAACGGGATAAAAATGAAGTTATCATTTTGAAAACCCTTGCTGAAAAGTCTGTTTTCCAAGCATTTTATGAAGAGCTTAAGAGTATGGATTTCAGCTCAGGTTCTAAATAAAACAATGAAGAATTTGGTTTGAATAAAACTCACCGTATCTTTACTGTAAGGTGAAGTAATAAAAACATGCTTCATTTCATATCTTGGGACAGATCACTAGAAATTACTTCTGTGCAGCAATGGTAAAAAGTTATGAGCAATTCATCCCTACTCGCATGTAACAGGTTCTTCTAAAGTTATATGACTGTACATACAAACAAGCAAATTGATGGCAGGTTTACAATCATTTTGTAAATGTGATTAAATGCACCCGTAAAAAATACCTGAGCCTATTCTGTGTGGAGTAAACTACTGGGGGGGGAAAAAAAAAAAAAAAAAAGAGGATACCCAACAACTTGAAGAAGCATTTCTAGTCCCACATCACAGCAAAACTGTGGTACTGGGAACGCCTAAAACTTTCTACTGCTTTGTGTGTCCGCCTGAAGATCAGGGCCTTCCATTAGCTCTGCTCTCCATCCTATGCGACTGACTTAAGACCATGGAATCCGCGTGTTTCTGGGCCATATCAAAACAAATTTAGACAGACTAAAAACTGTAGATCTGTCTGGATTTACAAAAGACTTGCCTGAAAAACTTCCAGTTAGTTCCAATCCACTCTTGCCAGTTCTGGATGCTCCATATCTGTAGAAATCTCATCCTCTGACCCTTGAGTTTCCTTTAAATGAATTAAAAAAATACTATTGCAAATTATAAGGTGAAAGCATGAAGAATTTTTTTTCTTTTCAAACTACCCTTTACAGGTTTAGGGTTGGTTTTTAACGCACATAAATTGAAATCATTGTAATTCATGTAGTCCAGAAGTTTCTTCTTTAATGGTCTGTAGTGCACCATTACTTTTACATGTTTTATACACCGATCTGACTTAAAACCAGCCTGGCTGTTTTGTTACAAATGGTTTTATTTTCCAAGTAAACCAAGTGGCAGAGCAATTTGAAACATATTGAATCGATTTAAAAGACTAATACCCACAACTGGCTCTAAATCAAAAAGAATTACTCTAGACTTAGTGAGTTTTATTTCTGACAGTTCTGATTTTTAATATATAGTAGAACATATTGCATATATTCACTTACTTTAAAAAAGGAATCAGCAACACGGGGATCCACATATTCTTTTCTCATGCCAAAGACATTTCTTTATACAGAAGAAAATGCCTGATTTCTTTTCCCTTTGATGCAAAAATAATCCCGTAAATGCACTTTTCATGTCCCAATGTGTAGCCACTTTGTTGAACTTTTGGATTCTGCAATTGGATAAATCAGATTTGCTAGTGAAGATCTAAAGCTGCGAGCGCAATTTACCTTCAGTTCACTAGTGATGCGGGCAGCTACTATCTTGGGACCAGATCCTGTAAACCTGCGCATGAACAGCTTCACCCGTAACCGCTGGTCCATCGATGACCAGTACACCGTTCATGCGAGTCAGGGTGTGTCAAACCACGCATCTCGTTATTCAGGAGAGGTTTAGGCTGGACATGAGGAAAAAATTTTTCACAGAAAGGGTCATTGGGCACTGGCAGAGGCTGCCCAGGGAGGTGGTTGAGTCACCTTCCCTGGAGGGGTTTAAGGCACGGGAGGACGAGGTGCTAAGGGGCATGGGTTAGTGTTTGATAGGAATGGTTGGACTCGATGATCCGGTGGGTCTCTTCCAACCTGGTTATTCTATGATTCTTTGGTCTCAGAAAGGCCACTGAGGAGTCAGAAGCGATCAGTAACCCGCCATCGTTTCTAATTGTAACTGCAGTGGTTGCCTGAAGGCTGGCCAGCACAACTCCCTTCGATGGTTCCCTTACACAGATCTCTCTTATCCTGATTCATCATCACCTTATCCGGGCGTTTGCCGCGGTGCCTTTCCACACGCAGCACCTCCAGGATTTGACCCGCACACAGGCTACTCCCACAGCCTGTCCCTGTGACCTTTCCGGGCATGCGGATGATTTAACATTAATGCCTGTCCACTTTCAGAAGGGACTGGGGGGCAGCAGGTCATTATTGTTTAAACACATTTGTTTTGCCTTTCTTCTCAGAAACTTTAAATCAGAAGCTCCCTTACACAGAACGCCCAAACTGACAGCTTTAGGATGTGTGAGAAGAACACAGCTAATTTAGTGCAAAAGATAAGACGTTTCCTCAGGGAAGCGCTAATACCAGGCCCGTTCCCCCTCAGTGTCACTGCAGATTATTGTACTACACAGAAAGGGATCCTAAATCTTTTTAATTGAAAAATATTTGTCTTCTCCTTACTAAAATAAGTCCCTGCCTAGAGGTTAAACAGTTCTTAAATGATTTTTGAATTACATACAATTTCTGGACAGTTTATCAAAAAAGAGGAGGATACAGCTTGGTGCCTTGTTAATTTATGGCAGAGCAGAGAAAGGATAAATGTTTCCTCGGTGACCCAAACGGAAGAGTGACATAAAAAGATGATTAGAAATACAAAGTCCAGACGTATCCAGCTTGCTAAGATACACCAGCTGTCACAGACACGTCCATGCGTGTGAATACGTGTGCATACACATCATAATTATGCACGCAAAGTGGAGGGATAATTATCCAGGTTTGGTAGTTGAAAGAACAGCCAAGAGAAGAACTTTACTCAGCTTCACTCTCCCTTTTTTCTGGCTGAAAGTTCAAAAAGCATCAGAATCACTGAGTTTAATTCACATAAGTTTTTGATTCGTAAGTCATGAAATGACCTCACAAAAGGGAGAAAATGGAAATGACCTTTTACCTTTACCATGTTCTGAGCAAGAACATTTAAAAATTGTGATCCAGTCCTTGACCCATCAAGAGAACAATTGCACGTTGCTTGGACAGGCCTCCTTTCTGTCCCAAAACTGAGGAATGAGGTTTGAAGCCAAGTCCTCACTTAGAGTGGTGCAGACCCAACCTCCAGAGCCTCCTGGAAAGCACAGTTCCCTTCAGCAGAGATGACACCCTGGAAGATTTAAAAAGCATTAAACAGAGGGAATTAATTGTATATTTAGATGTTCTTCTAGGTAAAATGGTGCCTTAGAGGTCTAGAGGTGGGCTCTGCCCCCAGCCTTTGGGGAACTGCTCTGCTCCCAGAACACTTGCATGTTAGGGTGGTTTGGTTTTTTTTCCCCTTTAAATTCCTTCCAACCAGCTGTCCTCCCTCCACTTCTCCTCATGCTTCTATCACAGTCATGTTGCCTCTGATGTTTACTGAAGGAAGAATATTTTCCTTTTCTAATTCCATCCTTAGCCATTGTTTTCCCAACCTCTAGTTCTCAAGAAATGTGATTTCTTTTTTTAAAAAAGGCTAATTAAGCCATTTATCAAACTTTTCCAAGTTGGTAGAGTGACAAATTAGCCCTATCTCCCACCAACAATCTGATGGATGGGAAGATAAAGATGCAGAGGCTGTTATTTTAGCTGGAAGCTCTCTACTATATCAATTGTTAGGCCGCAAGCCAAAAGACCCTAAGAGATGACAAGAACTAATGATGGGTCCATGAAGTTTATGCAGCGTGAGGCCTGACATCAAAGGAACCTGCCCTCGTTAACAACACATCTACACCCCCTTGGCAGTAAAAAAAAATTACTTAATCATCTTATTCTTTAAGTAAATGGAAAGAAAACACTTGTAAACACCTTTGCACGATACTAGATTGCTGAGGAGCTTTGCTTTTCTCTACAAATATGAAGCTGCCTTGGATTCAGAGAGAGAATGGGAAAACTCATGGAAGGCAAATTCATCAGGAGTTGGATCAAGCCTGCACTCCCTCTGGCTCAGGAAGACCCGATGCTAGGCAGCAACAGCTGTCAGAAAAGAATTCACACGCAACACCACTATTTGCTTGTGTACACTTAACACTCTTCCTAAGCACTCGATCTTGGTGGCTTTAGGATATAGGGGTTTGGGCAAGGTGGATGGCAGGTCTGACCCTGTTCTGACATGACAGAATCATAGAATCACCAGGTTGGAAGAGACCCACCGGATCATCGAGTCCAACCGTTCCCATCAAACACTAAACCATGCCCCTCAGCACCTCGTCCACCCGTGCCTTAAACACCTCCAGGGAAGGTGACTCAACCCCCTCCCTGGGCAGCCTGTTCCAGTGCCCAATGACCCTTTCTGTGAAAAGTTTTTTCCTGATGTCCAGCCTAAATCTCCCCTGGTGGAGCTTGAGGCCATTCCCTCTTGTCCTGTCCCCTGTCACTTGGGAGAAGAGGCCAGCTCCCTCCTCTCCACAACCTCCTTTCAGGTAGTTGTAGAGAGCAATGAGGTCTCCCCTCAGCCTCCTCTTCTCCAGGCTAAACACCCCCAGCTCTCTCAGCCGTTCCTCATAAGGCCTGTTCTCCAGCCCCCTCACCAGCTTTGTTGCTCTTCTCTGGACTCGCTCCAGAGCCTCAACATCCTTCTTGTGGTGAGGGGCCCAGAACTGAACACAGGATTCGAGGAGCGGTCTCACCAGTGCCGAGTACAGAGGGAGAAGAACCTCCCTGGACCTGCTGGTCACGCCGTTTCTGATATAAACCAAGATGCAATTGGCCTTCTGTTAAAGTCTGGAACTTAGACCTTTCCCCCTTCTCCTTACATGTTTTTGCATACGTATCCATTTTTACATGTAATGTAAAAAGGTGCACAAGGTGGAGTATGATAACTGTTCTACTGGAAAGCAGGAAGAGAGGATATATTGGCTTAGATAACTTCTAAGAAAAAAACCAGCAAACAACAAAACCCTGGTTTGATTCATGATTAGAAAAGTTTGACTGAAAACAAGCCATTTCCACAGATACTATAAGTTACTAGAAGCTAGAAGCAAAACCCATGTCGTTTTTCACTGGGAAACTATTTAAAGATTATTCTGGATGTCCCATTTTTTATTACTTTGTTTTCTCATGGAAATAGAACAGTATTCAACTCCCTGGCAGAATGATAAACTGTAGTAGCGCTTCATAAAATCAAACTGCAGGAATTCGGCGCAGCTGAACAGTCACATCCCTGCCCTGCTCGATTCATCTTTTCAACAGAGCAATTTTACTATATGGAAATAAAAACAATAATGCAAAGAAAAGAAGGCAGCGTTAGAGCCAGTGCAAAGTAATATTCAGCACAACCGACGATATTTTACCTTTGCTCTCCAGTCTGGATTTAATACCATGTATAGAAGCGGCACTATGCAAAACTAGGGAGTATAATCAATCTCCAACTTTCCTGTCTCTCAATAAACCCCCCTGCATTCATCCATCTTCTGTAGGCACTGATCCATCAAGCAGCTTATTCTAAAAGTGAAGAACAAGCGAACTTAGCATTCGTAGAGTTTTCCTGTCTCTTCACTTTTCGAAGGTGCCAGGCCATTCAATCTGCCACACTGGTTCGAAGCCAGAGGCATAAAAGCAACGTACACCACTATCACCTGTAGGAACGTCCAGAAGCTCAGATAGTTTCACAGGAAATAAAAAAGAGCTTGGAGGGTGTGAGGTCCAACATAAACAATCAGAGAAATAACAAAAGAGAACTTTTTCATACCAAAACTTTACTTGGCAACTTCAAAACAAGGAATTCAAATTCTGGTTGAGAATACAATGCGAACCATGCAATACCATAGTAATTCAATTTCTTTCTTCCTCCTGATGCGCTTCGTATCTTTAACTACATAATCTACTTTCTCAGCTGCTTATTGATAATTGGGCTGCTTAGGAACCACATTTCGGTTTTCTCTATGCCGTTCACTTGTAACACTTTATAGAATCATTAAGCTTGGAAAAGACCTCTAAGATCATCCAGTCCAACTGTCAGCCCAACACCACCTGCTAAACCACGTCAAAAAGTGCCACATCTACACAGTTTTATAACACCTACAGGGATGGTGACTCCACCACTGCCCTGGGCAGTCTGTGCCAAGGTTTGATCACTCTTTCAGTGAAGAAATTCTTCCTAATATCCAATCTAAACCTTCCCTGGCACAACTTGAGGCCATTTCCTCTTGTCCTATCGCTTGCCACCTGGGAGAAAAGACCAGCACCCACCTCACCACAACCTCCTTTCAGGGGGCTGCAGAGAGCGATAAGCCTCCCTTCAGCCTCTTTTCCTCCAGGCCAAAAGATCCCAGTTCCCTCAGCTGCTCCTCATAAGACACGTGCTCCAGACCCTTGACCAGCTTTGCTGCCTCCTCTGGACTTGCTCCAGCAGCTCAACTCTATAAGATAAAGCACTGGCTGAAGTTTCCTACTCAGAACTGTATTTTTCCAATAAAATTAAAGTTTAAGTAGTATGGCAACATGCAACCAAGTGTTGAAAAGTCATTGCTTCTAACTCAGGAAGGGGACTCCTTGAACAAAGAAGTTTAAATGCAATTTGGCTGGAAATTAAATGTTATTCAGCAGAAGATCAGTAGTGAAGTTGCCGACAAAACAAACTGTCTGCTTACTTACAATTAGCAATGCAGTAATTGTCTGGCTGCCCTGACATGGTGTGAATATGCCCAGGCAGACTGTGTGATTTAAGATTATTCAGTCATTGATCGTCTCAAGAGGCAGGTAAAACAACTCCTCTCTTAGTCATTAGGTTGGCTCAGGGGGGCAGTGGCTACAACTCAATCCTATTTGGCCTTTCTTCAGCAAACTAAAGAAAGGATTTTTCTTTTCTTTAAATATGGCTCCAATTACTGAATTTAGCAAGCTCATTCAGAACTACAAGGATCGGATTTTTCAGTCTCCCGACTTTCCCAAACATTTTAGCAAACAAATACAAGATATTCTGTTCTTTAATTTACACTTCACAACACAATTCAATTGAAGAATTTAAATAATCGTTTCCTCCAATATAAATAATAACCAGAAAAAACCACCCTAAACTTGCCTTTTCTTTGCCAGATGACCAGTTTGCTTCACTTCCCTTCCACAACTCTGGCAAATAGAGCAATTCCATAAATCTACAGCTCCTGCCTGGAAGCACAACCTCAGCAGTGAACTCCAAGTTAAAGTATAAACTCATCTTTTATTTCTATTTTAAGATAATATTTAATTAGGTAGGGCTGAAGGATACACACAAAGTTTGCCGGTAAATGTTGCCTTGTAGATTTTTGTGGAAAATAAGTCTGGAAGAACAAAATTAAAAAAATAAACCACCATGCTGCTATTAAAGCTTTAGAGAAGTTTACAGATCAGCCTTGTATGAATTGATGCTTTTGAAACTGAAATGGAAACAGGATAAATGAACTGGAGTGCAGAGAAACTGAGATACTGCTCACCTATGGCAACGGAAAGAGATTTCTGCCACCAAAGGGACATGCTTTTCACTCACTCCTCTCGATTTTTCCTTCTTCTAAACCATGCCAATATTATGTCTTTTTTCAGCTTAAATTAATTTTAGTCTCTTGGGTTTGGAACAGCTTCTGATTTTAAGCAGACCTTCACAAGAGTATTAAGGGACAGATTTTGCTCACTAAACAACACAGAGAGCAATGATTTCAGAGCTGCACATCCTGTTTTAGCTATTTCCACTATCAGGAAAAAAATGAGTTGACCTACTTGTATGATATAAAAATAGTCAAGGATCTTTAAACAAAATCAATGTAATCGAGCTGAAAAGAAATGGAGATGTGTAATGTGCTCACAGCATAACCTGGTTGGGTGCCCATCCTGGCAGTGGGAGCAGTAAAACCATCAGAGCATCACTCTGCGAACTTGAAGTAGAAGGTGCAGACGAATATATGAGACACAAAAAGAGACAGATCACGAACAATCATTTGAAAGGATGAAGTCACCTACGGATGCTCAAGCTAGAGAAGACTGAGGGGCTGCATGACAACTCTCTAACAAATACAAAAAAAATAAGAAGGGAGTAATAGTTTCTTGATGATGAGCTTGACTGGAGGCAGGGCAATCCCCAAATGACCTCTGAGGTCCCTTTCAGACCTTAGGAAAGGGATACGCTATGTGAGAATACATTTCTGAAAGCCTTCAATAAAAACAGACCATAATTTCATCTAAAGCTTAAAGTCTTTCAGGATGGTTCACAAAACAGAAACTAGAAATTTGCCACAAGAGCTGAATTTCTATTTTTTAACTTATACTGGTTTGATTCCTAGAAACCTGTGTACTTTTTGAAAAGAAAGTCTGAATTTTAACCATTGTGCCAACCTGCAAAGATTTGGTCCTTGCTTTATTCAAAACTTTGGATTTTTGGATCTAGGTGTTGCCAGTCACTTCTGTTCTTCTGATAACGTGCATAAAATATCTCTATCATCAAACTATTGTTAGAATTCTATGATCAAGTTTATTATACCTTGCTTATTTTTTACTCTATGCTATTACCCTAAGGATGAACATTAGCTACTCTGCATTGAAACTCTTGTTTTCTGCACAAAGTCCTGTGTGCTACTAAGACAGCAACAACACTCAGCTGAGAGTACCAAAACCTTCACACAGTGTAATAACTTCACTAGATGGCAGCGGAGAGAAATATTACTCTGTATAGTATCTACTTTACAATATTTTCTTTCTTTATTAGGACAAGGAAACATCCCAGTAAGCACTGCAATTTATTAGTGCTGTCTGTGTTAACGCTAGATCACAGACAGCAATGGTTTTGCCCCCACAAAAACCTGGGGCTTCTGCCCAGTTAAATCTACAAGCACATGTCTGCTAGAGCATGGACACACACGCTTCCAGCACCAACAGAGCAGCAGAGTGACATACACTCATCTTTAAAAGTCTGTGTCATAACTGCTCTTCCTCTACCTTTGTATATGTGAATAAACATCACATTTCTATTGTCACAGCTGCTAAAACAATCATAGAATAGTTTCGGTCAGAAGGGACCTTAAAGATCATCCAGCTCGGACCTCCCTGCCCCATGAATTAATACCACGGTGCATTCACAGTGGTGAAGACCAGAGAGAGACAGGAATGAGCCGTTCCCTCCCCGTGTTTGTTCTGCAGTTGGTGGAGCAACAGAGCGGATGAAACCATGTGCGGGTTTCAAGAAAGGGAATGGAAGCCTTTGATGAATGAACGCTCTCTTCTAGAAGCAGCACAATACAGCTCCACAACAAGGATGTGAACGAGCTTAACTGCACCATGGTCTTTCCCAAGTTTTCAAGTCGGAGACACCATCCCTCAAAGAGTCTAACACTGATGACAAACACAATGAAGAAAATGAGTGAAGGGTAAAAAAGAGTAAGCAAGGGATTCAAAGAGTTTTTTGAAGAATACTCTATGTTCAAAAAAACATCTTTCATTCTTAAGAACATGTTTGCTGGGAGAACTTCATGTCCTTTACAGGTCGATCGAGAAACAAAGCATCATTTTTCAGACTCCTGACAAAACTGCAAGATGCAATGCCTTAAGCAGCAAGTTCTGTAGTTTCTATGCTTCAATACGTTCAAAATTCAGTCTTTTGAATACAGAGAAGTACTGCCTGCCAGCCTTTAGAAATCAATACACCTGAACAAAAATTAAAATCCAGAACAGAGTGGATGATTCCAGCCAAGATCATGACTTCAATTAAAAGACAATCTGTAAAATTCTCCAGAAACTACAGAGTTGCCTGGCTTTATTCATGATGTTCAGAAAACACAAACTAGTATTTAGTACAATAAGGATAGGAAAAAAACTTAGTTTCTTCTAGAATCAGAGGTAAAAAAATATTTTCTAAGGTTTGCTTCTTGCTTTTGGAGAAGTGTTATATAAAAAAAAAAACAATTCACTGCCTAAATCCTATTTTCTATACTATGTCTTGTCTTTACCTTAGCGACGGCCAAGACTTTCTCCTTAGAGAGTGATACTTTGTCCTCTGACATCTCATCTGCTTGCTCACCAAACTGTTTGCAATAGCTAGCAGAGACTCAGGATATTGCAAGTAAGGATGAAAAACAAACCCAGTTCTGTTGCAAGTGACTTCTTGACTTATGCCTCCTAAGCACAAACCTCCGTTCAAAGACTTGAGCTTTTAAAAGGCATAATTCTCTATATTTACTTTTGTGTAAATATGAGCAGATGAGAAACAATTCCTTACGGAATTCATTCTGAGATTTCCCTTACTTTTCCTTTTCACTGGCTGTCGAAAAACAGAAATAGATGGAGGTGCAAAGCCCCAGGGTTTCGTTAGTGACACAGCGGGTTGGATTCTCTGCTCTGCAACCTGCACATGGCTCCAGTCAAACAAACACACACAACGCACGAGGCTGTCAGACACAGCACAACTTGTTGCCTAAACCAGCCTGATAAAAAATAAATGACTGTTCCCTAAGCATCAAGAGGTTAGTTAAAAATAAGGAGTAGATTACGTAGATCCCTAGGAGAAAATACACTCCAAGTTAGCTTGGTGGATTTCCATGAATGGAGATCTTGTAAATAACTGGCTACAATTCAATATGTTTGTGGAAGTAAATGCATTCAGCAGAAACACAAAACAGAAGACCAACGTGACAAAACAGCGACACAGCTTACGCTCACTTCAACCCCAGTTACAGGGAAATAATCATCTATCAGCACTAATGTAAGACTGCTTCATGGTCGATGCCCCAGGATGACTCCGATAGCCAATGAGGCAGTTCGGTACCCTGGTAAGAAGCCAAAGTCCTCTCAAACAGCCTAGACACTGACAAACCAGTCTTCTTGGTTTATTTATTGCACGCTTTTACTTCCTCTTTTTAAACTCTAAATTTCACCTTATGTGAGAAAAATCTGAAATGCAAAAGAAGGAAACTGTTACGCCTTATCCTTACCCCTCTCCCCCAGATGCATCCATAAATCAAGGCACTGTGCATTTGCCTGGAAGCTGTGCCACTGTAGCATTCTTAATTAAGAAACCTTAAAGTAAGCTGCTATCAATATTGATTTATGCAGGCCCCACTGCAATAAGTCATCACAATGTCTCAAGGTGCTACTGATGTGAACATAAAATCTAGACTTGCTCTGCCCACATTCAACTCAAATGAAGATTAAGAGTGAAAAGAAATCTTCACCCGTCTCTTTTCTTTTACGCAATATAAATCTGACTGTATATAGAGCTGCTTCTCTTCTTTTCCAAAACTGTACAAATATTTCCCTATCTACTTAGTTTGCATTTCTCTCCACAGAACTTGGGTTTTGTACTACCACAAAAAATGTAGTGACCTGCTTTTACCTGAGGTTTAGAAGGAGAATACGCATGATGGATACTGGTTAAATCCATCCAGAACCTGCACAGTACTCTGGAATAAGGACTGAAAATTGCTAGAGTTCGGATAAGGCATCATTACAATGAGATGCTCTCTTCCTTATCCAGTTCAAAACAGAACCGCGTACAATCAATTAAATGCATTATTAGTTTGATTGGCAGTTGCCTAGTGATCTCTGAATTAAATTGATCAAACTCTTAGTGACTTGCTCAGATTTCCTAGGAGTTCAAGCATGTTTCTCTCTTCTCTGATGGGAAGTAGGGTTTAACCATCTGGTACGTACAGGTGACACAGCCTAATTAGCTGATCAGGGCTGTAAAGAATATAATCTATCAGCAGCACTAAAAGTTTACTTTATTACTGTTTGCATTTCTGTGGTTCTAATACAACTGACATGAAAGACAGTTGTTTTTTATATGATCTCTCTGTACATTTTGTGCTTACAAGTCTCTGCAATGTAACAGAGTCCATGTGCGTGTGCTGCAGCAGAAACACAAATTTATTATGAATATTATATATTATAAATATTATAAAAATACTTATTATGAATAGCATTTTTATGGAAATGTAAAAAAAAAGAAATAAAGACACGAAAAAAAACCGTGTCTCCAGTCACGTAACATTTTTTGGTTCAGTTCAGGTTGCACAGTCGTGCAAAGCAACTCCCCTTTAATTGTCTTTTCTCCCACGCTGCACAGTTTGTATGAAATCTTTATCGCAAATCTCCTAAAGCCGGGGATCTGCCCTTATGTGCCGATGCATTGGTAAGCGCACAGCAAGAAGGAGCTGATGCATGATAATAATTTTCTCCTCCTTCCTTGGCAGTGAAGTAGCTGGAGGCAGGATTAGTTGGGTTCCACCCAGCTGCAGACCCAGGATGATCCACTGTGTAGAGCAATTTGCAACAGGCAGGCTGGCAATTTTGCAATGGATTTGCAAACATCTGTCTTTGCACTAACACGGATCAAATATTTGCAAATCAGTTCATTACTTCATTACGTTAGAAGTCAGTACATTGTTTCTTGTGTCTGTCCTGCTATCGCTATTCAGCCAAAGCGACCAGAGATTCCAACAATATTTTGAAGCCTCTCAGTTATCAGATGATGGGTGTACGAGCTATTTTTATCCCCTACCAGGCCACCCATAAGACTGCTGAAGTTTGAAGCTCTAATTTAAAGCTGCGTATTTTTACAGCAATTGTACTATGCCTTGATCAGGTTCTGATGCTTAAACAGCAGTGAAATGGAGCTGAAAACAAGAGTGCCAATTTACAAACTAACCTAAAGTCTTATAGATCAGTAAATACTTGAACGAAATAGATTATAACAGAAAACCCTGACAGACGCTTAGTTACAACATAAGCAGTGGAATAATAAGGTAGTATTTTTATCAATCCAAACCCAATTCTCTCTCAGAAATGTATTTCACATCACAGCATCTCATTCCTATTCAGATTTGTATTATGTTTTCTAGCTAGTGTTTAAAAAGAAATATTTGAGTTAGTAAGCTTATTAAACTTTCTTGCCACCCTTTTCTTTCACCAGCAAGGAAAATTTTCTGTGCTGCGTTGCTTGCCATGGGCCATAGATGTGAGTTTTGAGCTTGTACAGTCACACGCTCTTTGTGTTCTCCATGTAACATGTTACGTGGGAACGAAAAGCCATCACTTTTGTGGAACTGGATGAATTGTATAAATTTTACTTCTGAATTGCTCTGGAAATTTGAAATTGTTAGGTAATTAAGAAACCCATTCAGATGTCTTTCCAGTCTTTCATTTGCTGTCTTTGATGCATTTGCCACTGGGTTTTTCACAGAATATTAAGCTTTCCATATGGTTTCATTTACATTTCTAACGCAAGAGACCTAGATTGGCACCACGCGTAGTTTAGGTCTCAATTGTAGGTCACATCTAACCAGGGGACACTTAGAAAAAGAACAAGTCCCAGCACCTCTGTGGTTAGCCCTGCTGAATAATTGATGCAGTAGCTGAGTTTTGCTGTACAGATGTTGGTAATTTGCTATTGAAAACCACCAGTATCAAACTGTCAGAGTCAAGAAATGGCTTTAATTATTTCCTCCCTGGAGCAGTAGTAGCCATTACTTGAACACTGCCAAAGCTGGAATGTGTTTGTGCTGGTGATTTCTTAGCAGATTGAGGGGAGGCAGCTTACCAGCACTTGCCAGCGCTGCTGCTGCTGTAGATTCGCTCCCTTGCTGGGGAAAATGCAGAACGGTGCGACTGCTTCGGCGAGGGCTACATCATCTGGAGACCACCTTCACGAACTCCTGGTATTTCCCCTGGCCAACGAAGACTAATGTTGTTTTTCTGCTTCATTGAGCACTGAAAATAGAAAATAAATCAGACAGAAAGCTCTTGGAAATAAGGATACAGGAAAAATCTTCTCTGGAAGTGAATAGTTAAATAAAAAATTGGAAGCAACAGCAAACGTGGTGGAAAGCGGCAGGGCTAGAGCAGGATTCTCACTGTCACTCTTGAAAAGCGCTGCCCAGACTCTCATATCAACTTGCAGCAATGGGCATAAATAAAACCCTAGTCAAAACCTCATAGCTTATAAAATAAGTCTAGAGCAGGTTGAAATATTTTTAAGAGTTTATAGCAATTTTAACATTATTCTCTGTCCTTCTTCAAACAGAGCCAAAACCCAGAAAAATTAAATACTGATGCTAATGTGAACATTTCCACAGAATCTGCAACAGGCTTTGGCTTGTGCTTCAAAAGAAAAGAAAAGCCCTTGAAAATAACTCCTAGGCTAAGACTTCTATTCTTCATTCCCATGCTGTATGGATTTGGGAAGGCTATGTAACCTCTGCACCCCGGACGTTATCTCGTCTCTGAAGTGGAATAAGGATTTTCTCCCTAAATGACTGCAAGGCTTTTTGTCCCTCTGACAGAGGACATTAAGAAACACAGGTGCAAAGTTTCTGTGACGTCTGGAAGAGTTTGTCTCCTAGAAGAGCACAGAATGATCAGGACGCTCATGCAAGAGCCATACGCTTGGCTGGCAATAAACTGCCCTTCCTTTGAAGCTCACACTTTGGATATTTGTGCATGTAGAGACCTAGTGTGTTTTCCCACGTGCAGTAACCTCTTCTTCTGCTGACTGCGCATCACAGACCGGCACAACATCACAAATGCAGCATTAATGGGCTCAGGGTTGCTCAAGAAAGAAGGGCGGAAGGCAGGGAGAAGCAAAACACTGCTTTATAAAATAGAAGGAACATTACAAGGAAAACCACTCTAAAGAAATATGTTGGGGTGCCTTGTCTGGAACTATTTGGCAGCCTCAAAGTCTTTAAGTCATTAAAAATTCACCTCTAAGTTGTGCAATACATTTGCTATTCATTTAGCTAATGTTTATAAGTCCTAGCAAGGATCTTCTGACCCAAACCGTTCCATGATTCTATGAACGCCTTAACTACACCAAATTTTCCTTGACTTTAATTTTAATTTCCTTTCTTTTTAAGTCAGCAATAAAACTGAAAAATATTGAGGGGAAAAAACCAGAACCAGTTGCTCCATTAAAACAAGCAGCTCGGAAAAGAGAGAAGGAAAATGGATTTTCTTCACACCTCCACTGAAATAAAGCCCTACAGGTTCTGTTGAGGTTTTGATCAGGCTTCTGCCACGAAGGTGATAATTTCCAATAGCAGCGATCACTGCTGCTCGAGTATAGCGCAGTGATGAGAACAAACACTGTGTCATAGGCTGTTTGAAAAGATAATAATTTTTGTGATAAAGATAATAAGTTTTGTGATAAGAAGATATTAAAGCTCTGCTGTTATCCCTCCACGATGGCTAAGAGCTGGTGAAGCATTGGCACAGGCTGCCCAGTGGTGGAGTCACCATTCCTGGAGGGGTTCAGAAAAGGTGTAGACGTGGCACTTCGGGTCATGGTTTCTCAGGCACAGTGGTGCTGGGCTGATAGCTGGACTGGAGGAGTTTAGAGGTCTTTTCCAACCTTAATGATTCTATGATAAATAATCATAAGTTACGAAATGCTATTATCTCTGAACAGGCAAAAATTGGTTTGGTTGCAACAGGCATGTCTCGCGTGTGGTGTATTTTAACCACAAAACTGATACCTCTGTACAGAGTTTGGTGTGCTCGCCCTTCAACTCGCAGCTGAAACTATTTTAGAGTTTTGTTGAGAACGTCAAGATTTGATGAATGGAGATTAATGATTAAAATATTTCAGCCTTTCTAAAGTCCTCACACAATGTGATGGCAAATAAGTCTTCAAAGAGATTTATTTTTGTTCCTAGCAGCTGGATACCTAGAGCCTGCCATTCCTGAGGGAGTCCCAGAGATCTACTTGATGATGGGAGTGTTTCACAGCTGTAAGAGCCTCGGAGTGTTAAACAATGGCTTGAGCTGTAACATATTCTAGTGACTAGACTCTTAAAACCCTGAGGCTTCTTAATTGCCTACAGCCAGCATGCTTATCGCTGGAAACCTGTGAGCTCCCATGCTGTAACATGAGGCAGTGAGAGCCTCTTAAACCCAATTCAGTTACAAGGAAATGAGTCCAGATTAGGGGAAAAAAAAAAAAAAAAAAAAGACTCTTCCACCTCATTATTCTGCTGTCAGAGGTGTGGGTGGGCTTGCTTACATAGGTGTGATGGCCCTGTTCCTGACAGACTCCAGGAAGGGTGACAATTTTTGAGCTTGAGAAGGTGCAGATGTGAACAAGACCTGTGATGGATGAACAGTGCGCACCGGTTCCTACAGAACAGAAACCAGCACATGGCAGAGAAAGCAGCCAACAGCCACTTCCCCAGTGCACCTACAGCAACGAGATCTACCTGTTGTCAGTGGCAGGGTGAAGTCCTCATGGACCATTGTGACGGTGCCAAAATTAGAGCTGTAAAAACAGATCCTGCACCATCTCTTCACAGAAGAAAACACCTGAAATGGGCATCACCAATGCCCTGCTCCACAAGGCATAATGGCATGGGTGTTCCTAGGTTGTGGATTGCTGGAAAACGGCAGGAGATGAGGGGAGACCTTGTTGCTACCTGAAAGAAGGTTGTAATGAGGTGGGTGCTGGTCTCTTCTCCCAAGTAACAAGGGGCAGGATGAGAGGAAATAGCCTTAAGTTGCACCGGGGAAGGTTTAGTTTGGATATTAGGAAGCATTTCTTTACTGAAGGAGTAGTAAAGCACTGGCACAGGCTGCCCAGGGCAGTGGTGGAGTCAGCATCCCTGCAGGGGTTCAAGAAGTGTGTAGAGGTGGCACCTTAGTTTAGTAGGCACACTAATTTTGGGCTGACAGTTGAACTGGATGATCTTAAAGGTCTTTTCCAACCTTAATGATTCTATGATTCTATCAGTATTACAGGCGTTTATGGTCCACAGAGAAACATTCCTTATTATCACTTGTGCAGGAAAACAGGTGTGAAAATTAATTGTTTTTTCTACCTCCAGAGAATATTTATTTGCAAGGCAATTACTCAATTAAAAGCATTTCGATTTTGAATGTGAATGGAAATTAACCTTGGACAATGCCAGAGAAATATTTGTGAAGTCACGGTGGCAGAAGCCGAGCTGTTGTAAAGCACTTTTTATAAGCCTTGTGCACATTTAAAAATCACTTTGAAACTCTCATCAAAGATTTAATTACAGGCTCTGTAGTGATCTGTGTTACCAGGCCTTGATTATTCTTGCAAAATATGCTCCATTAACTCACATAGGATGGAGTTGTCGATTTAAATAGCTTCAAAGTATTATAATTAAAATTAAATAACCATAAACAAAATTAATGAATAACATTTTCTGGTTCGTATCCCCAGTTTTTATGGACTCTATTCACCAGCTGATTAGTATGCCCAAAGTAGTCATTTCCTATCATGCAATCATAATCCTGAACAGCAGCACTTGTGGATGCAATTGTGCTCAATACCCAGATGAGAGAGAATCAAACTACACAAAGTTCCAGTACTGTCTTCAACTCAAAAAGATCTTACAATGAGTGTCCTACTGATAGAGAAGATAAATTGATTAATGACTGTTCTTAGGAGGCAAAAGAATCTTCACTGAATCTAGCATCTTTGTAAAAGTTATCTGTTAAAATATTTAAGACAGGTTTCCAAATTTCTTGTGTAGCTTAGTTTTTTACTCCAGGACAAGACACTTTGGGGGATACTGTTTGCACTAAATGCATTTGCATTGTTTGCACTAAAAATAGTATTCTAATCACCCTAATCGTATCCTTATTTCAGGTAGGCAGTAACAAGGCCAGAACTAATCTACATTAGAAATAGCTACATGTCCCCTGGAAAACTCATCTTTTTAGAACCTCATAGTTAACTGTCATATTATAAAACCTAGTGTGACCTTTTGGGTCAACATGAAGCAGCATTTTGTTTGACAATAATGTATTATTCTTGCTCTGTTTTGATGTGTCTTAGTGCTACACATAGTTTTGGCTTGTAATTTTCAGTGAACATCACGCTGTCTTGCCTCAGTCATCTGCAGCATCTTACAGTCATGGAACAGACCTCAAAGCCCATCCAGTTCCACCCCCTGCCGTGGGCAGGGACACCTCCCACTGGATCAAGGGCTCCAAGCCCCATCCAGCCTGGCCTTGAACACCTCCAGGGACGGGGCAGCCACAGCTTCTCTGGGCAACCTGGGCCAGGGCCTCCCCACCCTCACAGGAAAACATTTCTCTCCAAGATCTCATCTCAATCTGCCCTCTTTCTACTTAAAACTGTGCCCCTTTGTCCTGTCCCTGCCCTCCCCCAGCCTTCCTGTAGCACCCTTTCAGTACTGGAAGTACTTTAAGTACTTCTTTAAGACTTTTATCACAGAACAATTCAAGATTCTTTGATTTTTTTTCTTCCCCAGAAATACAGACTAGGTAGGATGTCTGACTTACTGTAAAAAAGAATAATTCGCTAACGTAGTGTCAGTCAGTTTCCAGGTACCACATTTTGAAGGCAGAAAATTTCAATCATTTGGGATGTAAAAAAATGCTAATAGTGCCAATTCTGAAGGCATTAGTTCTCCTGTATCACTGTCCCAGAAATCAAACTGCATCTGAAGGCAGATGAGATGAACACATAAGAATTACCTGAGCAAAATAATAAAGTATAAAGAAGTATTTTCTGTGAAAGAGGGGAGATACTTCCAGTGAAATCCTCAGTTTAGAAAGGCCACTTCTCTACATGGAATGAATAAATAGAATAGCTCATCGCACTCTGTGGATGCTAACCATTTTTACAATAAAGGGATACTCTATGAGGGAAAACAACAGTTCTGCAGCCTCCCATTTCTCCAGGGACAATGCTGACCCCAGTTTTGCTCTAGCAAAGTCTTCAATTCCTCAGAAAAATCACACTTACGTGTTTACTGAAGTAGTTCGGCACGCTTCTTTCCTGGATGTTTCCTGGTAAAATGGGAGCTACTGCCTTGATCCATGTGGCTTCACCTGAAGTGAGAGGGAACCTTCCCGCCTAGGTGGGAGTGAAGCCCTCACCTTCTTGAGACACTGACCGCAGCTAACAGTCACACAAGGCTGCTCAAAGCTGATCTTCTCTCCTTGGCAAGACCTTGACTGCTGTAAGAAAGAAAACTAAAATAAATCCTCATATATTTGGGACTGGAGAAATGGGGGAGCTTTTCTTCACTGTGGGAGACCAGTTACTGCGTGTTCCAGTAACTGAGAGCCTTCAGGTGTTTTCCCCCCTCAAGTGTTTAAGTGAAAATAGATGCAGATAACGATGAATATAACTTCCACCTGAAGCTTTTACAGGATCAGGCCTGTGGGGACGTCGATTGCAGTGTGTCCTCAGCTGTGGAAGAGAGACAGGTGCAGGCTAACAAAAAAGGCTTGTTATAATCACTCCTCTTCAATGCAGCTGGATGAACAAGAGCAGAGGTTTATTTGGACCACACTTGGAAAATGGGAATTTCCATCTTTTTGTTCTCTTCTTAATGTACTGCGCAGAAAGGTCACTTGTTCTGGCAGTGGCCAGCATCTGACATCTGAGCAGGCCCTTAATGGGGGTAAATTGCCAGAGTTCAGCAGTATGAACAGCCGCAGCAGCACTCACCGGCTGAGGATCCGCTCAAAAACGCTTTTGATTAATTTCCTGTTACTGGGTTGGTCTTCAAATAGCTCTGGATAACTTCCTGGCAGCACAGTTAAAACCCCATTTGCAGAGTGGCATTTCCATAGTTTTGCCTTTGATTCGGAAGCCAGCACTTGATGCTTCCTCTTGATGGTATTCACTCACCTCTGTCGGTGGCCTCAGTGGGGGGCTGACTGCAAAACCTTCCGCTGCAATCCGTACCACCACCACACAGAAGAGCAGCAGCATTAGTGCCTCCTGTCCACCGTCTGCTCATTTTCCCCTTGTGTATCTACCACTTACAACTCACTCAGTGCAAGCAGGTGAAGGGAGATGTATTTGAGCAGCAGAACCCAGAATTCACACAGTGAACTTCAGAATAAGGTCTTCTTTTTTACAAGGTTATAATACCAGGATTATGAGCTCAATTTCTCTGTCACCTACAAGAACTCTGATGAAGCGTAACCAAACTCAGTGAAGCCGCTCTTGATGGAAAATACGTACCATACTTAGCAGAGCCCAGTGGAGTCTTCACCGTATGTATAAGGAGTTCATCCTTCATGCCCTTCTTCCTCTGGCACACAGAGCTGGATATTGTAAATACGATGCCCCTTCATTTCACAGTATGCGCTTACGACTCTTCAAGGATTTGTTGTTCAATTATGATGGCAACTTTCAGCAGCAAAGAGAAGGTTCTGAAGTGACCTTATAGCGACCTTCCAGTCCCTGAAAGGGGCTACAAGAAAGCTCGGGAGGGTCTCTTTAGAAAGGTTTGTAGTGATAGGATGAGAGGGAAGGGCTACAAAATTGCTGAGGAGCAGGTTTAGACTAGGCATAAGGAGGAAGTTCTTCAAGACGAGGGTAGTGAGGCACTGGCACAGGTTGCCCAGGGAAGCTGTGGCTGCCTCATCCCTGGAAGCGTTCAAGGCAAGGTTGGATGGGCTTTGAGCAACCTGGTTTGGTGGGAGGTGTCCCTACCCAGGGCAGGGAGGTTGGAATTAGATGATCTTTAAAGTCCCTTCCAACCCAAACCATTCTATGATTCTATGATTTGTATGACCAACAAGTACTGATTAAATGCAATGGAGAACCATCTCCACAATACATTCTATGAAATCCTTAAGGATGTTTTGTCACGTGCGGTTATTTGGACTAAAACCACTCAACTGCAGTATTTTACAGTAATATGACTTTAAATACAGCTGTAGTACAAGTGAGATTTAAAGTCTTTCATTTACTGCAAGCAGGTGAAGGAAGATGTATTTGAGCAGCAGGAACCAAAATTTGCACACTGAACCTCAGGAAAAGATCTTTTCTACAAGGTTGTAACACCAGGATAGTGAGCTCAATTTTTCCTATCACATACATAAATTCTAATCAAGTGTAACTAAACCAAACTTGGTGAAGCTACTGTTGATGGACGACATGTACCATTCCTATGATAACCTGGCGCCGGCAAGTGGTCTCCTTTTCATACCCATGCTGTATAACTGAGATTTGAGTTACAGTCGTATGTAAAACTGCATGAACAACAAAAGGTGGAAAGGGATCACTGCTTCAAACAATAAGAAGTGTTAGGGAAAAATCATGGCAGCTTGAAGGCAGAAGGAAGGAGATACTCTTTGGGCTTCTCTCTTGAATCCTAGTGACCACCCCCAGGTAGGTCAGTGGAGGTGGAACAGGGGCAGGACCCCGAACCACTGGTTTAGGTGCAGTCCTTGCCCCCTCTACTTCCTGGCTGTTATTCCAGGTAGAAAAGTAACTGACAGAGATGGGGGGGAGAGGACAAAAAGGAAAGGATAGCATTTTATGCCAGATTTGGAGCCACAAAGTGATAGTGTGGAGACAGAAAAGGGTTCACGTCCCAACCTGCCTGTACTCCATCTGTTTGCAACAGGATACGTAGTCCCTGTGTAAGCACAGGGAAAAGGGATGAGGGAGGGGGATTGTTATTGCACATTCGTGTAGATTTTGAAAGGAGGAAACCAAGCAAGCTAAAATTAAATATAATTTTCTCTTTTCCCCCACAGACTCAGTCTGGCTGGATGCCAAACCGCATTTTGGAGGGGTGAGAAAGGCCCAACATCTGCTTCTGGTGTAACTGTTTGTATCTTCACTCTAGGAAAATTAGGTTTGAAATAATCTCGAATTGTCTGACACCTGTATCCTATTAGAAGTGACACATGGAAACACCTTTAGCGCACCGAATTTAGCAGCATGTCAACAGTTTAAAGTGAACAGGAAAAAAACCAACCCCAAATCGGTAACAAAAATTTCTTCCCAGTTTCTGCTGAAACAGATCTTGTGTCATTGCACAGGATCAGACTGCAAGCTTGATCCATAAATGTAATGGGGTTTGAACCAGTAGTTATAACATGGTTTGTGTCCCTAGCTAGAGCTGGATTTCAATTCAGCATGCGTCCCAAGGTGACTGATGTCAGTATTTCGAGCTCAGTGGAGGCTCACCTATGGGTCGGGTGCCAGCCAGCATGTAGGACATGGACAGTTCAGGAACTCCTTCTCAGAAGGTCACCTAGGAATCTGAAGTTTAGCAACTTGCAGCTTATGAGAATAGCAAGCAGGTCATATCTTATCTGTTTCAAGAAAGGGATTCAAATACCTGCACAGAAGATAAATCCTGCACGACACAGCAGTTTGCTGGTTTTTGGACATAGGAAAACCAAATGAACTCCGAAGTCAGCTTTTTGCTGCATCATCTGTGCACCTCCCTCAGTGCAGATGCTGAAGGGCACGCAGGGCTTTATTTTAAACTCTCTTCCCAAACCCATGTAATCTCCCTCTTGTTTAGGAACAGATCTGATAACCTTTTCCCAGATAACGTACTGACAATAAGATTCACATTCTTCTGAGAATGACATTCATTAAAATTCATAAAACTTCATGACTTTGATAAGGTTTACTACCTTAAAGCACACCCTCCCTTACAAAAACAGATGTCTTCTCATTCATAGAATCGTAGAATGGTTTGGGTTGGAAGGAACCCTAAAGCCCACCCAGTTCCAACCTCCCTGCCACGGGCAGGGACACCTCCCACTAGATCAAGTTGCTCCAAGCCCCATCCAACCTGGTCTTGAACACCTCCAGGGATGGGGCAGCCACAACCTCTCTGGGAAACCTGGGCCAGGGCCTCACCACCCTCACAGGAAAAGATAGGCAATATCTTACAAGCACCCATAGCTGAAAAATATCAGGGAAACCTGGAGCACAATGAAACCTCTTTGAGGTGGAATTTATTCTAAGAGAACAGCTCCAGTGCCACAGCCTGATTTTTCAACAGTTTAACGGAAACTGCTCACGCAGTCTTCCTGATGTTTGAAATTCTCAGCTTAGAAGGAAAAAAATCCAAAGAGAATAGATCCCTACAAGCTTCCCAAGAAAGAATATCATAAACTGCTCTGAGCGAAACGTGTGCATGCATCAGAGGAAGAGCTTTGGAGCCACATGAATTTGAATGAAGGAAGCTCACAGCTCCACGTTGCAAACAGCATTCTAAAAATGATGGTACGTGTTCCCCCAAAAGGAAACTACAAATCACCTACTTGAGTTATTAAACAACAGCAACAGTCTGAAGGGAACAGTATAAGACAGGCAGGCATTCTTCATTAGGAATGTCTGAGCAGAGGATTTACCCTTCTAAAGTACATATGTCTATAACAGAAATAGATGGGAGAAAATATGGGTGCCTTCTAAACACTTGTTCTACTTTAGGTCCACAAAAAAAGTTTCAAACAAGGAACCAACGTGAATGTAATAAAGTCACAAAATTGTAGTTTGGTCACCTTACAGGTGAGGTTCAACTGGAATGCAGATGCCCATCCTTGCTATTTGGATGTGTCAATATTGATCCCATTCCAACATCAGGATAACCTAACCCCTTCCCCATGAGCAGCTTGACCTCTGAGACAGACTTCAGCTACTGGCAAAGATCCCCCGCACATCCCACAACCTGTTTATCCCAGCTGAAATCTCTGTAAAGAACTGAATCAACAGATGCACATTTGTAAGTGTAAACACAGGCTGTGAAACTCCAAACTGAAAAGCCAGCACAGCCTCCTTGTATATCCCAACTGCCATTTTTGAACTTTCAGAAGTAAATTTTGCCCAGAAGTCCATGTAAGACATGATCAGGAAAATTGACACAGAGATCTCCTTGCTAGATACGCTGCTGGTGATGTGGCAAGAGCAAGACTGGAGTGTGAGATTTCCCCACATCTCATCAATAAGTTATACAGGCAAATAAGTCATACAGAGAGAAATCCACAGTGTATCCCTTTTATAAAAGGGGCTATGTTATATATATGCATGTGCCAAAGGCATACACTGAGCTACAACCATGTTTCCAACAGTCTCCTGGGATGTGGACCCTGCACATCAGTTCTTAGCTGGATGCATGTTTTCAAATACGTTTGTAAAGGGCTGAAAGGCCTGTTTAAATAGAAATGCTGGCTGTTTCGGAAAAATACGAGAGAAAACATCACAGCTGTGCTTCACTGATGGGCACAGGAAACGGGAATGGGCATTTCACAGACATTTCAAGTATATTTGTATATGTTATTAATATAAAGTAGATTCACTTCTAATTTATTGATTTAACAAGACGTGCACTGCTAAGGTCAAAGTCTTCTTAAATGCCTTAAAGTCTAGTATTAATCATTTTCTTACCTCATACATCAAAACTGTCTTTTAACTTCACTCGTAGATGGCCTGAGTGCACAAAAACCCAACACAGAAAAGAAACTTTCTAAAAGAGCAAAATCTTCTGTCAAACTGAAACAAGTTCCCTCCTCCCTGGTACCATTAATGCTTTCTGATTTCTGGAAATGTTATTCAGTTTGTCTTCCAAAAAGTCATTGGATTGGAAAAACAAAAGGGTTGTTCGCTCTATACTTTCAACGGAAAATGTTTATGACAACATGATTATGGAGAAAAATGCGAGCAGACCCAAGTATAATAATAATGGACATTGTCAGTGTTACCAATCTGACTGATTTTTTTGCTTTCTGAAAGGCTCAAATTAAACCAACTGATGCTATTCACTAACTCAATAAACTCTCTGTTGCTCGGAGCAATGTGAATTTGAACTCACTGGATTGGAATTTTGAGACTCTTTCTCTGAGTTCATTTGGAGACGCAGCATGTCTGAGTAGGTTTGTGCTCTACCAGCCAAGCAGACGCTTCGTTTTTGCAGAATATATTCAGTTTGTATTTGTCTGGCACAAGTTACTCAGCAAGTCTGAGAAACTTGACCGCAACGTGTTATCACCGGCAGAGATTGTTCTCCACTGAACATGCAAATGGGACTTCTGAGAACACGTGGGTTTGTTGCTTTCAGGCACAATTTGAGGACAGATTGCTCATACACTGACAATGTGACCCGATATTGATGTTCATCTGATTTTTATAGTGATCCCATAACATATTGCATCTATCAAACAATTACCTTGTCGGTAGCTCTTTAAAGTCTAGAAACTTCTACAGGCACAAGCAGCTTTGTTGGCGCATGTCATTCCCCACACCAATAACTTGCAGCTGGGAAAACAACAACCTCATTCGTACTTTGTTGGGCAACAAGATGTCCTAACAAGTCCTTGTGCAGAGAAAATCCAGGCTCGTGAAAGTATTTGTTTGCTTATTTTCTGGGTTTCCAGTTGATTCTTGTTGTGCTCTAACCCAGGGATCACATCCTTTAACCTATTATGTTGAAATTATGCTGAATTTTGTTATTGACTTCAGTTGAAACAGAAAAGAACTTCAGCTCAACATATACCTGGCTGCTTAGGTAAGTCTCCAGCTGGCTGAAACCCTACAGATGCATAGATCAAGCCCTGTCTTACTCTGGCCCTGGTACTTCTAAACTGCAGTCTTTTTTATAATATCCAAAAAGGACTCCAAAAAGGCATACAGGTTTTAAAATAAACTGTTTTCTTTAGCTTCTAAGGAAATTGAGAGAAAAGCTGCACCTTCTTTCCCCCCCCCCACTCTTGCTGGCACGCATTTAGAACCTACTATTTTGTGTATATTCTGGTTATCATTTTGCCTATGCATATCTGCATTCCTAGCACACTCTAGAATCAGAAATCTCATGGAAGTTCTTTACAGGACAGATTACACTAGGACAGCTAAAGTCCCTACATTGGTCACTTTAAATCAGTTAAAGCTATTCATGTAAACTGTTAACATGTCCAAATGGAACCCTAAAGCTGTGTCCAGGCAGGCAGCAAACGCTCTTCAAGGTTTTATCCCTCCCCGAGGACTGCAGTCGAGCCACAGTGGCACTGGCACATCTCAGCAGCCCCATGGACACAATTACATCTCTTCCCTTCATAAACACCTTGGTCCTGATCCAAAGTACTCCACCACATGCTTGTATCTGTGCATGCCTGTAGACTTTGTGAAGGCAACGCAACTATTACAAGAATATTCTACTGTGAGACTCATCCTGCACATCTCTGTATTCTTTCCTTTACCTTCTCTAACCTAAATGTCTAGACAACTTATTCTGCACATCTCTGTATTCTTTCCTTTACCTTCTCTAACCTAAATGTCTAGACAACTTATTCTCCCTGACACAGAAGAGCTTATTTTTTGCTATGGTCATGCAGAAAAAACTTCATTAGCACCAAAATAAAGTAATTAAATAGATGAGCAAGAGAAACCAACTGCATGAAACTTCCTCCATCACTTCTACTCTTTCCTTTTTGAAACAAGGATCCTGCTCCTCAATAGCCTGTGAAGCAGCCACTGTTACACTGTCATTCTAGTAGTATCAATAACAGCCAAAACATTAGGAAGCACATAATATAATTTGCTATATTATGAAGTGTTTGGATAGCAACAGTGAAGTTACTGTTTTTTACGGCTTCTCAGGATTTATAAAGGAAAAAAAAAAAATCACAATTTTACTTCGTCCATTTACCACACCATCATCACCATGTCGCCAGTGAACAGCCCAAATTTTCACACCACAACAAATGACACCCTCTTTAATTCTGCTATCTTATTTTTTACAAAAGAGTGGAAAGGAATACAGACTCTGTCAATCCGAATAACAGCAGGGGTTTCCAATGCTGCAGTGGTTTCACTAAAATGAATTTAGACATGCTTTCAACCGCAAGTGGTTAAAAACTGCTCCAGAGTCATCCCTGTCTCCAGTAGCCTGTTGGATTGCGTCGGGGAGATAACGGATTGATGCTATTACCGATCTTGGCCAAGTGCTGCTGGTGGAGTGCTCAAGGTCATTCACGGTGCTTACCTCTGCATGTGCTGGGTGATGTACAGCAGCGCTCAGCCGCACTGATGGGTCCATCGCTCTTGAAGGCAGTGACCAATGTTGAGCAGCTGGTTGAAAGGCTGTTTGATCTTCCCACTGCTTTGCAGGCAACACCACGCTGCTCAGGGCAGAGGGAAGGAAAAAAAACACCACTATTGAAAAGATTTATCAGCAAATGTAGTAGATCCATGCTTGACCTCCGTATCTTCTCTTGTTCCCCAAAGGCAGCACGTGTAAGATATTTCCTGCCTTTCATGTTACTGAGTGGAATGCATCATGAAGTCCAAATTTGCAACCTGCTGCCTGTTTTAGTCATTAGGCCCGACTTTCTTTGTCTCTTGATGAGAGCTGCAGCCAACTGTTCACTGGTGTAATGCATAACTTTTTCAGGATATACCCTCCCCCTGAACAAATGAACAACAACAACAAAAAACACCTAGGCTGAAAGTTAAAATTCATTCAGCTGAGGCTGCTGGGTCATATAGTACCAATAATAAAAGATTATTCCATGAGCAGCAAAATTAGCAGAACCTGATTTCCTCTCTATTTTTGCACTTTGTCCCCTAAATCTCCTTCCAGCACAAGAAGCCTGACCATCTGCTCTTCTCCTACATCAGCCTGAGCTGCAGTTGCCTGCAGCGGTCAGGCTGGAGCTGGAGACATGGGTTTGCCCAGCAGCTCCTGTCAAACCCATAAGAAAACTGATGTTTTCTGATGGTGCTTCTGTCAGTGTGGACATCAACGTGCATATTTTTCCTTCTATCCAGCTCCCAGCACTCACAGATCTCATACGCAATTAAGGTGATTAAATCCCATCTCAAATGTCGTCGAAATTGCTGAGCCATTTCCAAGGTTATGACGGGGAGACTGGCCGGCAGGTTGGGAGGCAGAGCACAGAGGGCGAGGTTAAAAGCAGCCCGTTCTTCTCATTCAGTATAAACTTCCAAACCCTCACAATGGTAAGTAAACCAGCCTTTGACTATGTTGCACTCACAGTATTTTTTTTTGTATACTAATTTGACAGCAGTCAGTGCAAGCAAGTTGAAAAGACGTAAAGGTCAACTCGTCCGTTCATCTGCAAACACAACTGTGTCATTTATCCATGACCCACCTTGGAACTCAGAGATGGGCTTTTTAATGATTTGGCATTTCAAGTCAGAAAACCATCAGAATATCTGCCAGTTTTCTCATTCAGTTAAAAATGTTGATCTAATGGGAGGAAAAAGCATTGAATTCACTTTTCCTACAACAGCAAGACTTTTGGTCTTTCCCTTTTAGGAAAAATTGCGGGATCCCAGACATGAGTCACCTTTTTGGAAGAAAAGGGCAGAATATCCCAACAATGTTTTGCACAAGGACTTCACCAGGAAGTGAACATTCACAACACTTTAATGGGAAGTGTCTGGTTATGCTATGCATCTCTTGGGCTCCTTCTGTCCAGCCTTTGCCAGATCAAGTCCAATTACTCTGAAGGTTGTGAGCCCTGGTGGAACACGGATGCTCAGGAAGTTCACACTGTTGTGTTCCCAGCTGCAGATAACACTCTGCAGTTCAGTCCCTCTGCTGTACACTGCAGGCTAATAGCCTAAATTATTCTGTTGGGAATTACTTTCCCAAAGGTTAGAGTAATTAATCAACTCTCATTACGTCGTTTAGTTCTGGATTTTCTCATTAATTTTAAATGGATACTAAACAGGGGGAATGATTTTTGGGTGTTAAGAATTACAAACATCTCTAAAGCAAGAAGATCCTTGCTAACAGTCATGCTCCTCTAATTCAGTCCAGTAAAAAATGTCTAAGAGCTGCCAACAGAACAATAAGAACTGCTTGACTGACAGCCAAAGCAGGTTATCTCACTAGTAAAAATTATTTAGCTACTTTATGACTCATGGAGACTTGTGTCCCCTCCAGTCACATGAGTTAGTTATAAAGCTTTGCGTACGGTTAATAAAACCCAAACCCTACACATACCTTCAAAACTTTAAACTATATAGCAAATCATAGAATGGTTTGTTTGGAAAGGACCTTATAGATCATCCAGTTCCAACCCCTGCCATGGGCAGGGACACCTCCCACTGGATCAGGTTGCTCCAAGCCCCATCCAACCTGGCCTTGAACACCTCCAGGGATGGGGCAGCCACAGCATCCCTGGGCAACCTGGGCCAGGGCCTCCCCACCCTCGTTGTGAAGAATGTATTCCTAATGTCTAATCTCAATCTTCCCCCTTCCCACTGAAAGCCACTCCCCCTCGTCCTATCACTTCATGCTCTTGCAAAAAGTCCCTCCCCAGCCTTCTTGTCCCTGCTTTTCGGAAAGCTGTCAGGTAACAGATGTAAATTTGGGGTTGTATCCTATGAGTGATCATGAAATTTGTTTTCTGATTTACACAGGTGGTCAAAACGGGCAGGCAAAGTTTTGAAACGTGGTGGTTGTCCCTTCTCTTTAAGGGATTTTATAATGGCAGGTTGAAAACTCTCCAGACTGTATGGGGAGTGATGTGTCTGTAATTACAGAGTTCTGAATGGCACAGCCAATTCATCTAAGCTGACAAAAATAAAGGACTAATGCCTGTGCTTGAGAACTGATATATGAGTACCTGGCTAATCCACCTTGAAGTATAGATGAGCTATGTTCTCTGCCTCAGTGACCCAGACTTGCTGCTGCTGCTTAATGCAAGTGAGGCTTAAATGCAGTACCTGGAGTGTGTATGGATGCTTTCTTAAAACAGATGTGGTAATGTAAAGTGTTAAATCCACATCTTGTGTGGCTTTTTAAATCCCATTTGGACGTGAAAATGAAATTGTCATTTGCCATATCTCGAAATCAGATATAATTCACAGACAATGAAAAGAGTATTAAAGAAAACGATATGTGATTTGGTTCTACGTCACATGTAAAAGCCAAGGTTACATGAATGCCCAAGAGTCCCTACAAATACATCAGGTTGCAATGCCAGAGCCAAACTCTCAGTTGCCAATGTACTCTCCCAGTTCTGAATCTTCCATCATTAATATGCTAGAAATATCCTTTCTAGTGTGGGAAGATGGCAGTGATTATGAGGGCACGCTGAGAGAGTTGGGGTTGTTCAGCCTGGAGAAGAGAAAGCTCCAGGGAGACCTTACAGCAGCTTCCAGTACCTGATGGGGCAACAGGAAAGCTGGGAAGGGGCTTTTCACAAGGGCATGGACTGATAGGACAAGGGGGAATGTCTTTAAATTGGAAGGGGGAAGGATTTAGACTAGGCTTTCGGATGAAATTCTTCACAATGAGGGTGGTGAGGCACTGGCCCAGCTTGCCCAGGGAAGTTGGATGGGGCCTTGAGCAGCCTGGTCTGGTTGGAGGTGTCCCTGCTAATGGGAGGGGGGTGGAACTGGCTGACCTTTAAGGTCCCTTCCAACCCAAAGCATTCTATGAATCTATGAATGCGACTTAACCCAGCAACGTCCAAGCCATTTATAAACAGGCAAACTTAACTTTGCTAATTAATGAGTAGGTGCATGTCACTCTGGGTAAAGGACATCTGATGGACAAGATGGATGACTGCAAAAATACCCAACAGCAACTTGACAAAAATGAATCAACACAGCCTGTCAGAAGGGAGAGCAGGGGGCAACAGAACAGAAAATCTGTGAAAAAAAATAGAGATACATACAATGTCACCAGTTCTGTGTGCCTTACAGAGCCCACTGGCATAATTTCTCTGTAACTCCATTTAATAAAAACATAAAATAAAAGTGAAAGTGATTTATAGAGCTTGGACATTAGTGAGAGGGCTGACTCAAAACATTAGCTCTAACCTATGTACTTTGGGGCGACTTGGAGCCAAAGTATTGCCTACCTCCTATAAACTGCATCATGCATATGAATTACCTAGTGCCCACAGATTAAAGCAAATTTGATAAAGCAAAAGTGGTCATGGTTTTCATCACTGAAAGAAAAATAACTGGGCTAAGGGAAAAACAAGGCTGGCAAATTAAAAATCCCTGTTAAGAAAAGGACTACTGGTCTGATTGCAACTCACGTGTGATCTGGTCAACTGCCTGCAACAACAAGATTGGCACTGTTTAAATTCACAGCTTTTTAGAAGGATGGAGCTTGCTCCCTATTCATCTTTGCCACCATCTAAAGAATTAAGAGAGTGGCTGGTGACGAAGAACAAATTAATCATGTTTATTATGACAACCACGACTATTATAAAACAGATACTCTTACAGCACATGCTGACCTCCCCCACGCTTTTTCTTTCTTCATACAAAACTCGTTCAACATTCAGTTCAGGTCTCCTGAGAGGTATGTCTAGAAAAACACTGTTTCCAGGAAAAAAACCATTTCAGGTACACGTGATTCAAGTTGCTTGCAATACCCTGTTATGTGTCTAGGCGCACTGTTATTCTCATATCTGAAGTCAGGCAGTTGTTCCTTAAAGAATGCCTTTGAATAATCTTCAAGAACAGCCAGCTGTGGAGAAAAACAGCTAACCCAAAGATATTTATCTTTCATTTAGTTCAATATTTGATTCTTCTGTGAATATTTACTCTTTATGGTGGAAGTGGATGAGAAATGAAAGCAGTTGGAAAATTTCTGAACCAAGGTCAGCTGAAGCACAGCTGATACGAAATCACTGTCGGAACTTATGTTCAAAGGTTCCAAATAGGCTCTGGGAAGACTGTGGAAGGAATGCCTGGGGACTGGCAAAAAAAATGGAAATGTCTCAAACTAGGGAGTTTGAACTATCACACAAACTCTTGTCCTGTATACAACTTGACACTGTAAGGTGTTAACAATCATTGTCCAAGAAGACATCAGCGGAAGAATGGCTGCAACCATCTCTTACCTTCCCTGGCCCTACAGAGAGTAACATGCACCCAAGCACAGGAGGCTGCACACCCCACCCAGCCTGCTATCTTCCAATCTAGGCTAGAGAATGGTGTTCCTATTTCATCACCGCTCCCCTATGGACACATCACAGCGACATCAGAGCTTCTCAAGCAGAAGCACACATCCTTGATAAGACAGGGGTCATCTGGCACCACTCAATGCAGGACACAAAAAACAGTTATAGCCTAATGTTTCAGTTTCTTTCTTAGAAGACGGTACTTTTCTCCAAGGCTGAGTAGCAAATAGTGGTGCTACCCATATGCCCTGCACGTTCTGACATTTAGGAATGGTGACATTTCAATGCAGCGGGTCATTTTGAAAAGATCTTCCATAGTCACAACACGATTATAAAACTTATTTGTCTGCCCTGTGCTTCAGTCATGACAAGCAGGTAAATGAACACAAAGTTTGGGAGGGAGAAAGCAAAGTCAGTACAGAAAAAGAGGAGGTGTACGCTGGGCTGAGTTTGTAAGACTAAATTGCATCTGACTTATTACTGGCATCACGCTTCATGGTTTCTGGGAGAAGTGTCTGTTGTGCCAGGGAAGTGGCAGGGATTCAGATTCCTAAATATTCTTACCCTGCCCTGTTGGTGAAATTACTGAATTTTTTATAGCTAAAAATACAGCCTGGCTTGATTTGTTTCCACCCACCATTAACAAGACGCAGCCCTGTGCTCACAAGTTCCACTGTGAAGCAATGAGCTGCAATCTTGCTAAAAATGCAAGGAAGGTAGCAATGTCACTCCCTCATTTGCTCCTTTATAACTGTCAAAGGGCCAACTGCATTATATGCATCAGACTCCACCAACAGTAGTGAAAATATAGCTTTCAGGCAAAGAAAAAAAGGCTTAATGAAGCAAGGACGCTTACCACCAAATGTTTTAGACATACCTTTCTGCTGAAGGCAGTAGAGAGGACTCAGTCTGACAAGACTATCGGGAAGTGATGAGGTTTTGAAGGAAGACAACCAAAGAAAAATTAATTCCTAAGTGTTAAAATCAAATTATTCTCTCTTGCATGGAGAAAGAGAATCAGAGGCCTAAAGTAAATATTTGAGTCATCCGATCCACATGCTGTAGCCACAACTCATTAGGTATCTGCTAATTACAGCTTGGAAACATGCCATAGAGTGACACAACGCAGCCCTAGATGTATTTAGTTAGTTTTACAACTGAGGAGCCAGAGAAACCCTTGGGTTCTTTCCTACAGTCAACAGCTTCAACAAAGAGCCTTTCTATTAATTACAACCACGTCTTGTCCTTTTTTACATGTGAGAAACACTACAATTCTTATAAAAACTACAAAACAACCGTTGCCATTTAAGGATGCTATTAATCAAGGCATTCTCGTGTGTTTCCTCTTCACAGCCTCCTTGCCTAGATTTCAGCGTAACAGCTCGTTGGTTTTTAACTAAAAGCAGAGTGGCCATGTGCAGCCATTGAAGACAGCTCAGGATTTTGATTTTAGTACAGAAAATGCTTTGCTGTGATCCCTCCTGTAAAGAAGGGAGCCTGAATTGTCTGCTGGCATTACTGGCACTGTAATGGTCCATCTGACAAAAAGGACTGAAAATACCTACTTAATTCTGAAAGTAACCCTGACATTGCTGCTTCTCTCCTTCACTCCTGGAAAATCAGTGCAACAAGCAGGAAAGAAGTTTAATTACTTTTGCACCATCCCAAAGACGTTATGTCTGTGATCCAGACATCATATAAATGACGACCAGGAATATTTAGACTCATTGCCTGACTCTACAACCCAGTAGCTTTCCCTCCACTGCAACTTACCCTCCATTTTAAGAGCCTTCTGTATCATTTTTAAACTCCTTCACAATCCTCTCAGGTACTTTGCACAAATGAACTTGCAGCCCCCGAGGCTGACTGAAATCTCAGTTACTTGGTTAAAAAAAAACCGAAAAAGACAAAAGAAATAAATGGGATTGTTATCTCATTAAGAAGTAAAAAAATGAGGCAGAAGACACACATGATAAAAGAAGTTACCAGAACTACAGCAGTAAAAAATTATGAGTTACACCAGAGATATAAATTCTGTTAGCAGGTTGGCAGTTTTCATTTCACTATAAAGCTACTACACGCACCTACAGGACCAGAGAGGCAAGACTCTTTCTGCCAGTGTGAGTCATAGTCAATTTAGGCTTGTTGCAAAGTTGCTCCATGTCTGGGTCCATGTTAGAGACCTTCACTCCGCACCAGCTAATTTAGTGCTGCAGTAGATTACCCTTGAAGCATCACTAGGTAAAAGTATTCTTCAGGGTGCCTAGGAAACACCTAAGTGTTAGAGGACAACTTTGGCGTGGCTTATTTATCTTCCCTTCTCCCGATAAATAAAATGGGAATTGTTCAGTTCAGATTCACTGCTTAAGGCTCCCAGTTTGTTACAGAAATCCTCTAAGCCTTAACTTCGGCAGCCCATAACCAAGTCCCCAGATATCATACAAACACAGAGAACCAGAAGGGACCTTGATTAGTCCTCTCCCCTGCCCAAAAGTTACAGCACATAGGAAGACGATGACCGAGTAGGACAAGCCAGCAATAGCATGATTCTTCCATGTGGTTTTATGGGGCAGTTAACTTTTATTACCTGGTAATTACTGAGTAAGACTTCAGACAAGCTGACTCTACAGCCCACATGGCAGCAGACTTGTGTGGGCAGTCAGCTCACAAAAACCATGCTGCAAGACAGGCTTAGACATGTTTCAGAGGAGAAAGTCAGTCCATTAGGGAAATAAAGTTCAGGAATATAGTTTAACCATACTTTAATAGTGTTGAAAATTATAAATATTAACAGCGAAGTTAAAAAAACAAAAGCAAAGTTGCAAAAAAGAATCCAAAGAATGGGAAGAAGTTACCAGGTACAGGCTGCAAAGACAAAAATTACAATATTTCTTAAGGATAAAAAAGGCCAGAGGACAAATGAGCAAGGATCAGGTGACAAAACTGTCTGCGAACAGGAATGCAAAGAGCTTTAGAGCTGAGGAGGGAAGGCTAATATCCATGCTGCAGGGCATACGCTTGCATGTAATAACACCACTAAGGTGGTACAACAAGGAGGAGCAAAGAAGAGGGAAGAGATGGCCTTAAGAGAGGAAAAAGGAAGATACATGGAACGTGTAGGTTTTTCAAAGCATCAGCAGCATAATCCAGGAGTTTAAAGCACTTTAATGCACTGGGTATTACTACCAAGGATGTTGCCTGGTATTTTTTTCTTCTTTCCTGTTCTCTGCTGTGGTCTGATTTCTTCATGCAGTCAATAATGTGAAATATGTGGGAGCAGAACACATTAATACTCATAAGATCAGTATCAGCATTCTTCTCTGTACAGGCGCTGAATATTTTTCAAACACACGCTTTGGTGATACTCAGCCTACTTTCTGTAAACTGATGCTATTTATCTGGTTTTGATCTTGTGTACCTGCTTTAAACTTCACTTAAACCTTAAAGCTAAAAGGATACCAAACAATCCTAAACCATGTGATAAACAGATGCCAAAGTCACCTAATTCCCAATCTCTTCTGTTCATTCTTTGCAATAAAAAGCTAAAACTATGGTTGATTTACTGTGCACTCAAATGTTGGGAGAATCCAGGAACATGTGGGATCAGTTTAGGTCAGGATCAAAACCCCATAATTTAGCTGAGAGCAGCTTCCAAACTAAGCTCATATTTTTTTCAGACTATATTTATAATGCAGTTACTATGTGCCAGTACATCGTTAAATGACCTAAGAACTACAACAACCCTATTCTTTATTGGGAGGGTTCTTTTCCCCTTGAGTTGGAAATACCCATTCCAGTATAATTCTGCATGCACTCACAGTATCCAGTCCCGATACGATCTCCAGATCTGATGGCTGCTAAGCTGTCTACAAATTTTTCTTGTTGCTGCTAAGAGATCACAGAGTTCTCAATTCCACCTATAACCACTGCTCCCTCTGACCAGTTTGAGGTGGGAAGTAGATTTGGCAAAAAAGCAGAACTGACGTGGGATGAAGGTGAGTGGTTCCAGCAGGAATACATCAGCCTTGAGTAGAATGTTGAGGAGAGGGAGGGATAAGCTACAAAAGTAGTAAAAAAAAAAAGCAAGAAAAAAAAGGAAAGCAAAAAAGCCCAAAAGCTAAACAAAGAAGCAACATTCACATTGTTGTCTGACCTATTGTTCAGAATGCAGGATGGGGAGTGAGAAGACTGACTGATTTCCACCACTGCAACTGTAATATAAAGCTCTCTCGTGGGCTGCTCCATCTGTATGATACAGATAATGATGCTATTTCCAAACATTCTGGTTTCTATACTGTGTGCTCAGCCACATGGCATTGTCTGAAAGTCTGATTATTTCCCACCCAGCTGCATTAAAGCAGCAAACTAAGAGGAGTATTGTGCAGGAGACAAATTGGACATGGATCAGTGATCTTAGTTTAACGTCCTTATTAGAGGAACGGTGCTTTTTTGATGAATGCTCAGAGCCAAAAACTTATCCTTATCACACAGAAGTTGCTGTCATTAGGGAAAGGCATGGTTAGAGTAATGCTGACTGGAAAAGCAGCCAGCCGACTCGGTATCTCTCTCAAACAACACCGGGACATGCTGAGCTCAGGAAGCAGTGGAAGAATGAGTAAAATCATGTCACAGACTAAATAAAGAGACACTTCTGCTCTGCAAAGTCTACAGCTGTTGCAATGTCCACAAACTTTGTTGAAGCCAAAACATGAGCTGAAAATGAGCTATTGGAAGACATTTTATTTTCTTCCTTCTTTTCCTTTTAGCACTTGAATGTGTGCAGAAGATACAGTCTGTGTATTAAATGGTTTTCTAAGAAGAAAATGACAGAGACAGGAACAAATACCCCGGATTTATGCAGAGAGCGCACATTCAGTGGCAGGAAACTTTGCCAGGTTGTTATATGCATTCATGAAATGGTCTCTAACATCTGACTGGAAAGCACTGCAATATTCAGTGGGATGTACTGAAAGGCAGCCAACATGGCAAGCGACTTGAGTGTTCCTACAACAACAATTAGCTTTATCAAACTTTAACTAGTGATGTCAAAATATTTTTAGCTTTTAGTCATGAAATGAGCAACAAACGAGTTAGCTACTTCATGCTAACATATGGTTGGTCTCAAGAAGTGAAGTACTCGTCTGTTCCCAAATTATGTTAAAAAATTAAAGAAACATACCTTTTTTTTTCCCCTCTCTGTGTTTTTGAAGTGTGACCGCCCACACACAAATTAAGGCTTTGCAGGACTTGTCTCTCTGACATTTCTCACAACTTCATGGCTTCAGTGTAAATCTGCAAGGTAAAACACAGTTTTAAGGATGTGTAACAAAACTGAGCCTGCAATCAAGTGGATTTGTTGACAGGAGCTTAAAACATATAGGTAGCATTTTGGCTGAAAAGAAGTCCCAGTTGTTGCAGCACAGACAACAAAGGGCCGGCAATCTTTTTGCTTCCCTGAAACATGAATAAAATAATGACTAGGTTGTTAAGTCCACTTGCAAAAGATTGACTTCAGACACAATAAAACAATTACTATTTAAATTATTCCATGAAGATAGATAAACCTGAAATCTCCTTCACTAGAGGTGCTCAAAAAGTGTGCAGACATGGCAGTAAAGGACCCGGTTTAGCAGGCACGGTGGTGTTGGGCTGATGGTTGGACTGGATGAGCTTAGAGGGCTTTTCCAACCTTCATGATTCTATGACACCGATTGAAAAAAGGAGCCATAAAATTCTTCTTACTGCTGACTGCAGTCTTAAGTGACATTCATGACATTGACAGGTACGTTTGTGAATGTGGCTTTTCAACCTTAGCATCGAGAAAACCGATAAATTGAATCAGCTATATTTGCCACTGATCCTACAGCACATTTTTTTTCCCTTTTCTTAAAGCAGCCAGAAAAGCCAAAAAAAAAACCAACCCCAAGCCCAAACCCTCAATCATTTCACTACTGAGCAATAATACATTAAATCAGAGATAGGAGTCGACAATATCATGCTGCTGGGAAAAAATGGAAAACCATTCTCGGAAAAACAAACAGAAGTATCATCTGCAAAACACATGGCGTACCGCTTGCATTTGGCTGGGCGGTGGGAAGCAGGCAGTTCAGCTGTGGGCACCATCATCGCCAGCGCATGTGGACAGAATGCAAAAACCTGGAGCGCAGGAACAAGGATGAGGAGGGGCCCGGGGAAGACAGCTTATTAGAAAAGGCTGGAGGATTAAGGCTGCTTGTTCCAGGGAGCAGAGAAGCAGTTCTCTTTGCGGTGGTCTTTGGCCGTATGAGGAGTGGATGAGAAGAAAGAAATAGTTTCCTGGAGACCCCCAGCCCTTTGGATAGCATTAAGCTTGCTGGAGAGCACGGAGTGCCAGAGACAAGATTGAGACAAGCACTCATGCTGTGACATTCAGTATACCAGGAATTATAAGTTTGTGCAATACTATTTGGCTACTTCACGAAAAATTCATCACCATCTTGCTAACTGATGCATTCCTTGTACACATGTGTTTGTGCTGAAGTTGTCTTACCCCATTGCCAAAGCAACAGTGTTCAGCATTTCTTTCTGGTGTCCACCTGGCCCTTCGTTTCAAGCTGGTTTGCTTTGATCTTCTTCCTTTCTGCTTACTGTTATTAGCTCATTAGTGGTTTGCCTGTCTTTTCCAAGCCTGCTCCTCTGGCTGTTGGGAAATATGCTGGGTTCCCTTTGCACTTCTCCACCAGGAGCAGCTAAAGAAACGAGTGATTTGGTAGTTTCCACAGATGGACCAGGTTTCACAAAAGACGCGCTGCAAATTAAATAAATAATTCAGTTAAAATAATCTACGACTGGCAGAGCTGCCAGTGATAGATCACCTGCTCTGGAAAACAGGGAAAATATGCTGAATATGATTGGAAAGCATCTAGAGCTCATTCAAATACAAAGCAGCAAGATGCAGAAGTCAAGGCATTCAGGAACAAATAGAATGTGCACATTTCTTGTCTCTGTCAGCAGAGGCCAAATCAGAGAACCATTAAGGTTGGAAAAGCCTTTGAAGCTCATCGAGTCCAACCATCAGCCCAACACCACTGTGCCTGCTAAACCATGTCCCAAAGTGCCACAGCTATAGTTTAACACCTCCAGGTGGGGACCCCACCACTGCCCTGGGTGGCCTGAAATTTCAGAAAAGGCAGTGGATAAGGAGAGGGGAAAAAAGCGCTTTTCAGAATTACACGTTGAATCAAAAACTGGAAACATTTTTCAAATGATTTTTCTACGTGCAAGTATCCCAGTTTCCCAGCAACTCCGTTAGTGACATAATGTGAACTTTGTGGGAAAGTAGCTCTGCACCACGCACTCTGGACGAGAAGTGAAGAGCTTTCTTGGAGTCTATTCATAACCCTGCATTTGCATTTGATAAATTGCTTCATTGTTATGTGCCTTCCCCTTTCACGTGATGATTAATTATTCTTGTATTACACAAAACAATATTTGTTTTTAAATGCTAATCTTCCAGCATTTTCTGCGTCATTAGACCAGAGGTTCAGTCAAAGTTTTCCTCAAGTTGCTTGAGTGCTTTAATCGAATAAAAACCATTTTAGATATAAAAAGTTTAAGAGACTTAACCTAAGATTGGCACTAATTTTAATAGCATGGTTTTAATAGCTTTTAAACAAAGTACTTCATTATCTAGACCACTATTTAAAACTAAACCACAGTGAATTATAATATTGTTGTATCTCTAACAGCAGATAAAAATTGTCCTCCATGTGTTTTCAATTTATACACCAAATATTTATCAATTCCCAGACTGCATCCACAATTTCTTGAAAGGCAAAGGATCCAAGTTTCTTCTAATTTATGTAGTCGTAATTTTTTGGTTTTCAATATAATGGAGTTACTCATACCAGAGTGAGCAGGACCACACTCAAAGATGGATCTTAAAAATCAGTATTCCAACCAAGCTAACAGCAAGGTGAGTGTTTCTTTGTAACTTTCTAATAGAAATTTGTCCAGGCAAACCCTCTGTCACAGCTTCATCAGCAGAAAAAGACTCCTCCAGGACATTTGGATATTAGGAAAAATTTCTTTACTGAAAGAGTGGTGAAGAACTGGCAGAGGATGCCCAGGAAAGTGGTGGAGTTTCCATGCATGGAAGGGTTCAAAAACCATGTAGAGGTGGCAATTTAGGACATGGTTTAAAAGGCACGGTGGGGTTGGGTTGACTGTTGGACTGGATGAGCTTAGAGGTCTTTTCCAACTTTAATGATTCTATGACATTCGGAGCTACCCAGTCAAGCGAGGTGGGCAATCAGGTGGTGATCAGCTTTCTGCCACCACCCAAGACATGACGACTAATACACGTGTTAGGTTTCGTGGCAGCAAAGAGCAAAAGGGGGTGGGTACATGCTCACCACTCACGGTGAGGAGCACAACACAGCCCATCCCTGGGTGATGCTGAGGTATTTAATGAAGCACCACCTGCTGTCCCCTCCTTACAGACCCGTGGCAGGCCCAGTGCCAGCAACCCCTCAATTACTGCTGCAAACGGCAACAAGCATCCACTCACAGCTTGAGAACCACCCAGCTTGTGCACGCTTCTGCTCCTCTGTATCCTTCCTACTTAAAATTCAGGTTTTCCCCAAGCAGTCTGTAAAATTTTTCTCCACTTAACCTTAAATTGCCTTTCTCCCCTGCTCACAACTGGAGCTGAAAAGAAAAAAATTAAGCTTGGCTTGGTCTTGGTGCGTCAAGAAATAAAATCAGCTTTGAAACAACTGCAGAACAGTGAAAGTAGGTTTCAGTGGGACTTTTAATGTGCTGTGAATTACAGTCACGCTTAATTAAATTACCTTGCTGAACGAGGTCCTAAATTAAAGTGAGAGATACCCTTCGATGTTTATTTGGCTCAGATAATAGAAGAAAGTAACAAAATGAGGTTTTAGAGCTAATGTCAATTAAAGTTTTAGCAATTAAATATTTCTTTATTCAAGCACCTGGCATGGCTATTTGGTCTACGGCAACTGTAGGGATAGGTGAACAAAATTCTTCAGTTGCTACCCCTGCTACAGAAACCAAACAGTGAAATTCTTAAGAACCAACTTTACCTCATCCTGAGCCATTTGGAAATATTTTCTTTCAAGCCATTAAATGGCCTTTTGTGTCTCCTTTGCACCTCCCAGTTCTGGGTTCCATTTCAAGCCAACAAGGTTGAGTATGAGCTATTTACTTATTGATTTTAAGCTTGGAAAAATGGGAGAGATTTTGAAAAAGCTGGTTTCTCCTTGAGAAGGGGATGAAATTTCATACTGGCTCTTATTGAAACCAGTTCACACATCCCAGGCCTTTCCTCTCCCTACTCCCATCTCTATCCCAGCTCCATAATTTTCACATTTATGAAACAAATCTGATACAATAAATCAGAATCCCCAAAGAGCTAGAACCCATTTCTATTCCTTCGCATGTGGGCAACTCCGCCCAAGGCTGTGAAATAGCATTAGGGTAGTGGAGAGTGGAATATGCTTTGCAGTATTGACTCGAATTCAACTGGAATTTGAAATAAAGACCCCTGAATAGAGTTTCTTCTTTTCCAGCACTAATAAAATCTGTATTTTTGGCAGCAGCAACCAAAAGCTGGCTGACACACTGAAAACAGAAACCCTTCCTCCAGCTGGTGTCACCCCTTTTCTTCCCAGAGCTGCCAAGAACCGCATGTTGCTGTTGGAGGGGAACATCAACCATGGCTGGGCAGCCCCATTCCTCTACCCTGCCCTGTGTGGCTGGAGCTGCTCCTGCCATCACCATGCCTGGTCCTCATCACCCCTCCTTGGCCAGCATAGCTCTTGCCATGAGGTGGGTGCTGCAGGCAGAGGTGGCTCCCCGCCTGCTGTTTCTGGCTCTCTGGATGGTAAATCCAGCATCTAACTGCTGTGAGTGAGTTTTCACTTTGGGATCCTATCCTACACTCAAAACTGGTTGGGATTAATAAGCCAAAGGTCCAGTCACACTTGACCAAGCAGCCGCTTTGGTTTGCAGAAAGCTCCAACACAATCCCTCTGCACTGGCGGCTAGGGAAACGCTGTTCCTGCCTCCACTTGAATTAAATTCTGGGTGAAATATATCAAGGAGAAAGACTCCCCTGCTCCCATTCGATATGCCTTTTACTCTCAAAAGCATAATGAAGCATTCTTGCTTTCTGCATCTCTTCAACTCAGGGCCCCACCAGAACAATTATTAGCTCAGGGATATTAATTCATCTGCCTGTGTCCTCAGCTGATGGAAAAAAAAATGTATTAGAAATGACTGGATAAGGGGGAAAAAAAAATACCAGTAAAATTTTGAAGCTGTCAAGGTTTTAGTTTTGATGTATATTTTAAGTCTCTAATGAACCTTTCTGCAAGTTTAGATCAATCTGAAAATGTGATAATCCAAGTTCCATGCTTTGCTGGAACAACCAAAGCCGACAGACCACACTCATTTTTACTGAAGGCAGCTTTGGCTCAGTTGGTTCTGTAGTTTTCCTATACCAGGCTCTTTTTAATGTTCCTTTGTTGTCACCTGTATTTATCATCCACTGCACAAATATATTTCTGCAATCTATCCTTTTCCAATGACACCTCGTGCATGATTTCTAGTAGGATTCCAGTGAGGATGCCCATAAAGAGTGACTTTACACAGCAGCCTCACGTCTCCCACAGGACACAAAGAGGAACCATAAACCATTCCAAGGAAATCCTGAAATTCTGAAGCAGCAAGTCCTGAGAGGAAAAGTACCTGATGACTAGAAGGCATTCTCGAAGTTTCCTGGAATATGGCACCAGCTTCCTCCTGCTGGGAGCTCCTCAGTCCCCCCGATAAACCATCATCTGCAGTAGTGCACTCTCACAGGCATCAGAGGAGAAGTCAGTAAATAACTATGGAAGCCAAAGAATAGAGGATTCTTTCAAATTACTACACCTTCAAGATCAAGGAGAAACAGCATTGCCACGCAGGGACTGTTGGCTGTTGCAGCTTACTCTTACAAAAATTTTATTGGAAGAAACAGACAGTTAAAGAGAAAGTTAAAAGCAAAAAAGTGACCTCCAGGACTGTTTAATCCGTATTGATATTTCTGGCATTCTTCTGTCAAGTCTCTCATCAGTATCTGAAAACTTAAAATTATTAGAGTGACCTATCACCTTCTGCTAAATTCAAAGTCTGTTCAGCCTGCAAACCTCTCTGAAGGGCCATACCCGCCTGGACTCTTCCAGTCCCAAGGAAAGCTTACTGAATCCTCAGCCTTTCAACCACGCTGGGATTCTTGCATTTGGGACAGACATGCAGGATTATTTTCCTCAGCTGACACGCTACTTCCTCTTCTTTTCCCATCTGTTAACAAAGATGGTCCCCTTTATTCCCCAAGCTAGGAATCACAGAATCACAGAATCACAGAATCACAGAATAACCAGGTTGGAAGAGACCCACCGGATCACCGAGTCCAACCGTTCCTACCAAACACTAAACCATATCCCTCAGCACCTCGTCCACCCGTGCCTTAAACACCTCCAGGGAAGGTGACTCAACCACCTCCCTGGGCAGCCTGTTCCAGTGCCCAACGACCCTTTCTGTAAAGAATTTTTTCCTAACGTCTAGCCTAAACCTCCCCTGGCGGAGCTTGAAGCCATTCCCTCTTGTCCTGTCCCCTGTCACTTGGGAGAAGAGGCCAGCACCCTCCTCTCTACAACGTCCTTTCAAGTAGTTGTAGAGAGCAATGAGGTCACCCCTCAGCCTCCTCTTCTCCAGGCTAAACAACCCCAGCTCTCTCAGCCGCTCCTCATAAGGCCTGTTCTCCAGCCCTTTCACCAGCTTTGTTGCTCTTCTCTGGACTCTCTCCAGAGCCTCAACATCCTTCTTGTGGTGAGGGGCCCAGAACTGAACACAGTATTCGAGGAGCGGTCTCACCAGTGCCGAGTACAGAGGGAGGATAACCTCCCTGGACCTGCTGGTCACGCCGTTTCTGATACAAGCCAAGATGCCATTGGCCTTCTTGGCCACCTGGGCACACTGCTGGCTCATATTCAGTCGGCTGTCAACCAACACACCCAGGTCCCTCTCCTCCAGGCAGCTTTCTAGACAGACTTCTCCCAGTCTGTAGCACTGCATAGGGTTGTTGTGCCCCAAGTGCAGGACCCGGCATTTGGCCTTGTTAAACCTCATGCCGTTGGACTCTGCCCAGCGGTCCAGCCTGTTCAGATCCCTTTGCAGAGCCTCCCGACCCTCCAGCAGATCGACACTTCCACCCAGCTTAGTGTCGTCCGCAAACTTGCTAAGGGTGCACTCGATGCCTTCATCCAGATCATTGATGAAGACATTGAACAGGGCTGGACCCAGCACTGAGCCCTGGGGAACCCCACTTGTCACTGGCCTCCAGCTGGATTTCACACCATTTACCACCACTCTCTGGGCCCGGCCATCCAACCAGTTTTCCACCCAGGAGAGTGTGTGCCTGTCCAGCCCAGAGGCTGACAGTTTCTCAAGCAGAACGCTGTGAGAAACTGTGTCAAAGGCTTTGCTGAAGTCCAGGAAGACCACATCCACAGCCTTTCCCTCATCCAGTAGCCGGGTCACTTTGTCATAGAAGGCGATCAGGTTAGTCTGGCAAGACCTGCCTTTTGTGAATCCATGTTGACTGGGCCTGATCACCCGGTTCTCTTGCATGTGCTTCATGATAGCACTCAAGATCACCTGTTCCATGACTTTCCCTGGCACTGAGGTCAGACTGACAGGCCTGTAGTTTCCTGGGTCCTCCCTGCGGCCCTTTTTGTAGATGGGCACAACATCAGCCAGCCTCCAGTCCAGTGGGACTTCCCCAGTCTTCCAGGACTGTTGGAAGATGATGGAAAGGGGTTTGGCCAGCACATCCGCCAGCTCCTTCAGTACCCTAGGGTGAATCCCGTCCGGCCCCATAGACTTGTGACTGTCCAGTCGGGCTAGCAAGGCTCTGACCACCTCCTCTTGGATCATGGGAGCCTCATTATGCTCCTCTAGCTCCTGGGTTTGTACACAGGCGGAACGACCCTCCTTACGACTAAAGACTGAGGCAAAGAAGGCATTAAGTACCTCAGCCTTTTCCTCATCCCCTGTTACTGTTGTCCCTTCTGTGTCCAATAGGGACTGTATGGTCTCCCTAGTCCTCCTTTTATTATTTATATATTTGTAGAAAGATTTTTTGTTATCTTTCACTGACTTGGCCAATCCAATTTCTAGCTGAGCCTTAGCCCTTCTGATTTTTTCCCTACACAATCTCACTTCCCTCCTGTAGTCCACCCAAGAGGCCTGTCCCTTCTTCCAGAGGCCATAAACATTTCTTTTCTTCTTGATATCCCTCAAGATCTCTCTATTCAACCAAGCTGGCTTTCTCCCCTGCCGGCTTTTTTTCCGGACCACAGGGATGGCTTTCTCCTGAGCTGCTAGGACCACCCCTTTGAAGAGCTCCCAGCCCTCCTGGGCTCCCTTGCCCTTGAGTACTGTCTCCCATGAGACTTCACCAACCAGCCTGCTGAAGAGATCAAAGTCTGCCCTCTGGAAATTTAATGTTACGGTCTTGCTAACCACCCTCTTCACTTCACCTAGAACAGAAAATTTTATAATCTCATGATCGCTTAGTCCTAGGCGTCCACCTACCGCCACATCCCCTACAAGGCCTTCTCTGTTCACCAACAGGAGGTCCAGAAGGGCACCTTCCCTGGTTGGTTCATTCACCAACTGTGCAAGGAAGTTATCTCCCACGCACTCCAGGAACCTCCTAGACTGCTTCCTTTCTGCTGTGTTGTACACCCAGCAGATATCAGGCAGATTGAAGTCTCCCACCAGAACGAGAGGCATCGATCTAGAGATTAACCCCAGCTGTTTATAGAAGAGCTCATCAGCTGCTTCTCCTTGGTTGGGTGGTCTGTAACAGACTCCCATCACAAAATCTCCCTTCTGGTGGGCTCCTCTGATTTTGACCCACAGGCACTCAACCTCCTCATCTCCACAATCCATCTCAGTGATGTCCAAGTCCTCCCTTACAAAGAGGGCTACCCCACCTCCTCTCCTACCCTTCCTGTCCCGTCTGAAAAGCTTATACCCCACCATAGCCGTACTCCAGTTATATGAGTCGTCCCACCACGTTTCCGTGATGGCAACGACATCATAGGCCCCTTGCCCTACGACAGCTTCCAGCTCTTCCTTCTTATTTCCCATGCTGCGTGCATTGGTGTAAATGCACTTCAGCTGAGCTGCCGAGCCTTCAGCCCTCCTAGAGGGAACAGGGTTCGTTCCCAACTGCCTGGTAACTGGAGTAGTTGACACCAGAGTGCCTGCATCTCCCTTAACACCCCGAGGTGTGTTCTCCCCCACTTTTTGTGCGGTGAGGTACTGGTGGTCCTCGCCCGCGCACCCTCTCCCAATCACCAATTCCCCACATCCAGGCTCGTTCCTGTCTAGCCTGGGCTCAACCCCCTCCCCCTTCACATCTAGTTTAAAGCTCGATTTATGAGCTTGGCTAGGTTTCTGGCAAGGGCTTTAGCCCCCCCAGGAGACCCATGTGTCCCGCCCTTAGCGAGAAAGCCTGGGGGTGCGTGAGCCCCCCCATGATCAAAAAAGCCAAAGCCCCTCTCCTCGCACCAGGCTCGGAGCCAGGTATTAATCGAATTCTTCATCCTGGCTTCCCCCTCCTCTCTATTTAGCATTGGGATGGAGCAGAATACTACTTGTGCCCCAGAGCCCTCCATCACTTTCCCAATTGCCCTGAAGCCATTCTTGATGGCTTTGGCTTTTTTGTTTGTTAGGTCATCATTACCAGTTTGGACCACTATCAAAGGATAGTAGTCTGTTTCGTGAACCAGGGAAGGAAGTTTTCTAGCCACCTCCTTCCCTGATGCACCCGGTAAGCAGCAGACCTCTCTGTGGAGCGGGTCCGGTCTGCAAATGGGTCCCTCCGTTCCTTTTAGGAGGGAGTCCCCTACAACAATCACCCTCCTCTTCTTCTTGACGGAGGATGTTTTTATCTTTCTCTGAGAATGGTGCAGCCTAGGGAAGGATTCTAGGCTGTGGGAGCCACCATCCTCATCCTCAGGGCTGGATTCCACCTGCAGCACCTGGTACTTGTTCGCCAGGGGGATCTGGGGCTTTGCTGTATGAGTGAGGGGAGTAGGTTTCCTTCCTCTGGCAGGAACTTGCTGCCATTCCCCATCTCTTGTTCCCCCAACCCTGCAGTTTGCAGGTGGATGATGTTCGGACACTCCAGCCCCAGCAGGCTGCTGAGTTAGTGAGAGGGCCCTGCTCCACTGGTCAATCTCCCTCTCACACTCCCTGATGGTCCTCAGTCTCTTCACCTCCTCTCTTAGCTCCTTCACCATGTGAAGGAGTTCCCCCACTCGAGCACAGCTTTCACAAGTGGAGCCAGGACCAGAGGCACGAGCCAGTGTGGGAGGGGGGCACTGCCTGCAGCCCAGGGTCTGGGTAGCTGCATGCACCCACTGTGGCTCCGTCTGGGTGGCAGCATCCACCCTGCCTGCTGCAGCACACGGAGCAGCTTTAGCCTTCTGACGGGTGGCCACCATGGTCTTCGGTGTCCTCTCTCTAGTCTCTAGGTCCTCTCTGCGCCCTGCCTTCTCGCCCTGCCCGCTCGAACTGCCGCTCAAACTGCCCCGCACCTCTTTGCCACGCTCCTCTTCGCCGTGCTCCAGGTCGCGGTGCTCCCAGGGGCGCAGTTTAAATCTCCCGCGAATGCTGATTACCTTCCACATTTAAATCATAGATTCCCAAAAGGCAATTCATGCTGGGAGCATGAACAATGCCTGGCAAATGGCATTCTCAATTTCTGTAAAGGCTCTTCTCTGTTGCTACAAGACAAATGCCCTCTTCTAAAGCAGAAGCAGGCAACACCGAGAAATTAATTCACAGCACTCTCTCTGCTGTAAGCAAGCCTGCTGGTTCCGAAGATGACCTACACGGAGCCCTCCTGAGCTGCAGCGAGGCATGCATGGAACTGCCTGTGGCTCACTGCAAACCAGAGAGCACCACCTGCCTCTCGAACAGAAACCACAGAGGGGCAGGAAGCTTGCACGCTGAGCCAGAGGGCAGCTGGTAAATCAGCCCATGGCATAACACTGACCACCTTCTGTTCCACTGCTTTTAGGATTAGGTGTCCAACAACCTAGCATAACAAGCACTACGAGGGGCTGAGGGAACTGGGGTTGTTCAGCTTAGAAAAGAGGAGGCTGAGAGGAGACATTATCACTGTCTACAACTACCTGGAAGGAGGTTGTGGAGAGGTGGGTGTTGGTCTCTTCTCCCAAATGACAAGGTGATAGGATGAGAGGGAACAGCCTCAAGTTGTGTCAGGTAAGGTTCAGGCTGGATTTTAGGAAAAACTTCACTGAAAGGGTTGTCAAGCACTGGCAGAGGCAGAGGTATTGAGTCCCCATCCTGGAGGGATTTAAGGGACGGGTAAGATGAGGTGCTTAGGGATCTGGTTTAGCAGTGGACAGGTACAGAGGGGCTTGATCTCAAAGGTCTTTTCCAACCTAGTGATTTCGTGACATGCACAGGAACATAAATACAGAAATCACGAGGACTATAAGGTGCTATACACGTTGGTGACTTGGGGCAAGCTGATCATGACTTATTAAAATCACTATGCTTGTACCATCCAGTGCTTCTGATTTCTCATCAGCAAATAAAAAGGTCAAACGCTTAAACCCCTATCAATTACAACAAAACAAAGTGCCTTCCCTTCTACCTCTCCTTCCATCAACACCATTTCTCTAGCAGTAGTGTAAATGTTCTGTTGATTAATATACCTGCTTTTGTCTCAAACCTTCGGGAGAAAACATGTTCTGGTCTAAGAAAACAGGTTGCCTGAGATCAGGGTCAGAGAATTGCATCCAGGAACATTTACCTGAAACTGAGAACACTAAACTTAGCTACTGACTATAAGACATTGTGAGTTACACAAACTAATGTGGGTCACAAATCTGCCAAAACATTAATAAACTCCATTTATAAATATTATAAAATCCTTCCAGAGTCTTGCAGAAAAGATTACTTTTCCTGCAAAGAGCATATCTGTAAAATACAAACTTCTTGTGAACCATATTTGCCATCTACTTCAAAGCCCACCAATAACATCACCCTAATTACAAAGGTTGTGGTATTCAAGGTCAATCTCCTAAGAGAGCTCAAATTGGAAAAATAAATCACACTATCTGAAAAAAAAGTTGTAGATTTTGCTTTGAAATCCATTCCCCCAATCTTCCATGTTCATTTCTCTAAATGTGCTCCACTGTGATTGCAGCTTTCTTGCAAGTCAATGAGAAAAATGGCAAAGTCATCCAGAAAAACATTCCCCAATGGCTCCCTTGTGTGCCAAGCGTTAATAATGAGTTATCTCTACCAGCAGCATTACAACATAACACACCACAGCATCACTGTTGGTGTTTTTTGTTTTAGTTCGGTTTTTGTTTCAGTTAGGGCTTTGTTTTTATACACACATAATTCGGGATGACCATTGTATTGGTCAACCACATGCAGAAAAGAAGGAAAATAATCTCCAATCAATCTCCAGTGTTACAGCACATGCAGGGTTAATTAATTCACACCTTCCCCCATTTCCCTTGGAAAATTATTATGCTGGCTAATAAACCTCACAGTTATGAGGCTTTCGTGAACTTAGAAACCCTGCAGCATTTTAAAGTGCACATGTGGTTTGCTCAGCTGTTGGAGCACTTCTCACCTTAGTCACCCTTTCTCCCTGTGAACTCACACCCCAGAATAGCTTGGCATCAATGAAAAACAACGGTGTGATTGAAAGTGTATGACATTCATGCATTGATTCCTTCCATGACTAATTAAAGGGGTTTAGGGATATATTTTTTTTCCTTTTCTACTAAATGGAGCTATGTTGCCAGAGGTTGAGAGCTGGGGAGCTTGGTGCTTAACAGGCTCTGGATATATTATCTCATCTTCAGGTAAACCACTTAAACCCCGGTGACTTAATTTTGCCAAGTGTAAATCAGAAATAACAAATAACACCTACCTTAAGGTGTCTGCAGACATTCCAGTGACAATGCTGTCTAAAGGAATGCTGACAATACTCACTGAATCTGTGTACAGTGCGATTGAGTTCTTTCTTCCAGCTTCCCACAGAAGTACTTGCCATTAGGGAAGTAGGAAACGCAGAGTAAACGTCTCTTAACATGAACATGGAGATGGTACGCGAACAATCTCAGTGTTTTGCTGCCTGGAGAACCTTGGCGTAACTGCCACTTTCCTCCACGAAATCTGTTTCGGAATAGCAATTTTTATTAATAGCTGAACAAGAGGCAAAAGATTTTTTTCCTGTCAGCTACAAAGAATCTACTCAACGGCAAAAGAAATCAGTGAAGGAAACAGGGCATTTTCTCCCTCAACACCAGATTTCTGTTGCACAATATAAAATATTCTTAAAAGATACTCTTTGAGGAACGTCCTGCCATCAAAATGCTAATTGGTTTCTAAATCAACATCCCTGAAGAATTTTACTGATGGATGACTGACTCATTATGTGCTGACAACCCTATCTTACCTCTATTTACCAAAAAGACTAAAAGATAAATAAACACTATCAAGTACTTTCCAAAATGTTGCAAATAAACACTGCACCAATTTTAGCAGGGGCCTTGCAGAATAGTAAAAAAAAAAAAAATGAAGAAGCCTGAATAAATATTTCTAAATAGAGAGGGAACTGATCCATACAACAGCTTGCATAATTTATCCTTCTCCAACTGAAAATGCCAGAGAACACTGATCAAGACCATGGGTGCCCTAAGACAAGTGAGACCTGTAAGGCATCATCCTGTTGTTTTTCAGAACAGAATTTCCTTCTAGAGCTGATGCTGTAATCACCTTGGACACATGGTCAACAATTGTCCTGGAAAACAGGGTTTTATTTCATGAATCATTTCCCTGACCAGTGTTGAGTGCTATATCTGGCACCAAACATTTCTGAAATCACCTTAAAGCCTATCCAGTTCCAATCATAACACTGTGTTATGGCATTTCCCTGGCAGTCACTCCAGGCAAAAGGTTTTTTCTTCTTTATTTTTTAAATCAGGATTTAAAAAAAAAACAACCCAACCCAAACCAGCACCTCCTCAACAGACACTCACCATCATTATTACTTCTTTCTACAATGAAAGCGATAATGGGAAATGCCTTCAAAATAACCCGGCTCTCAAAAGAAGTGGGTCTAACAATCAAGTAATGTTACCCAGTCTGGAAAGACACTGTGGACTGATGTTGGGAATAGATCTCTAATGCATCCAAGTTCTTCATCTTTGGGAGATGGCCACAGCATGGACATTCATATCACAGTGTTTCGGAAACTAAAGAAGCAGCGTGAGATTGAGGCCAAACGCGAGCAGTCATCAGAAGGGGCAGTATCAGGGTGATCAGCAACAAGAGGAAAGCAGATTCCAGAAACAATCTGTACTGTGGCAAAAGCTGGCAGGAAAAAAAAATATCAAACTGCTTTCCTTGATTTTAATAAAAAATAATGACAGTACTTTGGATTATTTTTTCTCTTTCTGGAAGAAATTAAAGGAGATAGTTGGAAAAATAAAGGAAAGGAATAAAATCTGCTCTTTTTGAATTGGGAAATGTGTCTTCCTGGTGGCGCAGGACCTCAAAAAAGTAGAGAAAAATAGCATTTCTACCAACAAAATGTTTTTTTTTTCTTTACTATCCCACACTTTGACAAAGCATTTTAAGCAATTCTAAGTCATTACAAACCACAGTCACAGGAAGGAAGCAAAATTCAGTTAATGCTTTGCACACCTATATTCCAGCACGTGCAAATTCATACAGCACCCCCCGATATATTTTCTGAATACTTGGCAACAATGTGTTAAATCTAGCCATGGCTGCTTGTGTGGCTCTTTCTTCCTGTACTCAAAGGTGGAAGACTTATGAAGTGGTATCTTTCATCTTTTGAAATTTGTAGGAGCCTTTTTTTTTTTTTTCTTAAAGTACACATATTACAAGGTTCGGAGAGGGTAAAGTCAACAAACTGTGCCCAGCAGCTGGAACACAGAGCAGAGGAACCAGTTCCTGTTAGGGTTGGGTCTACAGCTTCAGATCAGTCACCAGGAAAGCTCAGTCCTCAGACCGAGGCACTTTGTTCTCGCCACAGAAAATCCCATCACACCCTGAGAAGCTAACACTCTTAGAGCCCTCATCACAGAGCTTTTATAGTTTTGTTTATGGCGTTTTTTTAAGGCTGGGAAATTCACAATGACCTGAAATGCTATAGGCCAACATTCTTCTCTCAGCGCTGAACTGTGCTGTCTCTACATGCTCTGAAGTGGTCCAGGGAGCCATTATTTACAGAAGCATACGACACAACTTTATGTACACTGCACATCAGATGAGTTTGTGTGGATAATGATTCCTAGAAAAGTAATTTCTATAAAAAATATTAACTCCCCACACTATGGATTGTCCTGAACATTTACTGATCTATGTCTAATATCAGTTTCTTCCTATGGTAGAAAAGTAACAAAGCAAAAGTTAACAAGACTCCAAAACTTACTTGCCTGAAGTATCTTCCTCAAGGAAGGAATGGTCATTACTCCTAATTTATGTATTCTTATCTATTTATATACTTATTAATGGTCTTAGTTCATACCTTTGGGAGAAGAGACACTCGCACCAAAGTTCACACTCCTACTCAGGCAGCTCAGTGTTGGGTGACAAGCTGGTATTGCTGCCCCAGCTCTGCAGTCGGTGCCTCCCAGTTCTGCTCTAAGCTGTTGCATTTTGCATTAATTGGTTTTCCATTAGTGTAAGAGCTTGTCACATCAGCTTAACAACCGTACTGTGGGTGAAATCATCCCTCGCACTGGAAGAAAAAGAGACATTCAAGTTAATTAAGGACACAGAACAGAAAATTTGTATCAGGCTATTTGGAAACAGCCACCACGAGAAACAGTTTAATTCACTGCTCACAAATATGAGTGAAATTGGAGGCTCTGACTTGAAAAAAATGTATACATATTCTTCATGCTACTTAAGCATGGCTGCAGATGCTTTACCTGACACTTGCAGGAACACAAGGGTGACAACATTCTCTTTTCCACACAGAAAGATGCCAACTTGGTACCAATTTGACTCTGTATTGTCAACCCTGCACATGTCTAATCCATGACTGGGACTCTGTCCTGAACAAGCAGTTACGTTGAGCAAGCTTGTTTCCTTGGAAGGTAAAGCCATCACATAAAATGTCTCCTCTCCAGTCTCTTGGTTAATTTGACAGTCCAACCTGAACACCAGATGAAGACTGAGCTTTCAGAGCCAGGAGGAAGCAATTGAAGGATGCATCCAGCACACGAATACTTCCAGGAGCCAAAAGGAAAGCTCTGTAGAAATCCTTCACTTACTTAAAAAAGAGGATGTACACCTTCCCAGTAACAAAAGTTTAATGGCAGTTATCTTATGTGCTGCCAGGCTGATCCCCACACTGAGCATCCGCTGGACTGAAATTCATGACATGTAGATGCACAACATCGCCTTGCAATGCAGAAGCCAAAGTCATACCCAAGAACAACAGCTTGCCGTGTGGTTTGTATAAGGGTTATCTAGGAGTGCGATGTACAGCATGCACATTTTTCAGGGAGGCAGAGAAGTTTTGGAAACCACAAGTCCCTTTGACACTAAATGGGATCAAGCTACATCACCACAGACTTCACAGCCACAAGATTTGTGGGTGCCCTACCAGAGACCTAAAGGCAGATTTTGACAGCTGCTACAGAGCATCCTCTCCATATCAGTAGGACATAAACACACGAAACCAGAGCTGGGTGTTCCCAGAACAGCGTCACTGCAAGATCAGATGATGCCAGTGAACGTGCTGCTCCTGAGGAATCCAACCGGAAGGGGCTGCCAGGGACAGATGTTGTGTGGGAAGCAATGCCTGCAGCAAAGGGCTTCAAACCAGAGCACCTTGGCTGTGCTGCAACAGGGTAATTTGGTACTTTCCCACATGGTCAGCCAGCTTGCCTGGCCAGCAGGAGAGAGATGTAGCAGAAACATCTTTCTTCTGAAAGATTACTCCTGGCTCTGGAGAGGTCTGTAATTTTTGGCAGGCTCCTGACGGGCTGCACAAAGGGAAAAGGAACCTCTTTGCTCCCTCTCCCACACTGTAGCCACGCAAGGCGCAGCCATAACGTAGCTCTTAATAAAGAAACACAGATGTGCCCTGTAGGCACTTAAAAGGCTAAAGGAAAAAAAAAAAGAAAAAGAAAAAAGAAGTTCCTGTGTGTTTCATAAATCGGTATAAGCATAATGCAACCTACTATCCTAGCTAGAAAATGAAATATCTTAAAAAGTATTGAATCCTCTGTGAATTTTCTCAGTGGATCAGCATGAAGCTATTTAGCCCAGATGTTTCTCCAATTCTGATGCATTAAGAGATGCACAGCATTGTAGCCAAGTGTTAACATAGTCAATATAATGTAAAACATGTAAAGATAGTGGCTTCCAAAGTTATTAGATGTTTTCACTCTAACCACTCTACTTCCTTAAGCAGCCTTATTCTCTTTACAAAACGCACTTTCTTGTTAGCTTACATGGAAGAAGAACAAAAACCTCCCCTCTCCCCCATCAAAACCTAATTCTGTATGTTCCCTGGAAGAACACACAAGGGCCAAGTAAAGACTGACACGGAGCCTTTCAGAAATGGAAATCTCACCTCTGAACAGCAATACTCATACTACAGGCAAACACAAGGCCAACAGCTGGGTACCACGTGAGCAGGTGAAGAAGTGACGGTGAGATTTTTGATGACAATTTGGTGTCCAAAAGACAGAGTTTCTCACTGCATGGTTAGCGTTTGCATCTGTGATGGATTTAGGGATTTGTAGAGGTAGTTTTAAAGATATCTAAGCAGGTGCAACGTCTGTGTTGGAATGGCCAAAGCAAAGGATGAAGCAACAATGGGGATATGAAGTAGCAAAGACAAGGTAACAGCATGTGCTTAGAAGGATGCAAGATAAAGAAGGCAAAGGAATAAACTGGCATTCTCTATGGACGAAAGACAGAATGAAATATCTTGCACTGACAGTCTGTTTGGAAAAATGTCTATTAATATAATAAGTAATTCAGAACAGTTGAAAACATTTCAGAGACCATTTCTGCATGATCTACCTGTCAGGATGTGAGCTGTGTAATTCATTCTTCAAGACCTTGTTGGGTTACAAGGACAAAGCCACAATCCTAAACTAATGAACTCCTGCTACAGCTTTGAACTTGCAGTCCCAACTCTGTTTTCACATAAATACTTGCTAGGGCACACCTCATGCTTAGAAGGGAAACCAGCACCGACAAGAGGAATTACTTCCATTGTGTTCTAAGTGGCATTTGTTCTATTTTTTTTTTCTTGGAGCAACTTCAGTTTGGTCTGGATTTTCTCATGTCCTTTTAAGGCAAACAGGCGTCACTCAAGTTTAGGCCATATAGTGGGTCCTAATGCAAACTACCATGGAATACACGCTGACTGCTAATATGCTCATTACCCTCTAGAATAAAGTAGGGACATAGAGGGTTTGTTTCACCTCTACAAGATACATGTTAGGTTACCAAATTTCCTGTATGACACGTGCCAACTATTCTGCCTGGTTTTTTACCCCATGGCTACACAACAACTCATTGTTAGACTGTATTTCCCGCATAACCACTCAAATTCACATTTCAAGCAGTTGCTTTTATTTAAAAATATTTGGGGATTTTCAATTTGTTCAGATGACAAACCTGTATTTTGAAAAACAAGTTTGTAAAACCATAGCAGGTGGCAGAATTTTTCCTCCTATGTTGCAGAGCTTAATCCCAAACCTTGCATTATTCACGGATAATTTAAACCATTCTGTATTTTTCAAGTTGGATACAGTCCTCAATAGCTGTTGGACAAAAGCTGATGACATCTGTAACCGCTAGATAGCTCTCTTCTCTTTAACAATCAGAGAATTATAATGCATTTATGAAAGAAGTCAAACATTCAGCCTGTACTTGATTGCTCTACACTGTTTCTAAATTGAAGTATTGTGACCAGTTCTGGAGTCTCCAGCATAAGAAGGATATGGGACTGTTGGAACGAGTCCAGAGGAGGCCACAAAGACGATCCAACGGCTGGAGCGTATCTGCTATGAGGACAGGCTGAGCGAGGTGGGCTTGTTCAGCCTGGAGAAGTGAAGGCTTCGGGGAGATCTTATAGCAACCTTACAGTACTGAAAGGGCTGCAGGAAAGCTGGGGAGGGGCTTTCTACAAGAGTATGGAGTGACAGGATGAGGGGGAATGGCTTTAAATTAGGAAGGGGGAAGATTTAGATTAGACATTAAGAAGAAATTCTTCATGATGAGCGTGGTGAGGCACTGGCTCAGGGTGCCCAGGGAAGCTGTGGCTGCCCCATCCCTGGAGGTGTTCAAGGCCAAGTTGGATGGGGCTTTGAGCAACCTGATCCAGTGTGAGGTGTCCCTGCCCATGGCAGGGGGATGGAACTGGGTGATCATTAAGGTCCCTTTCAACCCAAACCATTCTATGATTATATGAATTTAAAAACTAATTCTTGTATCATCCATTTCACTTTTATCCATTTGTCAGCTCAAAGGTTAGATGAAGCTATAACAATGTAAAGTTCCTTTAAATCATAGTAATTTGAAAAAGGAAAACATGGGATAGTGAAAAAAAGAGGCGCAGTCTTGAGCTATCTCTTCAACTGTGAAAATATTGTCAAATAGTCATTACTGTCATGTTTATTTGCAAACTCTCAGACAACTCGTGACCTGGATATTGTAACACTTATTTCATTTCTAAGATGGTTTTTGAAAACTGTGACAAAAAAGAAACACAAAGTTCTGATAATTAAAGCATATTTTGCCTTGGGTTTACTCACTTCCTTCTCTATCACTACTTCTCCTGCGTGGGCTTTAATAGCGAAGTCCCTAAATGTTAAGAAACAGAAATGCTCTATAGGCAAGAATGCCAAAGAGCATGGCTGGAGGCTGGCTTCTGCTGAGAACTCAATGCCACTGTGCAGAAACCACACAGTAACCACTGCACCTGTACAGGCCACCCAGCTGTTGCTCTGAAAAGTCTCTTCCTTCAGTGTCAGTAGTTCCTGTCCTTACTGCAATATGCTTTGGGGAATAAGATTGATTCAGACCCTGAAATTTAACCACTGAGAGCAAACAAAGCACCTGAACTTTCCATGTGGAAATTTCCTACATCTTCCTTGGGAGACAAAAGCATTTTTTCTCCATTTCAAATAAAACACTGAATAGAGAAATAATAGCTTAAAAATTGGAATTATTACTGAGACACTGCAAATGCTGGTGTCTCAATTCTCTATTTCCATCAAATGACAAACTAGACCATTGTCTTTCTCTATCCAAATAATAGGCAGCAAAGGACCTAATCAGAAATGATCGCTTGTATTATCCGGTTTCTACACTTCATTTTACAGAATTACTTCTTTCCTGTGTAATTTTCATTGATGTTTAGCTGGCTCCCAAACAGCTCCGAGTCCGCTTTGCTCAAGTTAGTTTTAACTTCTTCCAGAACAGAACTGTTGCAGCAAAATAATTTTCCTGATATATAGCTCAAACTTCTCTTGCGTTTGTACGTGAAATATGAGGCTGCATTTGTGAGTACATACAGTGACAGACAGCAAAATGCCTGCAGAGGAGAAACAACAGCTCCAACAGCTGAGCTGAGAGAAGCTAATTCACTAATATTTCAAGAATGTGTCACCCGAAAGCACTGGGCAAAGAAATAAATCATTGCAGCTAACATACCCTGCTATTGCTCTGTCCACTAACAGCACCAAGACCTTTTCTCTCAAAACCGGGCCTAAAGAAAAGTAAGAAAACTTAGCGTGACTCAAATATATTTATATATGAGGACAACATTGCCCGTTGGCTTTAAAGCTCCTACTGTAGATTGGCCAGTCCACAAATTACTATAGTTCTTTTCACTATTTAAATACAGCCCATCTCTGAGTTTGGTGAAATGCTTCTTGAAATAAAATTTATCCTGACTCCACTTCGTTTTAAAAGTAGGTATTTACTGCTGACTTGTTGTAAAATTTGTTATCCAATACTTCTTACTCTGTTCACAGAAAGCAAAGAAAGAAAGGACAGCAGTGACTTTTGTATAAAAACCAGACTCCCTAAGGCACAAGCAAGGGAATGCCATTTATCAGAGTAAAAACAATAGTGCCGTTATGGGAACAATTGCAAGGCCTGTGTTTCTGTGTATGAGCGGTGGCTGAGGTACAGCTGGTCCCGCTTCGAGTGGGCTACTTCTGGTCCTATTTTAACCATAGAACCAGAGAATGTCCTGAGTTGGAAGGGACCCACAAGGACCATCGAGTGCAACTCCTGTCCCTGCACATTCACATAGTGGGGCTGAGGGCGTTGGCCAAATGCTTCTGGAATATTGTCAGGCTTGGCACCGTGACGGCTTCCCTGAAAGCTCCACCACCCTCTGGGGGAAGAACCTTTTCCTAGTATCTGACCTAAACCTCTCCTGGCACATATTCCTGCCATTCCCTTGGATCCTGTCATTGGTAACCAGAGAGGAGAGCTCAGTGCCTGCTCCTCCTCCCCTTGCGAAGAAGCTGCAGACCACAATGAGGTCCCCCCTCAGTCTCCCTGTTCCAGGCTGAACAGACCAAGTGACTTCAGTTGCTCCTTACACACCTTTCCCTCTAGACCCTTCACCAACTTTGTGGCCTCCTCTAGACACTCTCCGGTAGCTTGAGATCCTTTTGATTCTGTGGTGTCCAGATCTGTACACAGCACGCAAGGGCCACACTTTAACGCCATCTACCTTACTTTCAACAAACACGGGGAGCTGCAGCCCTGACCATCTAAGATGATCAGTGCTCATCAGATGTTGCTGGGGAGATCTTCACACAAACTATTGATCTACTTTCGAGGCTCTCAGGACTCAGGGTGCTGTTTTCCTATTCAGCAAGGCAATGTCAGCAGTCATTAAAAGCATTTACACCAGCAGCAGCTCTTTTTTGGAGACTTCAAGATCGATTTTTGATGGCTTAGCTGCAGTATTGGATCAGAAGCAGAATGTTTTAAGTTCAAAAATACTATTCCACTGTGGTCTCACAATACATTGTAACAATACATGGTTGCAATAATTTTTCTTGAATTCTATTAGGGATGTGGGTTATAAAATATTTCTAATTAGAAGAGGGAAAACCTGTCAGAGCCACTGTATCAAGCCAGCTTACTTTCTCAAACATACCCACAGAGAAGTATGATTTGATACAGTAGCCTCATCTCAGTACAAATCCATGCTTTTCACAGAGGCTTCTTACATTGGACAACAATGCAGCCAAACACTAAGTTATGATTTTTCATCTTTGACATGTCTTCATTTCCTCTTCCTTACCCCCACCCCCTCAGGGATTCTGCAGATCCAGTAGGAGATTGCTCACCTGGAATATAAAACCCAGGGCCTCCACCTACAGACTCTATTTATTGATTGCTCTTCCCTGACAGCTCTGAGGGTGGATGTTTACATTCCACCTTCACCATTAATTTCTTCTCCATATCCCTACCCAGTCCTAGCTACCGTGTCGCTCCTTTTCCTGGCTTTCCAAGCTGCCTTTCTTACCCCTGCAGCAAAAGCACAGAGGATGTAACCTGCACAAGCTGCGATCCTTGCTCAGCATTTGATCATGTCCCTTCTCCATTGAAATCCCTCTGCCAGATGCTCATAGAATCATTGACATTGGAAAATACCTCTAAGCTGATCCAGTCCAACCATCAGCCCAACACCACTGTGCCTACTACATCATGTCACAAAGTGCCACTGTTTTTTAACCCCTCCAGAGATGGTGACTCCACCACTGCCCCGGGCAGCCTCTGCTAGTGCTTCATCAGTGTTTTGGTAATATTTTATTTCTTAATATCCAACCTAAGCCTTCCCTGGCGCAACTTGAGGCCATTTCCTCTTATCCTATCACTTGTTACTTGTGAGAAGAGACCCAAAGCCACCTCCCTACCATGTAAAATTGGTTTCACTTCAAAAGCTGACAGGGTTCTTTCCCCAGCTAGTCATACCAATCATCAAGCTTTCCCCTGGCCTCTCTCTCAATCCATCACCAAATATTGTTCTGTCCATCTGTTTGTCACACTTCATGTCTTTCCTCACAGAGAGCTCATGCAAGACACACAAGTGTCTTTTAAAGAGTCATCTCTGTGCTGTGTTAAGCAATGACTGAAATGGGCTTGTGAAAGGAATCTTGTTTTCATAGAAACACAGAATGTGCTGAGTTGGAACGGACCCACTGGGATCATCGAGTGTAACTCCTGTCCCTGCACAGGACAACCCCAATACTCACTGTCGGGGGGCGGGGGGTGTAGGTCAAATGCTTCTGGAATATTGTCAGGCTTGGTGCCATGTCTGCTTCCCTGGGAGCTGTTCCAGTACTCCACCACCTTCTGGGGGAAGAACCTTTTCCTAATATCCAACCTAAACCTCCCCTGGCACATCTTCCTGCCATTCCTTTGGGTCCTATCATTGGTCACCAGAGAGAAGAGCTCAGTGCTTGCTCTTCCTCCCCTTGTGAAGAAGCTGTAGACCACAATGAGGTCTCTTCTCTGTCTCCTCTTCTCCCAGGATAAGCTCTCTTCCCTCCTTTCTGCCCTCAGACAGGAAACACGTCTGAGTTGGAATCAGAAGACCCTCACTGAAGGCATCCACAGACCCTCGCTGAGGGCAAATGTTCCCTGAACTGGGCAGAACCAGTCACACGCACAAATTTATTCCCCTTCACATGCCGAGTATGTTTGCAGGATCAAAGCATATACTTCAGTATTTGGCCCAGTAAAATATCACCTTTCCGTAGCATTCCTCCCATGCTTATGGGTTTTACAAGGGATCCCTGCAAAGGGATCTGAACAGGCTGGACCGCTGGGCTGAGTCCAATGGCATGAGGTTTAACAAGGCCAAATGCCGGGTCCTGCACTTGGGGCACAACAACCCTGTGCAGCTACAGACTAGGAGAAGTCTGTCTAGAAAGCTGCCTGGAGGAGAGGGACCTGGGGGTGTTGGTTGACAGCGACTGAACATGAGCCAGCAGTGGCCCAGGTGGCCAAGAAGGCCAATGGCATCTTGGCTTGGATCAGAAACGGTGTGACCAGCAGGCCCAGGGAGGTTATTCTCCCTCTGTACTCGGCACTGGTGAGACCGCTCCTCGAATCCTGTGTTCAGTTCTGGGCCCCTCACCACAAGAAGGATGTTGAGGCTCTGGAGCGAGTCCAGAGAAGAGCAACAAAGCTGGGGAAGGGGCTGGAGAACAAGAGGAGAGGCTGAGAGAGCTGGGGGTGTTTAGCCTGGAGAAGAGGAGGCTGAGGGGAGGCCTCATTGCTCTCTATAACTACCTGAAAGGAGGTTGTAGAGAGGAGGGTGCTGGCCTCTTCTCCCAAGTGACAGGGGACAGGACAAGAGGGAATGGCCTCAAGCTCCGCCAGGGGAGATTTAGGCTGGACATGAGGAAAAAAATTCTTCACAGAAAGGGTCATTGGGCACTGGAACAGGCTGCCCAGGGAGGGGGTTGGGTCCCCTTCCCTGGAGGTGTTTAAGGCACGGGTGGACGAGGTGCTAAGGGGCATGGGTTAGTGTTTGATAGGAATGGTTGGACTCGATGATCCGGTGGGTCTCTTCCAACCTGGTTATTCTATGATTCTATGAAATTTGTGACCTATCCTATGTGATACTTTCTGCTTTCCTCTCCCAAGTACAGTGCAAACCAGCAATTAGGACGGCACATCAGGTACAACTTAGTTTGATTCCCTGGTTCGCTCTCATTGAAGAAGGAACAGCAGAACAGACAAAAAAATTAACTTCCATTGATTGTGGCCTTAAAAAAAAAAAGCATTAAAACTGCATTTAAAAAAAAACCAACAACAACAACAAAAAAAAAACCCATCACCAACAAAACACAAAAGGCAGCAGCAATATGAATGTAGTAAAACTCTGATACCACAGTAAATTAAGGGGCAGAAGTCTGGTACGTTTCAAGCTGTGGAACTGCTGTCCATGTGGAAGCCATTCAATTAGAGACCCCCCTCCTGGTAGGAAAGCACTGAAGCCTCATACACTTACCAGCTTTTCAGGGCAGTACATAGTCATATACTCACCAAAAACAAGCACAAGACAAAGGGAAAGCTTCAAAACACACACAAGCCATGCTTGTGTGCTGTTCTGCATTCCAGAAATGTCAATGTTGTACTCCTTAGGATTAGCCTCTGTGATATCTTCTAAAGAAAACAAACCACAAAACCCAAAGGCAGCATCTAATGATGTAAAAAAAAAATCTGCTACAATGCATTCATTATTGAACGATGTTTCCTTAACTAGAAACTGTGTTTCCCTTCCAAAGCCCATACTTACTCATGGCACTGTCAGCTACACTGTGCTGTCCCCCTAACTGAAGGAAATTCATCAATACTGGTCCATGCACGCAGTCACTGTTTCAAAAGGTGATCATATTACTCAGGCAAAATAAAGTAACTAGATAATTACAACTTTACTTACTTCAGGATATAAAATGATCACATAAGGACTGAAGAATGGCTTTTCTAGCTCTCTGGCCTTCAAGACTGTGGCAAAATCAAGCTCTGGGGTCTCCAGGTTTTCGCTTTTCCAAAGCACATGCTCCAATTTGCTGGCAGAACCGAGCAGATCTGAACCAACTATAAACAAAACCAATTTCTTTTTTCTCCTCTTTGTAAACATGCCTGAAATAATAACCAGTGAAAGTAAACTGTACCTACTGGACAATTTCTGAATGCATACACTAGGTTATTGTTAACACAATAGCCTTTAGCATACTAAGAATTACACAACTGAAAACTCTAAGCTAGCTTTGAAGAGAATAAGTGATCCAGAGTTAATAATGGTATGCAAATAAAGAAAAAAAATACAGAGCAAACTACTGTTCTGTTATTTTCTGCTTTCACAATGCATAAAGGAACTCAATTTTTTAAAATTTAAACAATGCTGGCACACAACACTTAGGTCATAGTGCCAGAGGCGTACAGAATTCATGAAATTATGAAACACCTTGTCGTGAAGTAAAGCTGCCCTTAACTGTGTGGTCAAACGACTTACTGCTTTAGACCATTACATGGATTGAGGTAGCAGAGATGTAAAGAGATAAACAACCTTACTAGTAGGCAACGCGTGCTTCCTCTAGTTAAAGAGATGACACCGAGCTCACTGAAGAGCTGGTCCAGGATGAAACCAAGACTGCAAATCACTGAACTCAATGGGGGTTACAGGTGTGCAGCATCCTGACATAAGCAGCATTTTTTAAGCTTTCAAGCACAAGACAGTTTCAAAATCATCCAAGTAGTTCCAAGCGCATGAAAGCAAACTACGTCATACGTGCTTTTAGTCTTCAAAACTCCTTGTTTAAAACAATGGGTTCTCCCAGATTCTTCACAAGAGCTCCATAAGGGGAGGTTCAACTACAACAAACATAAGGCTGATCTAACATTAGTCCTCTCCTTTGATTTAAGTTTTCATAACTTCTGAAAATATGCAGATTGAACTGTGATTGAACAAAATATATTGAACAAAAATATGCAGATTGAGCAAAAATATGCTGCTGTTTGGGAAATACTTAGTCATCACAAATAATTTTCACATAAATTTCAGTCTCTAAATGTTTTGTCCTCGAAATTTCAGAGCTGCAGCAGAGAATTTCCAAAGGAATTTTGAAAATTGTCAATGAAATTAGTAAAAAGTTTAAGAGGGAGAAATTACCTTTTTTTTTTTTAGAAGCAGCTCCAATACACAGAGCAGCGATTCATTTTTGACATAAAACATTACTTGCAACTCCTCTGCTGCAACTGCAACCGAAAAGCACAACACGGTACTTAACACAGCTGTAATACAAAATGGTTAATTCCATTTGAAAGTCCTGGAACAGTTTAGTTTTCAAACGCAACAAACTTTATCGAGAAACCAGAGTCAATAACATAGCAACAGCCACCAAAACCCAATATTAATTGTACAGAATGAGAACATTAAGGCCTTGTTTAAAGTTGACCTCAGCCAAGCTAGTGCAACGTTTTGCCTTGCTGGCACCTATCATGTCTACAAGTTTAAGTCTGGTCTCATGTACTATAGAGTCTGTGCCCAAAGCAAATGCCAAATTTCATACCTATTTATAAAGTATGAAAAGAAGGACCCAGGGGACAAATCAGTAGTTACTGTGTAACAAATAATAGAATCATAGAATGGATTGGGTTGGAAGGAACCTCAAAGATCAGTTCTACCTCCCTGCCGTGGGCATGGACACCTCTCACCAGACCTAGGCTGCTCAAAGCCCCATCCAACCTGGCCTTGAACACCGCCAGGGAGGGGGCAGCCACAGCTTCCCAGGGCAACCTGGGCCAGTGCCTCCCCACCCTCACTGTGAAGAATTTCTTCCTAACCTATATCTTCCCCCTTCCAATTTAAAGCCATTCCCCCTCATCCTATCACTCCACACCCTTGGAAAAAGGACTTCCTCAGCTTTCTTGTAGCCCCTTCAGGTGCTGGAAGGTCACTATAAGGTCTCGCCAGACCATTCTCTCCTCCAGTCTGAACAAGTTCAACTCTCTCACAGCAGACATGCTCCAACCCGCTGGTCATCTTCATGGCCTCCTCTAGGCTTGTTCTAACATATCTATGGCCTTCCTATGCTGAGGATTCCAGAATAATAAACCTCTCTGTCCTCAGTATGCTGATATGTCTTTATAACCACCCCCTTTTATTGAGGAAGACCAAAACCAATGCCCTGAGCACCCAGAGGGAAGTTGAATACAACTCCAGAGCAAAGGAGTAGATAATGGGAAGGCTTCGTTCTATAACAACTTTACCGCATCCTTTATATGGCTACTTTGAATTAATTAGGTAAATTTGACTGAAGTAATAAAATATTAACTAGACTAATGGTAAATTCTTGGTTCAACTCATGTGGTACGTTGCCTTTTGCCTGTAATGATTTCAAGTGCAACACCACATAGGAGCACTATAACTATCTCTTAAGAAAACAGGTAAATCAAAATACAACACATTTCCTCACAGTTAACTATTTGAAAGGTTAACGTCTAAGGTGGCACTCTCCTCCTTTCATTTGGCATCTTCCGGCAATCAAATCCCAATGCCTCACACCATTCAAGGTTTTACAACACTTTCAGGACAGCTGTGGTTGACGCATGAATTTCTCCTTTCACAGGAGGTGTAAGAAAACTAATTTGGCATAATTTTTTACCTGAAAAGAAGAAAATAGATCACATGAATATAAGAAAGTGTGAGAGCCTTACCATGTGTTCTGTCAGCCAGCCCTGTAAACACAACGTGAGCACAACCAGACAGAGAATCATGGGCAGCAGGACTGCAGCTATCAATTATTTAAGAGAAGTCTGCCTGGAGACACCCATGCCAAGCACCTGAATCCACTTTAATGGTGGAAGCGGACACATATGCTTGGGGACTTCAAATCCTTTATGAGTAACACTCACGATATAAGAACAGAGCACAAGCTTTAAGGAAGACTGCTGTATGTGTGTGGTGTTCTGTGCAGCTCAACTACCATTGCTCAGCCTGGTTTAGCAACGCGCAGGGCCTATAGTTCAGCTTGCTGCTGCGCAGATGAAAAGCCAGGATTTTCAAGTGATCTAGCATAAATTACATTTCCACATCACAGCTCCTTGCCTTAATAGTACTTAGATGAAAAGGTCTAATGAAAAATTAAGTGAATAATGTTGCACGCTGGAAAAAGTGCTCCTTTTGACAAACTGATTAACTAGAAAGCCTACACCAGCACTTCTTGGATGGGTTCCCAGGAAAATCTCTCATGTTCCTGCTATTCCTCATCCTGAATAAATAAATGAATACAAAACATTACTCAAATATGGAGAAAGTTATTTTCAACAACTGATAGAGAGCGTTTTGATAATAGCGTACATGTGTATTAAAAATACACATATCTCGGCGTTTACAGAGAGGACGTGATTTCTCATGCTCTCAGCTTAACAGAACACTTCAAAGCCCCCTACTCATTTCTGAAAAGCAGCCCAATGTAAAATACTGCAGAAAACTTAACTCCTAAAATAATTGCTTTCCTCTACCAATAGCTCTTCACTATAATTTATGAAGTTGATGGAAAAAAAAATAATTTTGAGCAAACGTAGTTTGAAAATATTCAAATTAATTCACACCTCTTCACTTTTATAGGATATAAATCTCTCGAGGTTTTTATATGGAGGCATAATACTTGTTACTGCACTGACATTTGCTCTGAAAGACAACCTACATGAGTCAAAGCAAAAGGAAACGTCACACTTAGACTAACAAATCACAGGAACTTGTAGGCAAAAGCTGCAGAAAATTGCAATAGAGGGAAAAAAGGGGAGACACAAAAAGGATGTAGTGGGAAATGGAAGAGGAAAGGCTAGAGACGAGGAGAAAAAAAGAAAAGCAAACACTTAGAAGAAAAGGGAGCTCTGGCAATTTCCAAGCGGAACGCCCAACAGGAGAGAAGCAGAAAATTTGGCAGCTGACCCTGAAAGAAAAGCACAACTGAGACTGGGAGGAGGGAAAAGAGGCAGAGAGAGAAAAGAAGGTAGAAAAGAAGAAAAGAAGATGAGTTGTAGTGTTGTCTGGCCACAGCACAAAAGCCTGCTCAGCCACACGTGTTGTTGTGGCTAGCAGGTAAGGCAGATAAATGATAAATCCAACTCCTGAAGATCTATCCAGGCAACAGCACCTGCAGCTCTTCTAGGAGAATCTACATTAAGTTTGAACAGGAGGCTTTTATTATGATGATGTCCCCAATTTTAGAACTGTAATAATGGTCTAGGTCTGCGTGATGATCCTGTTCTCATTACAGCACAATTATTGTCCTGCTCTTTCACCACTCCCTGTTCTTCTGTTCATCGCTGGCATGGCCAGCGTAGACAGATGCAGCCTCTGCTGTGCCATCAACTCACTCAGCACACTGGAATCTAAGTATTTACACTTACATAAAATTAACCAGTGAGTACTTTGTCATGCTAAAATGCACGACAGCAAAACCATTATGCGATGGGTTCTCAGAATAGGGAACAGCAAAAGGTGGGGAGAGCTGTGATTTGCTTTCCTTTACTAGAGAATTTAAAATACCCTGTCTCTGAAGAGCGTACAACGTACGTAACACTGATCAAGATAAAGGGCCAGGGGTTAATTGGTGGAATTCTGGTAGAGCTAGCTTCACATGATCCATAATCCTCCACAGGTATGCTGAGATACCTAAGGTGTGGAAAGCTAATTATAGTCAGTTTTTCTGTAAACACAGATGCCAGGTTCACCTCTACTGTTCTTGGTCATTTCCCTTGTTGGTGTCGCTGTCCTGTTGCCGGCCGGGTGCTCAGAGCAACCTCACCTTGAAACATGCTCTTCCTGTAAAATTTTATGGGCCATCCTGAGCACGCTTCTGAAGAGCGTTCTTCTCAGATTGTATCAGACAATGATGCCAAGTGTTGCACGAATGCCTTTGGAGGATGCTATTCCTAACTCTTCCTTCCTCCTGTGCAGTTCAGTAGTCCTTCATTCCGTGATCTTTGGGTGCACCGTTTCTCTTAGCCACAGCATAATGGTGGAAATTACATCTCCCTCTGTGTTTAGCTTGCTAAAGCCCATAATAACCTAGATGTATTATGAACAGAACATTCCCGTAACTCCACAAGAAAGAATAGTTTTCTTCCTGGCTTCTCTTCAGCACTCAATGGTTAACAGGAGCAGGCTGCCTCTTCTGAACACAAGAGATATTAACAAAGCTGTTGGCCACGTACCACGAGAACTTCTGCCTAATCGGATTGAAGAAATGCACTATATTTTGCAAGGGAGAGGGGAAGAAACATTCTGGTAAATCTTATTTGGCTCTTTTCAGTAGAGCTGACAAGATGTTGTAAGCTGAGTGAATGTAGGTTGAAAAAGTTGGCAAGAGAAGAACAGCGTTCTTCAAGCTTGACTCCATAGCCAAATCCGATGGGTAGCGTAACATACTGTATAGCCTCAAGTCAGAACAAAATCCATAAACTGAAAAGCAACCCCACAGCACTCAGTCATCACATCTATTCATACATGAAGGACTGGCTTCATAATCAAAGGAAAATTACTTCATTGGGCTCACCGCCCAATACTGAGTTGGAAAGTTCTATTTCTTGGATTTAATCGTAGGCAGTCGGGATGATGTCTCCAACCTCCACAAAGCTCATGTTCTTTGAACAGTTTATGATGAACCTATTGTTTACCACAATCCTAGAAATGTAACATAAGGGAAATCCAGAAAGCAAATGATGCTGCCATCATGTAGACACTGCACATTCAAGAAGGAATCATTTTCCTGATTTGAAACACAGCCAATGTTTTGTATTGGCAAAATTATGTAACAGTCCCCAATGTCTGTAGTAGTCCAACATCCATCTGTGTTTTAACCTACATTTCCTTTTATCTTATGACTATTATTTAATTTTTATTGCATTGGAGTGTTTTGGGCCTGACTTTGACTTCTTGGCTGAGGCAATACCGTAAAGCAAGTGCACTCCTAACGAGTGCCTTCTGCCTTCCTCCATGCTCTGCTCACCCTTGGAAGAAAGCAGGCATGCCAGCAGAGAGAAGGTGCCAAGCCGTTTCCCCAGTCAGGGGAAGCGCATCCCAACAGCACCGGGAGACCGTTGTACACTTTGTTCTTACAAATCTCCAAAGGAAGGGACTCCATAGCCCCCTTCAACACCTGTTTGTTTCAGGAGACCAGCTCTTCCTGACATAAAAATGCCTTTTTCTTGCAAACCACTTCTTGCCCTCTTCTTTGGGGACACGTGGTATCAGTCAGCACCAGTCTTCTTTACATCCAGATTTATCACAAGTGAAAAGTTGGACCAAGTCTTATTCTCTATACAACAAATCAAAACCCTCCAGTTCTTCTAATCCCCTTATTACCCTGTCACTCACGTGAGTTCTAACTCCTCTACCTTAAATGTGCAAACACACCATCTTCTCACTAAGCTTCTAGCACCACTGGGCACAGTTACAGGTATCTTCTGACAAATCACGTATTTATTAGCACTCTCCAGAATTAAATACTTTTTTTTTCAACAGCATCACTTGCTTGACTCTTTTTTTTCACCCATTAAAACTTCCTTTCCACCCTTCTCCAGCTTACACAGTTCCTTTTTTACATTCATGCATTGTATTTCTACTTCTCCACTGTCATAATGCATTTGTGCATTGAGTTTCATGCATCTCTTTAAGACCATTTCACTAATTTATCCACCATCCTCACCTTCACAGTCTGAGTCATTTCAAACCCATCCCCATCTGGACTTGCTCCACCAATTGTTTACACCACCATTCCCACTGGTTGCGCTCCAAGTCATTAAGGAAGTAGAATCATAGAATAATCAGGTTGGAAGAGACCCACCGGATCATCATGTCCAACCATTCCTGTCAAAGTAGATCAAAGAAGATCTTAAAAGCATCCTTAGGTCTCTACCTGAAAAACCAATCCAACTGACATCTATGTTACAGTTACACAAGTTTGCTGCCTACTCATATTCCACTAGACCTTAGTTAACAGGTCTAGATACCAAGGTAGATGCTGTAGTACTGGTACAAGGCCATGAGCTGCGCAACTCTGAGTGTAGTACTTCGATGCACAGAGAACAAGAAAAGACCTTAACACAGCAACAGTGACAGTTAGATTCCCCAAGTAGAACATTCTGAATGGGAACTGAAATTAGTCAACTCTTTGATGACTACAGTTCCCCAGGTCTTCCTTTTTCTTTCCTCTTAACAGCCCTTCCTTTATTTGCTTTCTCAAATCTCGCCAAAATTCTATCAGGATTGAGTCAGTTCTTGGAAACAGTCATTAAGTCTAACAGAGACGGCTTCAGCTGATCTTTCAAGTGTTCCATATTTCATCAAGCTCCTGATGTATGCCAAAATTAGCTACCTATTCTTAAAGCTCTTTTTTCAGTATTTAGTTTGGACTCTTAATTACTGGTTGTCAAAAGAAGGCTAAAGGGTTTTATTTATTTGCATGGTGCCAGATGAGATCAAATGTATTAAAACGAACGCTCCCAACATGTAACAGTTCTTAAAATTTGATGCTGGAACCAAAACAAAACCAATAAACATAAAAATCTTGCTATTATCCCTTAATGAGAACCACTGATTATTTTTCACATTTCATTTGACAGTCTTCACCTTAATTAATTCTACTTGTGAAGTTAAATTATTCTGGTTGATGAAGATCATTCTGACTCTGAAATATACTTATTAAATGAAATTAAAGCATGGTGCTCATCAGGCGAATGAGCAAGTGTTACTAACCAAACATACAAACCCTAACAATGAGATAGTGACAGGTACGGTGACAGACACTAAGCATTGCTATTTAAAGCTACTAAATGCTTCAGGCTTCCTAAAGACAAAAAGAAACGGAGACATAAATCTCTACAATCTTCAGAAAGAACATCTCTTGCTTTTTAAATTGTGTTTGTTTCGTATATCAAAAAGGGACCTTGAAGGTCATCCATAGGCAGGGACACCTCCCACCAGATCAAGCTGCTCAGGCAACTTCTCTGGGCAACCTGTTCCAGGGCCTCACCACCCTCATCATGAAGAATTTCTTCCTAGTGTCTAACTTAAATCTTCCCCCTTTCAAATTAAAGCCATTCCCCCTGCATATCCTTCTTATGTTGAGGATTCCAGAACTGGACATGGGACTCCAGGTGGGATCTCACAAGAGAGGAGTAGCTGACCAGGCTTCTTTTGGTGCAGCCCAGGATACTGAAGATGATAAAAGCAGTAGACGGGGGAGTTGTACCAGAGCCAGGAAGCCTCAGAGCTAAAAGCATGGCTTGTTATTACATACTGTAAGGGCAGTTTTCCATTAATGACCACTGAAGTTTCCAAAGATTTGGTGCATACATCCAGCAAGTTATTTTCAAAACAAACCAAGAAGTCTGGATTCAATACCATTTTCCAACTGACTTCCACTAAATCAGGATATATTTGTTAGATCTCGAGTCAAGGCCATCCTATTTATGTGTGCATATGAGAATAACACTATACAGGTGAGCAGAGCCAGCACAGCTTGCATTTGGACGTGATGGACATTTCTGAATGAGCTTCAAAAGCTTTGTTTTGCTCAGTGACAAGCGAGATGATGAACACCAGAACTATTTGCTTTCATTTGCATAGAACACATGCTTCTCTGGCTGAAACTGTTTATAATTTTTCCTGGCAAAACTCTAACACAAGAAAGGGCTGAAGACCTGGCAGGCCAAATCTGTATCACTTCAGGCTGCAGGCTGACACCGTAACTTTGCTCTTGCTGAGCGAAAGAGATTCCTGGGCATAACACAGATGCCTTTTGCACATCTAAGAAGGCAGGAAGATTTCTGTGCTTGCCTGTCCTGGCTACCCAGGAGTTTCGCCCACCAGCTGGGACGGTTCTGCAGCGTATCAGGTACTCACAGGCACTTTATTCCCCGAGCATTTTGGAAAACACATTTTTCAGAGTGATAAAGGTATGTTCAAGAACTCTCATTTAAATTCATTTTTTGAACAGCTTTTCAAACATGAGACATGAGCACAAGTGCCATATGCTCTGAAATACTGTGCACTAAACACCTGCATACAGAATCACAGAATTCCTGGGTTGGAAAGGACCTTTGAGACCATTGAGTCCAACCATACCTGTCCACTACTAAACCATACCTGTGAGAACCTAATCTACCCATCTTTTCAATAATCCCAGGGAAGGGGACTCAACCACCTTCCCAGGCAGCCTCTACCAGTGCTTGATAAACCTTTCAGTGAAGAATTTTTTCCTAATAACTAATCTGAACCTGCCCTGGTGCAACTTGAGGACATTTCCTCTCATCCTACCACCAATCATTTGGGAGAAGAGACCAACACCCACCACACTACAACCTCCTTTCAGGCAGTTGTAGACAGTGATAAGGTCACCTCTCAGCCTCCTCTCTCCAGGCTATATTATTTATTACTTCTGCATATCAATTGCTCACAGATTCTCCGTGGAGGGGAAAAAAGTCAGCTTATGTTTCAGAGAAATTTAAGTCCTACGCTTCTCCAAATATACAAAAGGAAATTCACCTGAATATTCTTCTCCCTGTAGTACCCCCCTTCCTGCAATTTCGTATTTTGCATGGGTTGTCCAAGGATGTAATTGAACCCAGATCTTATCTTCCAGGAACAAACACAGGTTACATGTTAAAAAATAAAGCAGGAGGAGCTAGAGCAGTTGCTTGCACCATATTACTGTCTGGATTCTTCAGGCTTTACCTACTGGTCTTTTTGAGGTACACACTGAACACTGACTATGAATTGGTACTGATTTCTTTCTACTCTGAAGAGCTGAGAGTCTAAACCAAGTGACATACAAGAGGACAGAAGGTGGATGCCAACCATTCTATTACTTAAATCTGCCTTCAGCTCAGCCGTCTCATTTGCAGAATAATTGGCACCTATGTTTTGCACCAGTCTGAGCCTGCATTTTTGGGTCTGCAGTTGAAATTCAGAGATAAAGTGTACATAGAGGCACATCAAACTGTTCAGATAGTTCAGATCCTTGGGTAACTGTGCTTATACCCGCATGAGCAGTTCTGCACAGGAATAAATCATGCCGTGTCATTCTGTGAGTGCATTTTCATTTGTAGAAGATACTTAAGTCTAAAAGTATAGATCTAATTATGTCTTTTTCTTTCTGTAACATGGCACATAACATAAAAAGCATATAATTCAACACAGGTATAATTTTCAATGAATTGTTCCAGCTTACCATATCTGTTTACAATTAACACTGAACTGTATTTGCCATTTTTGAGTCTGGAATTACTTTATACAGATAAGGATGAAAACCTGAGAGTCTAATAAATCTATCACTTTTTGTGTAGGGCCCTGATTTGATTCAAATGATAATGGCATTTTTATTACTATTGTCCCATTGACTTTCAAAAGTGGCATTTTCAGATTCAGCTCTTAGAAAGCTTCTCTGTTTTCATCTAACAGTGGTACAGGTGCGTTTTGTCACACCGTGGTATACGTTTCAGGAGCTCACATCCCTCCCATTTATCATTCAATGACGAGCATGGGTCACTCTGCCATTCTTAAATGCAATTAACTGCATTTTGAAACCAGGGAGTGGAATTTATTGTTGCCAACATATTTTAAGAGCTATTTCCCCCTGCTTTTTAATCTGTAAATACGTTTGTGTTTTGTGGCGGCTGGCTTGAGACAATCATGATACCCAGTACAATATGTTCTCCCCCTGTCAGTTTCTAAATGCAACAACTAACAGATATGATTGTAATATTCAAGATAAAAAGAGGGTGCAGAGAGGCACCATATCATCTTGGTACTTAGTGTAGCATATACTTTCCAAAAACTACATGTTTTTATACTCAGCATTGATTCACTCTGTCACAGTACTAATTTGTTCAATAAATACAGTGTTTCACACCACCAGCATTCCTTGGAGACCTGTTATTGGGGCAGATGCTTTTCCCTCAACAGAGCCTTAGAACAACTAAATACAGATGCCTAAAATGAAACCTAGTCATCAACTACAAGAGAGCGAGAGAGATAACAGCTGTAAATCAGCTGGATCAAGCACTGCAGTCTTGGCATGGTGGACTATCCCAAAACTCTCGTTCTCCCCTAAGGTCTCCTCCTCTGCCATTTCTACTGTTGGATAAAAGAGTGCAGTTTAAGAAACCCGCCAGAAGGACTTGTTTTGTCACACTGGGATTAGGATTAGCCTTCATTTTAGAAGGTCCCCAGAAGCAATTTTTTGATTGCTTTTTTCCATGCCATTTCTTCAATATTCACCTCAGCTTTGCATTCTAAGGAGCAGGTGATCCATGCTTTAAATTGGAAGGAGGAAGATTTAGATTAGACACTAGGAAGAAATTCTTCATGATGAGGGTGGTGAGACCCTGGCCCAGGTTGCCCAGAGAAGTCATGGATACCCCATCCCTGGAAGCATTCCAGGCCAGGCTGGATGGGGCCTTGAGCAGCCTGGTCTGGTGGGAGATGTCCCTGCCCATGGCAGGGGGTTTGGAACTGGATGGGCTTTAAGGTCCCTTCCAACCCAAACCTTTCTACGATTCTACAATTCCCTCAATAAGAGATGTGGTCATGCATCCTTTACTATCTCTGTGGGCACAGCAGATGCTTAGTGGCCTGAAAGGCTGAGTCCTGTTCTCCAACACAATGTCTCCTCTTGGATGTAGATGATGCTCACAGTTTTTGTTTTAATTGAAAGTTAAACCTCTACTTTTCAATCTGGGGAATAAAAAGAGGTTAAAATTGCAAATTCTTGACTCATTAGCATGTTAAACCAAAGCCTTCTCCAACACTCTGCTTCCATCCTTTCACAACACTTCTCACACTATTCCTCTCCACAAATGCCCATACTTCTCTTGACTTCACATACTCCCGAGAATCTTTCAGAAGAGAGCATCAGTGACCAGACATCATAACCCACATCCCTTTCTCTTAGGAGCAGGGAAACAAATGTGCTCTGAAGTTATGGCTAAACCTATAAAGATACAAAGACCTCCTGTGTAGCTGTCACTGGCAGGTCAGCTCTGGCAACATTGTTAGGATGATCTGTTACGCCAAGAAGCCTCTTTTTGGGCTATTATAAAACTGCCTAAGGTGCAAGATATCAGCTAAAGACCCAGAGTACCTTTCGCATACAAATGTAAAAATAGGAAAAGCTGCAATTGGAGGCAAAAGAGTGAGACAGAAATATAAAAACCAAATCCTGGCAAACACAGCCAAAAGCAATGTGTGTCTGGCTCCACACACCCAAAATGAAGCTTTCTTGGCTCAAGAGGTAACTTGTTCTGGGGAGAAAATATGGAACCATTTTAATATCAGAAAAAAATCCTATTTGAAACCCTGCTATCTTGTGAAGAAAAAAATGCTGCGGTATGGAAGATGGATCATATGAAAGATGGGCAACAGCCCACAGACAGCCTACTGTCTTCCAAGTTTTTACCATAACATACTGCTCTTTGCCAAGTTAAGGAGAAAACATGCCAGCGAAAACAGTTCTTCCTCCCAAGACGAGACCAATTACATTCATTTAGTTCAAGGCCAGCAGCTCCTGGTTTCCCCCAAGTTCTGATCTGGCGGGGGGGGTGGGGTCACTGCCTCTTATAAACACTTTCCTCAAAGCCTGCTCCTCTGAGCTTCTGGCCAAAGCAGTGCTATGGTAGGAAGGTTTGAGCTTTGAGATGCGTCAATCAATCCATCAATTTGGTATGATGCTTTTGTCTTATTGAGTAAAACCTATAAAGCTGAGAAACTCACGTCTAGCGGTTTGCATCTTCTTATATCATTGGTAGAATCATAGAATGGGTTGGGTTGGAAGGGGCCTTAAAGCCCATCCAGTTCCAACCCCTGCCATGGGCAGGGACACCTCCCATTGAATCAGGTTGCTCCAAGCCCCATCCAACCTGGCCATGAATGCCTCCAGGGATGAGGCATCCACAGCTTCCCTGGGCAACCTAGGCCAGTGCCTCCCTACCCTCATTGTGAAGAATTTCTTCCTAATGTCTAGCGTAAATCTTCTCCCTTCCAATTACCACAGTTGGACTCAGTATAGAACCTCAGTTTAAACACTACTTGTTTACTCGTATCCTACGCCTTCTCTGTGCAAGATTAGGCATAAACAATCCTTCAAAACAGGAGCTATACTGAATTATGTTTACAATATATCTATGAAGCCAGTATTCCTTAGGATTACTGTGGTAGAGCAAACAGCCTGATCAGAAACACGTGGAATGCTATGTTCATTTTAATTAATGAGATGTTTTCTTCTACTGCACTTCTCAGGATACTGAAAGCGCCCAAAGAAGCTAAAGAACTAGCTTGAAAAGTTTTGGATCTGGACATCTACAACACGCATTTCATAATACTTTATTCTACTTATGAATATGTAACAGATAACGTAAATCAACAAAGCTTTCTTGATTTCAGGACAGTGGTGGCAATTCATAGGACGCAAGGATTTAGCTGTCCTGTTCCAGCTAAAAACCAGAATTTAACTCAAGCCATCCAAATACAGTTTTGACTGATACATAAAAGAAAATAAATAAGACAGGCTTGTTTTGATCAGACTATCTGATGAGAGATGTCTTTTCCCTCCTTCCCAGAAGTGCCCATCCATACAGCACTGACAACCCCCAGGTCCCACCCTACTTAGTATTTTGTCTCTCGAAGAAGAAGTCACACAGTCATCCTACTGGCACAGTATTCTTATCTCTCCCCCGGGCCACAAAAAGTTCCTTCTGGTATCTCAGGATACACATGAGTACAAGCTTAGAAAAGGTGTTGGCCCCTTGAAACTCTTAAAGGAAACTTACTTAGAAAGAGGGGAAAAAAATACCGCCAAGAACCAAAAAGCTTGTTTGCAATTCAGTAAAAGCAGCAAAACGTGTACTTACCGGTTCTTGGAGTCTTTGTTTCACACCCAGAGCTGTGTGCAGGTGTGCATACATCCCAGTTACAAGGTGTACAGGAGGGAGGCCTTGTCCTTGCACGCACCACGGCTGACCTGGGATCCCGTAACAAAAGCTTCTTCCTGATAACTGATTGCTTTCTGCAAAACATGTCTAACCGCTATCTTTCCTTATCTGCATGATTGTGAGAAGAGCTGGACTGCTGAGGCTTGGACAAGACAAGCTCTTAGTGTTTCAGTACGGCAGAGAACATGTGCATTTGACACAGCGATATATAAACCGTACTTCAGAACAGTGTGTTGCAGCTGTCATTTGGTGAACAATTACATCAACCTTGGAAACAGAAAGGTGATTAAAAAACCAAAAAGCACGTCTTTGGTTGCAATCTTAATATAAGAATTCAAGAGTCCCAAGTCTGTCTTGAATACCTAGTAATGTTCTCTGTGCGCTACCAGGAAGATGACCACACGCACAAGTCCATTTTTTTTTCTGGTACCTTTATGAGAGCACAAATTTGAATGAAATACTGAGATCAAGGGAAGAGAAGAAAGGCCTCAAGAAGCAACGCAGAGCCATGCTTACAAAAGTACATCATCATAAAAATGACATCTTTAGAGTCCATCTGGTTTCATGTCTTCACTCCCCTGGTGGGTGACCACACCTGGTGACAGAGAAAGCCCAAGGTTACTCACAGTAAAGATGGAATTTTGCTATGATCGTCAAATAAACATGTTGTATACAAAAGGTAACCTACATCAGTGGCCAGGCTGGCACCTACATATGGACAAACCAGTAGGTCTGTAGGATTTAAATGTTTCAAGGGAGCCTGTTTTTCATGCAGTATATTCCCTTCCCACTCGTTTCTATTTCTCAGGCCTGCCTTCTCCAACCTTCTCTTCCATTCTTTGACCTGCTGAATCACGCCAATGCTTAGTTTGGAGTAAAGAAACACAACCTAATTTCTGTCCTCATTCAGAACGCAAGCGTGTCCAGAGGAGGGCAATGAAGGTGGTGAAGGGGCTGGAGAACAAATCTTATAAAGAGCAGCTGAAGGACCTGGGATATTTAGCCTGGTGAAAAGGAGACTGATGGGAGACCTCATTGCTCTCTACAATTCCCTGAAAAGAGGTTGTAGCAAGGGTGGGTGTTGGGTCTGTTCTCCTAAGTGACGAGCAATAGGATGAATGGGAATGGCCTCAAGTTGCACCAGGGTAGGGTCAGATTAGACATTAGGAAAAATTTCTTCATCGAAAGGGTTCTTAGGCACTGGCAGAGGCTGCCCAAGGAGGTGGTTGAGTCCCCATCCCTGGAGAGATTTAAAAGACAAGTATATGAAGTGCTTAGGGATATGATTTAGTACTGGGCAGGTATGGTTGGACTTGATGGTCTCAAAGGTCTTTTATTCTAGTGATTCTGTGATTTACAAAACATTAAGCTGATGGCTTACGAGGGGTGCTCCTCACTGAACACAATGTGTATTTCTAGCTAGCTTCAACTTGCTGTAAACAAAAAAAAACCAATGGCTGACTACCAAAACTAAGCAAGCAATTTTTCAACTTCAAGAATAAACTTTTGCCTCATGACTAGTGGAGTTTCACAAGGTATCTTGAGGAAACACAGATTGCGCAGATTTTTTTTTTTTTCAGAGATTGTTTGCTGTGATATTTTCAGTAAACTACCCCATCCCCCCACAACAGATACATAAATCAGACACACACTTTCTTAATTATTGTAGGGAGTGGCATTATAAATCTCTCCTTTTCCCAAGATCTACAGCCTCATAAAATTAGAACAATGTGCATCATCTCTCTTGCATAGCTTCTGGCATGTTGTTTTCACCCTCCTTCCAGCAGAACTGAATACTCTGCAGGATATCTGTAGTAACAGTCATCAGTATCTCTAATGAAAGAGGCCTGGAAAAAACATGGCAGTATAACTCTCGGATTCTATCTCATGAAGAGAAATCCTCATGTTTTCCAAAGCAGTTATGACTTTCTTAATACCACTATATCTGGTTGTGCTGCCAAACACCTTTGTATATTGGGCCATCAGTACTATTTGCAGAAAATAGGTGTAATTTACACATAATTTTAGGAAATTGCTCTATCACCAAATACCTCAAAGAGAAAACTCACTTTTCCCCTCAGACCACTGTCCCACATCTTGCAGAAGAGGGAAGATGGAGAGTCTTTAGACCTTTATGACTGCCCACTTAAGTGAAAGCACAACCACCCTGCCTGGTGACCGAGGTGGCTGTGCGGGTTAACCAACCCAAATAAAGGACAGTACAGAGCAGGACCTCTGCTCCCAGGTGAGTAATCCGTGTCCTTTCAGTTCTTGGGGATGTTCAGAAATAACTGGTTGGGCAAGCAGGCTCAGGACCTCAGGATCATAATTCAGATGGGTATTGCCTGAATTTACTTCAGGTGTAAGTGTTGGGAGCAACTACACAGCCAGCTTTAAACAACCAGCACTAAAGAACAAAGTCACACTATGGGCGCAGCCCTAGAAGTCCCATTTTGTCAAGGTCTGATGTCTTCTTCACAGCCTAAAAGGGAATGAGCTGCAGAAGGATTCACCAGGAAGGTGCTTGCTTTGTCACTATTCAAATCACAGTCTCCTGGAGGCAACATCAGGCCAAACTCGTGCATTTGGGCAGCCAAGCGCCAACCCTTAGTGATGATAAACCTCAGATAATGGGCTGGACTTTCAGCCAGCATCAAGGGAAAACAGGACATGGGCTGAAGCTTTTTGTCTGTCAGTAAATTCTGCCTGGTGACCGATACCTGTGAAAGTGAGGAATTTGCTGTAGTTCCAGTGCAACCTTGTTTCTTTTCTCATCACTGCTGTTTTCACCATTTTGCACTTCTACACCTGTTTCTGAATTTCAGTCATTCTCGCTTACTGACTTATTCACCTTCTCTATTAATGCATTCAATGAGACTTACACCAAGTTTGAAGGCCAATTTCTGCTCCCAGTTCCAGAATAAAAATAGAAAGAAGTAAGTAATAAACCTACACTGTAAATCTGTGAGCACATAATCTCCTAACGCTAGGCAGTATTTACTTGCACGAGCAATTCTACTGATTCAAGTGATATTTGACACAGACAAGAGTCCCTTCCTCATGTACAATATCTAGAAGCTGAGAAGTTAACTTGCTTTCCTATTTTAGTTTCTGGTTAAAGAGCGCTTCATTGACTTGCTTTTTCCTTCACGATAATAACACCACATGCATTGTGCTTAGTTTCTATCTGAGAGCTACTCCCAGCTCAATTTAAGTTTCTGTTTGAGTACACACTACTACTTTTATAGAGTTGCTGCCATTACAGAAATTAGAGAAAAAATGCTATTTACCAAATGTGGCAGTAAGCAATAAAGACAAACGTTAGGCATTAAGACAAACCCAGTGTAATATAAGTTTGATCGTAAATGACTGGAGATGTTGCCACATCATAACTACTCCAGATTCTGCAGAGTAATTCTATCTTGAACCACAGAACAAAGAAACAAAAGCACTCTCTTTGCATAGTGACTGACTTCTGTACGGTCAGTTGCAATGAAAGCGCTCACTGGGAGAGCAAGGCACCAAAATACACACAGCTCTGAAACGTCTAAAACTCAGATCCAAGCCACGCTTTAGAAATACATTGCAAGTAAAATTGTTTCTTTGAACAGCTTGGCTCTGATTTCTTCCAAAAGTCTTACTACTCTAGAAGCCTCCCTTCTTACCTCCTTTTACTGTAGCTATTCATCAAGATCATTATCCAGTATATTTGATCACGCAAATCACCGTGCTCCATAGAGATGCCCTAGAAAAGGTAACAGGAAACTCATTCTTCCAAGCTTCTCCATGACAAATATGATACTCAATAAAATGATTCCACTGCCCGACCCCGAATTTTATGCTCCCTCTGAGCACGACATATTTTGCACCTATGAAGTCAATCAAATGCCAGTGTTATTTTTTTCTTTTATTATCCAGGACTGGTAGAGCAGTTTCAGTAAAAATAATTTATACCAACTGTTTCCGGTTAATGGAAATTCAAAGTCTTCAGACAGTGTTTTTTATTTCTAGCGCTTGAAATCTCGGAGAAATAGTGAAGTATAATTGATGCCATACGCTTTTTATTGTTTTCCACATGAAAGAATCACGGGTTTGAGTGGATGATTGAATTATGCTGTGGCATTGTGCCAGATCATCAAACAGCAAGGTCACATGTGCTGAAGGTGCAGTGTTCAAACCAGGAATAGCGTGTATCCTATCTTTGAATTGAAGTTTATTTGTCTGCGTAAACCCAGCCAAGACATTTTCTGGGGTTTTCCACACTCTACAAACCATCTCCTTGTAAATTACTGGAGCGAGTCCAAGAAAATGTGCAAATATTCATCACCAAAGAACAGGATTACAAAACACTGTCATTTCAAAGAGTACATTACATTAGAGCTAAGTCAGTTGCTGCAGCCACTTCAGAAATGCTAATAACTACCGAATACGAAAATCTTGCAACAGCACTTACTGTATTTCAGGAGTACCATTGTCATAGAAAAACAGTCTCTTTCTCCCATTGTTGTGCCTGCTGAAGCACTGTATTCGTTAATTATTTTGAGGATTAATTTATCTGCTTTACACGTCCTTCACAAAATCACAACTAGAAGAATATTTTTAGATAATCCCACAAATTTTTCAGCTTGGAGAAAAAAAAACCCAAACATTTTCACTTTCCTGCAACTCTATGTCAGCTTCAGTAACTGAATCTTTTACCATTCTTTGACTCATTTTGTAACACTAGCTCACACTTCCACTTCTGCCGCATCGTTTCAAGCCAGAAACATGCTGGAAGGAGAACCTCACCTTCATGACATTTCTTACACAATGAAGCCCCTTTCAGGTTCTGGAAGGTCACTACAAGATCTCCTCGGAGCCTTCTCTTCTCCAGGCTGAACAAGCCCAGCTCTCTTAGCCTGTCCTCACAGGCAAAGTGCTTCAGCTCTGATCATCCTTGTAGCCCTCCTCTGGACCTGCTCCAATAGCTCCATGTTCTTCTTATATTGAGGATTCCAGAACTGGACACAGCACTCCAGATGAGGTCTCACAACATAGGAATAGAGTGGCAGAATCACTTCCCTTGACCTGCTGGCCACACTTCTTCTGATGCAGCCCAGGACACGGTTGGCCTTCTGGGCTGTAAGCACGCACTGCCAGCTCATCTCAAGCTTCTCATCAAACACCACCCTCAAGTCCTTCTCTGCAGGGCAGCTCTCAATCATGTCATCCCCCATCGTGTACTGAAGATGGGGATTGCCCCGACCCAGATGTAGGACCTTGCACTTGTCCTTGTTGAGCCTCATAAGGTTCTCACACGCCCACTTCTACAGCCTGTCCAGGTCCCTCTGGATGACATCCCGTCCTTCCGGTGTGGATTCCAGCACCAGTCAATAACTCTAATGTTTGCTGCTAATTACAAAGTCATTGCAGTGCTACTAGTTTGGACAGGGGAGATACCTTGCTCTTCATGTCAGGCAAGGAACAACATAACACAAGGAATGACCAGTCAACAGGAGTGTGCCTGGAGTTATCATAAATCTGAACTGCTTAGAGAGGTATTGCACATGCATTTTTCATCGTCACAACTTGGCTTTTTAATCTGATATACAAAGCTGCTTGTAAAATTACATACATAGCATAGAAGAGAATCGTTGAATAATAGAATTGTTTGGGCTGGAAGGGACCTTAAAGCTCATTCAGTTCCAACTCCCTGCCATGGGCAGGGACACCTCCCACTAGACCAGACTGAAAAAGAATTCATCAGAGGCTGATGAATTAAAACTCTGATTTAACAGTTCACAATGCAAGTATTACCAGCTAAAGTGCATTTGGCATGCTTTATCCAGTGGTGGGATATTTGAAGATAAACAGGAAACGAGGCAGATTTTATCTCTCAGTACTTCTCAAGGAAGAAATTTAATTTTCACTTTCTGGAAGGGTTTCAGTTGTAAAGACTTCTGAAGGAACACAATGGCACTACACCCGAAACTGATGGTTTTAAAGAGAGGAATCACTGGTTTTATAGGGGGGATTAAGTTAAAATCCCATAGCTTAGTCTTCGCTACAGACAGAACAAACATTGCCCTCGGGACTGAATGACTCCATGGACAATCTTCTTAGAATCTTTGTCACCACGGCTCTTCAGGTCACAGAAGAATTTATGAAAAAAGCAACCCTTCTTAACCCTGAGCCGGCAAACAAGACTGAGGAAAAGCCTCATTTTTCCTTTCTGCACACAAAATGCAAAATAGCAATCTTGCTGTTTTGAAGTTCTCCCTACTTTGTGCCTCTAGGTAATCTCTCGTCTATAAATAAATTAGCTATATTGAAAGGTTTACTTGTTAAGTCTCCACACTTGTTAAGACCTTTGGAATCGTAGAACAGAATCATAGAATCACTAGGTTGGAAAAGACCTTTGAGATCACAGAGCCCAACTGTACCTGTCCACTACTAAATCATATCCCTAAGCACCTGCCTCTACCTGTCTTTTAAATCCCTCCAGGGAATGTGACTCAATCACCTCCAGCTGCTCCTCATAACATTTGTGTTCCAGCTCCGTCACTAGCTTCACTGCTCTTCTCTGGACCTCAGTGCCTTTCATGTAGTGAGAGGCTTTATCTGCTGCTTGGTCCAGAGGTAGAAAGCACAAATAACAGGAAGAAAATCCAACAATAAAACCAATTCTAGATGATGTTCGTCCTACAAGTTTTTTTGATTTGATAGACTGACCTTCAAAACTGGGCCACATTATGATCAGTGACCAGACGCAGCCCCATTAGGTTTACATCTGATGTTTTCCCAGCCTGGCAATCCTCAGGACAATGGTGGGAGCTATTAATATATTCAGTCCACTTGAACCAATCCCGGCATATCCTGAGTACCATTTGAAGTGTTCTGCACGCATGAGCACAGGGTATATGCACAGCTGTGATTCTGGCAACCCTCCTCCTTCTCTGCCTAAAGACCTGTCCTGCAGCCATTTGACCTCCAGAGGGAAATGTGGGAAGCTAAGCCATGAGGTTAATTTCTGAAAACATTTAAGGGAGGTTCCAGGATTTTCCGGCAGAATAGAGGCAGCTACAGAATTGAACAAGGCTCTCATCATTTTCCACAATAAAATGAGAACTTACACACTATACAAACATTACCTTTTCCTTTCACGGGACGTTCAAAGCAGGAACAAGAATGCTTCATTTTCTCTTGAGGGAGCAGAAAAATATCCAAGAATTCTCTTTCTGATGAGATAATCCGCAATTTACCCATTTGTCATCTCCACAGAGCACTAACTGTTGCAAGACAAGATGGAAGAATACCTATCTTTTAGTAGTACGCATATATGAAGTGCAAATCAAATGTTTACTTGTCAAATATGTGCATGTGCAAATATCTATCACGTGTAAATATCAAGTTTTTACACTCGGAAGACATTTTATATTTGCCTCTATTTCCTGGAATTGGTTACAAATGCAGGATTACCCTTGCAGCCATCGTATTTTTCATTTTATTCCCTACTTTCACTTACACATTCCTGGGTGTCTGCCTGAAGGAATTTGAATGGTCTCAAAAAAGGGAATGCTCAAAAAAGGGAATGCTTAGGTCTGTCTCAGCAAAGGGATATAAGATGCATTTTTGCTGGAAATTGCTAAAAGGGAATGAAAAGGATTGGGGAGGAATCTGGAGTATTAAAACCCACGTAAGTCCAGCTCCCAGTTGTGAACTCAACAGTGGTTTACAGGCAGTTTTGATCTGTGCGTCTTGCCCTCATTTTCTGGAATAATTTGCATGTATGTTAAACACAGACCATCTACAACCTCTAAAAACAGTAAAAACTTCCACAAATGAGCTTCTGTGTAAACACTGCTGGATAAACCATACTCAAAAAAGTCAAAGACGTTGTAACAAATAATTGGAGATGATGACTACAGCTATGAAATGCTTTTACCAGGGCCAAATAAATTAATTATCTTGCTGCTGTACCATATCATATCTTAGGCAAAATGTTTGTCTTTAATACTGATTTAAACATGTGCACTGAGATATGAAGCTATGGTTTCTGCAAAATCCCCTAGAGCAAGCTTGTAGAAACACATCAGGGCTTTCTTTTGATGCTGTGTTCTGTAATACCCTGTGGATGTGTTTCCCAGCTCTACATATATAAGATTAGAAACAAAACAGATCAGTTCTCCAGCACAAATCTTGCCATGTGGCTTGAGAGGTGGCAAGGCATTCCTCAGTGCACTGTTGCTCCACGTTTCCTGCCTCCTTGAAAACTGAATTTGGAGGAGAGGCATGAGCAGTACTGACACATGACAATGATGTAGCACCACTTTCAGAGTGTGTTCCACTCCTTCAGGTGTATTCTGGGATTTCACTAGGAGCACCTGGCTGAGTTTCAGAGCATAGGTATATAGTCTTTATTTCTGTATGTTGGCATATATCCCTTGTCACAAATATCCCACAGGGTACATTCCCACTTGTAACACAAACCCCACCTACAAATGCTTCCTGTTGCACATAGCTCTTATGTATTTCTTTGTTGAATAGATTCAATAAAATGACAACAGCAAATGGGAGAAAGCATAAACTTTAAAACAAACAAATGAAGACTGTCCTCAGATTAGCTGGGGTTGAACAAGCCACACAAAGTGGTTGAATTAACATTTACCGGACCCCTAAGGACTCCCTGACTTTTCATATACTCCTTAGAAAATCATTTAGACTGGAATATTTAAAACACGCTCAGTACTGTGAAAAGGGCAATGCAATCTCACCTTGTTACTACTACTCATCTGTTGTGGTCAACTATTTTCTTGGCATTTCTTCACAGTCTGTAACAACTCTGGACTTCAGGGCCAATAGCATTAACACAATTATCCATCTCCCTCTTTACTTGATGCTCCCTGTGGGAATATTGTCAGCCATCTATTGTAAGCCCCAGGTCTGCAGTCCCTGGGAGTGTGTGAAGTAGTTTAGGGTCAAAGGATGCAGAAATCTCTTTATTCCTAAATGCTGGTCACTCTGTTGCCTTGCAAGTCACACCTGTCACAACAATTCCATCCCAAATATGCGCTATGCCCACCAGTCACCACAAAAACCATGGGCTACATAGTTCTAAGATACATCTCTCAATTTTTCATTAAGATTTCTCACAGTGGATCAGTATAAATAATGAGTGAATGTTCTGTTCTTTTTTAAAAGGTGCGTGTTTCCTTGCTGAACTCTGCTTTTATACTTAAATCATTTCATGCAATTAACCACAGGGAAGAACCAGATCCTGCGAGCATGAAGGAATGCTTCCCAGAGACTGCCACCACTGCTAACAGATAGAGCTGTCACCAAAGCAAGTAAGATTTAAAGCCCTGCTGGGACTCCAGGAACTCCCCAGAGCAAGCCATCCAGGAGACAGATGACAAACTCATTCTCCACTTCCCAGCTTAGCCACGCTGTGGTGAAGATAATCCTGACCACTATTGCCTTAAACAGCTCCAGGCTTCAGTCAGATACAACAGGCTCCACAAGCCTAAGCAAGGAGCAACAGCTGGGGCTAGAGGTGGTCAGATATGGATTTCAGATTTCATTTTTTTCCTGCCAAAGGAAATGTCTCACTTCCATAATGTCTAATGAAAAGAGACATAGGTGCCAGAGCATGCCCTGCTCCATTTTGTAAGCAAAGGACCAGTGTGGGACTTGGGAACAACATTCTCCAACAAGGACCTTCCACCATTCCCCAGAAACTCTGCTTAGCTTAGGGAAATGCAGATTGTATATCAAAAATAAATCAAAATGCCACAGCGCTTTCTGAAATGAGATGGGATTAGAATACCATACTAGAATACCAATGGGGAAGATCAAATTCCATTTTGGCACCCAGAACCAAATTCTGCAGCATTAGCACATTTTTTTGGCTCTCTTTTGGCTTATTTAGCCAGTAGCACTGACTCTGCAATTCCATTTTTTATTATTGCAAAGTAGCAATTATCTCTCCCTCTTTTACTCATTTGTCACAGCAACTTCCAATCAAGTGCAGAAACTTTTTACAAGATAAATGTGACTGCGCAAATCTGAAATTCAGCATCACTTATTTCCTTTCAGGGTGGCAGACAAAGACAGAAAAATGTTCCTGAAAGAGTAACTTGATTAATAAAAACATCTGTAGGCACAAAGCTGAAACAAGTAAAACTCCTCCCTTATCCTTTTAGTAGGAAATCAACCAATATAGACCGATAAATATCCCACTTTCCTACCATAATAACATGAATGATACAGCTGAGATTTATATTGTTAGAGAGAGAGAGAAGCTAGAAAAAAACCCCAAAACCAGATAAGCTAGAAACGTAATACTGTGTTAAAGAGAAACTACCATGGACAAACACTGATGGTTCTAGAATAGCTGTAGGAGCAATACTTGAATACAGGGACTGTCCAAGCCAATTTGAACCAAAATAGATAGCTCCTGAAATAGATAAAGCAGAAAAGCATATGAGGGATTTCCAGCTAACAGCTTTCCTAACTACAATTCAAAAGGTAGCAAAGCCTTACGGCTGGCAGACTCCACTGCCAGATTGCCATAAATGGGGTGTTAAAAGCAATGCTCACAGAATAAGTTACTGCCTGAGGCCTGATCACCTGAATATTCTTCAACTGTCCTAATCACAGGTTGCTAGAAAAGCATTTGATAGTACTGAACGGCCCTTATAACATCTTGTAGCTGTTGAAAAGAATTCTGCTTGGGGCTAACAACATCCAAAAAGCTTAAAGAAACTATCCAAAGGGCACTGATGTATCAGATGGATATAAATGCTGTCCCATGAATGCTTCAAGGACATCTTGTTTTGATAGGAATGGTTGGACTCGATGATCCGGTGGGTCTCTTCCAACCTGGTTATTCTATGATCTACTTCCTCTCCTTCTAACTTCTTGGGGACAGGCACTACTTGCGCATATTGTGTCCGTGTTACATTTGATGCCGCACGTAAAATACTGCTCGTGTGATCTGCAGGCAATCAGAAGAGCTACAATGTCATAGCGAGGATGATGTGACTGGCAGGGAACACAAAATACTTTCAGATCTTTTCCATACTCTACCTGTTCTAGTTGACTTAAGTGGACTTCTCCCACCAACAGCCTTTATTTATGTGTTGTATACATGACATCAATATTTTTCCACCATGCATGATGCTGTGTAAGCATCCTGTGGAATAAATCATAGTCACAGATGGGGGAGTTATAACATGAATATGACAAGAGAATACTGAAATCAAGAATACCTGTAGGTAAGTAACAAAACATAGAGTAACTGTGATTTTCTTCTCTGGGAGAATCATCCATGTTCTCAGCATATATTCTACCCTTGTTTTCTCTTTCCCCTCTATTCTTGCCTAGCAACAAAATCTGTCAAACACCCACTGGTACCTCCACTCCTCAGTACAGAGGAATACAGGTTTTCTTAGCAGCTACTGACACGCTGTCTGTACCTCAAATATTTCATTTCCAATTCCCTACTTGCCCTCTGTAAAATCACAAATTATATGATTTTTTAAAAGACTGATTATTATTGTCCAATATCAACTCCCATCACAGCCAGGACAGTCTCCTTGATGTCTTTAATAGGAACAGAGTCTGGCCACCAGAGCACTTTCGAAAAATCCCCTCCTCAGCGACAGGAGGGAAGCACGAGCCACCATAACCACATTAAGAAATCCCAGAAACACATAAACTGTCTGTTACTCAGATCTTTTCAAAATGAATACCCCCACCCAGCAAAAATGACAGGCAGACTGACCGACCTCTGCCCCCCTGTGGAGATGATCACAGGAGCGAGGGTTACAGTTCTAAATAAACCCTTATGCACTCTCCACAAAGACCGCACAAGGCAAGGCAGAGCACAAAAAGGAGGAGCCAGAACAGCAATTTGTTCCATATTCTTCCAGGAATATATTCTCTTTCATTTTAAAGCATTCAAGTTGTCTCTACTGTCTCGTTACTTTGAGATCACCAAGAAAACACAACACTATAATGCCATTTCCAGATAAATTTGTATTTCAACAATTTAGGGTTATGATAGGTAGACATATTTCTACTTTGTGTTTTTCTGGCAAAAAGTAGGACTCACAAACAGTGGAAGCCATCCTCCAAACAGCAGACTATTCCATTATAAATGTAAGGCTTCCACGTAAAACAGAGCATGGGAGTAACCAGCACAAGCTGCTGCTTCTGGTGAAACTGGTTGGAAAATGTTTCCTGCCCCTCCAGCAAGATGTGTGCCATGAGTTGAACAATAAAGCTTTTGTTGGGAATTCTGCCCAGAGGAAAGGCACATACCACACAAAAGAATAAATAAAAACTCAATTTTCTGTCAAAAAAACTCAGCAGGAAACTTTCTCTCAACGCTTGTACAGAGAGCAATGCTTCACTGCAGGTGAGACTCAGTTGTGTCAACATTGGTGTCCATTGGCATTTCAGCTGCCTCAGGGCACGTGAAAAAAAAAAAAAAACGTCTCCATGAGGCTGACAAGTGAGAGGGGACCTACTGCCCTTCTGGGCACATGCAGGCCCAAGTGAGTTGCCCCAGGGCATCTTCCAGAGCACAACAGGGTTTAATGCTTCAGCAACTGAATCCCACTGAAAGCATAGGCCTGGCCAGTGTCAGAGTCTGCATGTTCAGATTGATTAAAATAAATACAAATATTTGTTTGTCAGCTGAGTTTGCATTGGTTTGTATGAAAACAATTTGAAAACAAGAGAGCAAAAAAACATTAGTGAAGCACAGGCGGACAAAAAAAACGGTATACGAAAATAAGGGAGAAAATAAACAGAGGACGAACATAGATAGAAGTGTAGATTCTTGAGATATCCAGACAGGGATCCTGAGACAGGAAATCCTACCTGCAAGGCTCATTTTTGCAGGCATCTGCTCCTGCAATTGTCACTCACATTTGCATTTACTTTCTATTATATCTCACCTTGCAGAGTGGAACAGCATCTGAGTTCTGCAGAGTGGAACAGCATCTGAGTTCTGCACAGTGGTACCAGGTGGTGATAATCCCACGGACTTCCTTGAAAATATGATGGGAAATGAAGTTTTCACTGGCTGGTCCACGTTACTAATGTAAGAATGTTAGCAAGAGTACACAGGACAGCTGGGAGGGGAGGATCTGCTTCTGATTAGAGGGGAAGAATACTGGAATATAAAGGCTCCCAGACCAGAAATCATCCTATGCCAATGTTGGCATCTACCACTGAATGATAAAGTTATTGACTCCGTAGCCACCAAATTCCAGCTGATGGGACAGCTGCTCTCCAAACATATTCTGCACTTAGCTAAGTAACCCCTAGCACTGTGAATATAAGGAATTTCTTTCTTGGTTCATCTTGAGCATGGATGCCATGAAGATATCAAGGACTTATTTCCTGAGAAACACTTTCTGAGTTACTTTAGAGTGATTTTCTAAGAGATCACCACAGCTGATAGTCAAAAATCAATCAAATTACAAACTATATGGTACAAAGGTCCCCAGTTCAACTGCCAGTTACATCTGAGAAGACAGATGGGTATTGCATGTAGATGTAAGTTCCCATCAGCACCCAACTTTAAGCAAAGACAAAATATTACAGTCTTCATTTACCATTTCTGTGTGCATCAGGACTAGATACTGGGGTACAGTGCAAGGCAGTAAATATCCTGGTCCACCCCTTACTGGGCTGCCTGTCAGAGCTGCTGCATTAGAAGCTCCACTAAACTCAGACATGTAGATAGTGCCACAAATACAAAAGTGAAGCACAAGTAAAAAATCTCCTGGTGTGAGCCATGGAGTTTACACTCATTTTGCAGTGGTATAAAATGGTTACAACCAAAATAGGCAAGCAGCGAATCAGCCATTCCATACTTCATATGGACCTATCTTACTGCCAATGTAATCTCATTTTACTTCTAGGAGCAGACAATGTTGTGGTTTCCTTGAAGGAGGGATAAAAAGGAATTCACAAAGGAAACACCCAAGCTTATGATGTACTGAGCTCCTTTCAGACCTGGAAACCACATAGTAGAGGCATCACAGCCCTTTCCCAAATTAAGACGACCTGAAAAGTAGGTTTGCTATCTCAGGCCAAGAGCTAGGTTCCGCTGCTTCAAGCACCAATGTTACTTAATCTACACGGCGTTGAGTTGCACCTTATAGCCTCTTCAAACCAGAGCTAACTTAGAGGTCTTTGCATTCCTTTTCCAGTTACTTTCATCCTAATTATGACTGCAGGTCCATAGAGAAGCCTAAGTAGCAAATGTAAAAGATTGAATGTCATGAAACACCAGGCTCAACGGGGATGCATTCTTCTTAGTTCAAGAAAAAACTATGATAAATTCACAGTACACATTTTCGGTGGTGTTAGCCAACATCGAACCAATTTGTGCATTTGAATACAACCTCACCAAGCACCACAATTCTTGCATGCAAACTCTTAGCCTATTCAGGAGAGAAAGAGACTAATGTTGAATGGTATTTAATACTTTGGATTTCATTAAATGCCCTACGACCAACCAGATCCACAAACCTAATAAATTTGATCACAGAGGTAAACAAACACACAAGAAAGCTAAACACTCCCAATTATTTTCAAGTGTGCCATTACTGCTTAATCTCCTCAAGTCTGAACCCATTAAGAGGTTCAAGTTCAGATTGTTGGAATACAATGTATTCACGTTTGATGCTACAGCCAGGAAAAGAGAAACATTACCAGCTCCATGTCCTCATCTCAAGAGCTTTCCAGCCAGACCTTTGATGTGGATACAGAATACATGCCACTCGATTTCATGTCAGTGTTTCAGTTTACTTTGCTTCTTGCTTTACATACAACAAATGTGCAGCTATTAGAGGTTTTCTGCACATTACATCACTTTTACAAGTGACCTCATGAACTCGCAGCACTAATTCAAAAGGATTACGACATTTGCTCGACATCTCTTTGAACTTACTTCGACTGAAGGATGGGCTGTTGAACAGAAGTTCATCCTCCTGCAAAAATAACAGAAAATAGCCTTTGGTATCTTTTTAAAACATGTGTATCAGCAGGCATTCTCCCGTTACAACAGGGAATTACTTTTGATAACACACACAACTTTGATCAAACCCTCATATTCTGTTGAAATACATCCACCCCCATTGTCTTATGCAGTTCCAGTGGCTAAGCTACTTCAACTTCAATTACTGCAGCTTGGCTCTGATAGATCACAGAATAAAGCAGCCACAGTAAATTATTCAGAGTTCTAGATAGGAGCTATTGCCAGAGCATTCCCACTGGACTCAAGAATATAAGACATTCGGCAGTTTCCAGTTCTCAAACAACATTTTGCAATGAAAATACTTTTTTTTTTTTTTTAAGAAAAGAGGTATGTTTTTGCACTTTGGAGAAAACTCCACCTTTAATTAAGAGAATAAACAATCCAAGCAGCTATTTTTCATTTTAGATTTCTAATATGTTATTTCCCAGTTTGGCAAACATTTAGGGTTCCGTTTTCTTGCTCAGATTTGTACATGGGGAAAGAGGATGAGAATGAACTGAGGAGCAGACAAAAAGTAAATAAAACAGAGAGCTGTGCAAAAACCATCAAGGGCCTCTAGACTTTACTAAAATACAGAGAACAAATTAGACCATGGAATGGACACATTTCATCTCAACAAATCTCCAGCTAGAATGTTTTCCCTGAAATAATCAGTCCTTGATAGAATATTTTCCCTGAAACAATCAGTCCTTGACAGCAGCATGCATCTTTCATGTTTGCTGAGTTTTGTTTATATATAGAAAGATGGGGGGGAGTGTTGTTAAAATTAGCTAAGTGTCACATCAGTCCAAGAACTTGACACAAAACAATACAATACACTGTTATCCTATAAATCTAATCTGGCTTGGAAGCTGGCCAGTGCTATGCCATTTGAGATATAGTTTGCATATTGTCACATATTCTAAATACATAGTTAATAATATATTATCAAAAGCAGATTCTTTTCACATGGGGAAAGTAAAATAAAGGAAAAATAACCATAGAAACATAGCCAAATTTTAAGTTAACCCAAATCCAAAGAATCATTCCCAGGCAATCATAAATTATGTGGTGTCCTCACTCAATTGAAAAGCCACTGCTGCATCTGTGGCTGGGGAACAGGGATGAGTGAGATGCAGGAGTTCTGTTGATCAAATAAACCACAATTCTTAATGCTTACTTAATATAATGCGGTTTATTTGAGCAGATAATATAGACTGAGAACGTTAGTTTAGTCCCATGGTATAGAGCAATTCTGTCCATTCTCAAGCGTTCGCTCATCATCTGCCCTTTGCTGGCAGAAAGTACGCAAAGCCAAGCAATGTCTGAGAAGAGACAGATCCCATTGTGCCTCGCACTTACCCACAGATGGCCACCCAAACCAAAGAATGTCTCTATGGAAGCCGATACTTACCAGATGGCTGTTAATTTTAATAATAACAAAAGAAATGGTGAGTGTGTGCCTCGCAATTCTGTTCAGCTCAGTACATAAGAAACTTACAGCTTACAACTCCACGCTCTTTACTAAAATAAGCCAGCACAGCACCCTCCTCTCCTCGCCCACTAATAAAAGACAAGATGTAATTCATGATGTGGCTGACCTGTGCATTAATAATTCACACCGGGGCCAGTATCAATCTGCTGGTCCATGCTGAGGCATCTTTTGTGGTTAGCAAAGGCACCTTTTGTGGTTAGCAACGTCTGCATCTCTTCAGTTGGGTCACAGAAACAGATCTTCAGCTAATAAGAAGTCAACACAAGTCTCCTGAACTATGTGCGCATGTCAAGTTTACATGACACTCATAACAAGAGCTGACAGATGCATTTTGCAGCTCAGTTTCCTAATTTTTCAGTCTTGAAATTCAATTTTTATCCTTTTTTGCCTTTCTTTCAAAAACTTTCTAACTAGATGAACTTCCACGGACTGTAATTCATCCTAAAGAAATCTCTGCTATGGGAAGTTTAAAAATGTCAGGGAAGAACTTTTAAAGCTGTTAACAAATATTCGAGACTTGAATGCCAAAACCTAGATCCAGATCACTGTTTACGCACTTGGAAACAGTGATGTGAACTTCAGATGCAAGTGTAACACTTGAAAATGGCAGACTTAAAAGAAGGCATCTCAGAGTTTCTTGATTGATTGCCTTCTCCTGAAATCTTGCTGAGCTTCCCAAGCTTGCCTTTCTACAGTGAGTTGAAACTAAGGAATATTATGTGAGGGAAATTAGTTTGTCTTGAATATTCTTGCATTGAAACACATCGAACTATAACTAGATAAAAAATATCAAGCAATTCCTGCAAATTATTATGTTTCCACGAGTTTATTTCAACATGTCCTCACCTATCACAACATGACTCACTGCTTTAATCTTTCAAGACACTAAACGGGTAAGCAAATTTCAGAGTAACATGCCTGACTGCATAAGGAAGATGAATTCTGAATCACTTACACATCTTGTCCACAACGCACTCAAACCCTTCTCCAATAGGAAAGGGAAACAGTGGCACGTGACTTATCTGAAAATCAATGCTATTTGAATTTCAAGCATTAGATGAACATCCTGAAAAATGCAACCACAAGTACCAGAGCTGAACAGGCGAAAACGGAATATTCAGCCTCATAGATATTCCTTCAGAAGATATAGAAGTTAAATTACTCAGAAAAAGCTATTCACTGTAGACTTTTCATCCAGATCTAGTTAAAATGTAAACAGTACTTGGAAATTTAGTTTGTTTTTCCGCTTCCTGTGTTATGCAAGGTACTCAAGTTACGCAAGGCTGTTTTTTCAGCTGGATCACAACATGGTAGCATTTGCAGACCAGTGCTGATGTTTCATTAATGATCTCCATAACAAGAAGATCATTGTTTTCTTTTATGTAAATGCTGGCTAAGTTACAATCACATTAAAATTGACTACATTCTTTTTGGTGGCCCAATATCGGAGAGAAGGTCGTGCTTCCTACCAGTAAGGACACTCTAACAATGTATAGGCTATTTGGGTGAGTGTCTGTGATTAAAAAAGCCACACAGTTAATGAAGTCTGCCAGCAAAAGAGGAAATCTCAGTTGTTTGTGTCAAAACAAGAAGAGAACTTGGTTTGCTAGGTGACATTCAAACTATTTCATATGAAAAAAAGTTTTGTACAGCTGAAACTCCTCCCAGCCAAGGCGTCGGATCTAATAGCTGACTGAGAATGGAGTTCCAAATTCTAGCTTTGCCACAGACTTCAGAGCATGGCCAGGATGATTCATTATTTCATTCCTGATTTATCAGCCACAAACTAGAAACACTACTTTTCTTCCTTTTTCTTGACTGCTGATCTAAACTGTAAGCGCACTAGTTAGGAATAACTAATTCATAGAATCAAAGAATAGTAAGGGTTGGAAGGGACCGTAAAGATCATCTAGTTCCAACCCCTGTGCCATGTACAAACCAGTACAAAGTAAAATCGCAACTCAGGCTGTAACTGAGAACAAGCAGAACACCACAGCGCAGACATCAAATAACTCTTAAGAGTAACATTTCCAACTGCCAGTCAGTGAGGTTTCAGTTCACAAATCACTCCGCAAACGATATCTGCCAAATCAACACCTTTTACCATAGTAATGAACAGTTATCATGTTAAGGAATAAAATCACACTCTACATAGAGTCACACTCCGTTTCAGGTACAAACTGGCAGGAAAATGCTGACCATCTGCATAATAGCCAAACTCTATTACAAGTTGAAAACAAGGCTTTCTAAACAAATGTTCTCTTATAGTGTTAGTACTGACATTACTGAACAGAAAAACATGCACAAAAATCCACGTAATGCCCTCCCCATATGGTGTTGGACGCAGACTTAGAAAAGCAGCATTTATGCAGACTGGAGACGCTCTTGGAAAAAAACACCAAAAAATACCTGCAATAAACAAATAAGACCTTTTACTTTTTTTTTTTTCTTCTCCCCCCAAAAAGCTAAAAATAAACTATGACATTATTAACAACTGCTTTCAATAAATATGCCACGTTTAATCTTGTAATCACCTTTGCCAGTTTCCTGAGGCAACAAGTCATATTAAGAAAAAGTTGCTGCTAGCTGGAGCCGACACAGGGACTGCCACAAGCAATGGGGTCCTCATCACTGTGTAAGGCAGGAGGCAGAGAAGCCCTCTTAGAGGGACACAACACCTAATCATCTGACACAACACTTCCCTCTAACTTGTGGGTCTCATTTGGCTGCTTCTGGAAAAACTTAAGTGTTTGATAACTAAAGATGCAGGGACCTGTAGGGATGGCAGAAAAATGTGCCAGGGAGGGTTAGGTTCGGCATTAAGAAAAGATTCTTCCCTCAGAGGGTGTTTGAGCACTGGAACAGCTCCCAGGGAAGCAGGCACAGTGTCAAGCCTGACAATAATCCAGAAGCATTTGGACAACAGCCTCAGATACACAGTGTGAGTATTGGGGGTGTCCTGTGCAGGGACGGGAGTTGGACTTGATGGTACTTGCGGGTCCCTTCCTATTCAGGGCATTCCGTGATGCTAATTGAAACTATTCTGTGATGCAGTTAGGAACCAAGTACGTCAATATCCATATTCCAAATCACTGTTTGGGCAGTAATCACAAGCAGCCAGTCTCAAGTGTTCTTCTGAATGAACATTAACAATGCCGACTGCCTCTATTCATGCAGTTCTGAAAATGTTAGAAAAACATTTTGGTTTAAAAAGAACAGTACTTTACAGTTCAGTAAAACAACTATAGCATGCAGGAAATAGTGACAGCTACTAAAAGCACGTTATTAATAGCACATTACAGCTAAAAGCACGTTATAAGATGTGTCAAAGATACCAGAATATTGTTCTCTTGCGACCTTGAACTCTGCATAATTACTTATAACAAACTGATATGCAAAGGAAGTGTTAACTTTTCTCTACAGAGAAACATTTCTGCTTTTAGCACTTACAGTCACATTTTCCTAGGTCACATTTTATCCTAGTAATCCACAGCAGTGAAAGTTTGAGCAGGGATCAAGATCTGGCAGGTGCCTCTGGAGGAAGGCTGCAATAACACTGTGAAAAATATTGGTTCAAGTTGTGAAATCAGCAGGGAATACACCACTCATTTTGTGCTTTTGTTCTTCTGCTTGGAAGGAAAATAGATGAGTGCATCTTTCCAGATTTCTTGGAGAAAGATCTAAACACAGAGAAAGATGGCCAGGAAAGGAAGGGTTGAGAAGTTGAAGTTGACATGTGTAACGGCAACAAAAACCTGAAGGGAAAAGGCAAAGAGGGGAAAAAAAAGAAAAAAGCTTGAGAGGGAAACAGATTTTGTATCATAGCCAATCTACTCTGAGAATTCTACTAAAATAAGAAAAAAGTTTCAGTAGAATTCAGAACACAACAGTAAAATCTTCCAGGGAAACACTCTGGGCACTTACCAGGATTTGCACAATGGCTAAAATTCCAGTTCCATCTATTTTGCATGTAAAGGCACCTCAACTTAGACGAAATGATGAGTTCCTTCTGCATCTCATTTACCCTGCTCCTGGTCTCTGAGATATTCTCTTACAAATTTACACACAAAGCCACAGAAATCTGCCTAAGGTTCCACAAATGCGACTCTTCTGTAGTTTCTGCTCATAGCCTACACTGACCTCAGAGTTCTTCACCATATACACACAGAGATGCACTTTTACTAAGAGTAAGCACACCAAATCCACAAAGTCACATAAATACTGGGAACTGCTGCTGTTCTCCCTCCAGGCACAACCATACAAACGCTTGAGGTCTCCCTGGTACCAAACCGTGAAAGCTGTTTCAATAAAACCAGCAATTTTGGGCAGTAACAATAGAAGATGGTGCAAACAACCTGAGCTGCAAGAAGAAAAGTGTTTCTGTTATTGGAGTTCGCAGGAGTAAAGATGTACAACATCAAACGTGGGTTCAAAAGGATCTTATCATTAGGTGGCAGCTGGAATTAAACTTCATTCACGTGGGATGGAACAACACTGACCTTTCACTTAAGACAGTTTTATAAAGCCAGTAAAGCTGCTTTAGTGAGTCAAACAGATGAAAAATGACATATGCTTTTGTGTGAGGCAAAACCACACACAAGGCCACCCCAAAACCTGAGCTACGTAGGTGGAGAGGTTTCACTGAGTTTCTTTTTGGCAGAACAGCATATCTGCACATCGGAAATTAAATGCACACTTTCCTCTGATACGTTGTGGGGCTCCGGAGAACTACACTGAGGTAGGTGCAGCCCTTCTGACAACACATCCCTCTTCCCAGGTCATTTCACATCCAGGTGACCACATCTACATCTCTCAGCTCTGTGCAGCATTTCCAGTTCTCTTCAGCTCTTCATGCCAGTCTTTTGTGGCCACAGAGGAACTGCAATGCTTACCCAGGAAGATCCAAATTGCCAGTGCCACTGCAAGGGACTTGAGTGTAGGGTAACACCCAATTCCCCAGAATCTTTCCTCTTTTCCCCTCCTAATGGGTCCAGCCCTGTTCAATGTCTTTATCAATGACCTGGATGAAGGCATCAAGTGCACCCTTAGCATGTTTGCAGACGACACTAAGCTGGGTGGAAGTGTCGATCTGCTGGAGGGTCGGGAGGCTCTGCAAAGGGATCTGAACAGGCTGGACCGCTGGGCAGAGTCCAATGGCATGAGGTTTAACAAGGCCAAATGCCGGGTCCTGCACTTGGGGCACAACAACCCTGTGCAGTGCTACAGACTAGGAGAAGTCTGGCTGGAAAGCTGCCTGGAGGAGAGGGACCTGGGGGTGTTGGTTGACAGCCGACTGAATATGAGCCAGCAGTGGCCCAGGTGGCCAAGGAGGCCAATGGCATCTTGGATTGGATCAGAAACGGCGTGACCAGCAGGGCCAGGGAGGTTATTCTCCCCCTGTACTCGGCACTGGTGAGACCGCTCCTCGAATCCTGTGTTCAGTTCTGGGCCCCTCACCACAAGAAGGATGTTGAGGCTCTGGAGCGAGTCCAGAGAAGAGCAACAAAGCTGGTGAAGGGGCTGGAGAACAGGCCTTATGAGGAGCGGCTGAGAGAGCTGGCGGTGTTTACCCTGGAGAAGAGGAGGCTGAGGGGAGACCTCATTGCTCTCTACAACTACCTGAAAGGACGTTGTAGAGAGGAGGGTGCTGGCCTCTTCTCCCAAGTGACAGGGGACAGGACGAGAGGGAATGGCCTCAAGCTCCACCAGGGGAGATTTAGGCTGGACATTAGGAAAAAATTCTTCACAGAAAGGGTCATTGGGCGCTGGAACAGGCTGCCCAGGGAGGTGGTTGAGTCACCTTCCCTGGAGGTGTTTAAGGCACGGGTGGACGAGGTGCTGAGGGGCATGGGTTAGTGCTTGATAGGAATGGTTGGACTCGATGATCCGGTGGGTCTCTTCCAACCTGTTTATTCTATGATTCTATGATATGTAAACCTCCATTCTGTTCTGCTGCTGCATCGCTACAGAGGTTGGGCAAACCAGATGCAACCAGTTTGGTTCACACAGGTCATAACTTTCAGCAGCTCTTGTTCCAGTCAATAGAAGATGCAAGTGTTAGGATTATCAGCGAATAGGACAATTAACTGTCTTGTGCTTCAGTTCCCAGATCCACAAAATGGAAGCAATTATTCCTTCTTTCTAAAGCGCCAACAGAATCTTATATGAAAACTGCTGAAAACTTCCCCTTTCCCACAGACCACAGCGGTCTGTCATTCTGCTAGCTCTTTTATCCAGTGTTCCCGCCTGACTAGCCACCCTTCTGTTTAACAAACCGACCCAAGCAATGGACTGGAAGTCCTCAACACTCTCTTCTTCGTACACACCCATCATACCACGCGGCTATTTATGCCACTCCTGTTTGGTCATCTTCTCCTTTTCCCAGAGCTGAGGACACTTGTTCTGCTGCAGCAGAAAAGAGATTAAAAAAAGCAAGAAAAGGAAACTACCAGAGAGCTTATTCGGGAGTAATAGCAATTTCAAAACTATCTCCCACTGATAATTACAAGGAAATGGCAGCAGATCTCAATCATGATTGGGTAGGAGGTGGCCTTGCCAGCAAACATGATAGTCCTAGCAGGCCCCATTCAGCAGCTTTTTTGCTGTAAAAATATTATTGCACTGAAATGAAATATTCTGGCCTCACTCCAGTAATAACTGAGGCTATTGTTGCTCTGGAAGGAAATTTTGCTCAATGCGATGGAAGCAGCCACTGCCTACTGGAGAGAAAATTCAGCAGAAGTGTCTCTTTGTTCTAGTTCTGGACTGAGCCTTGATTTCTCTCCCTGCTGTCAAAAAAAAGGAATGCTCTGCAGTGGGGACCTTAGCAGCAGACAGTGGTTTGCATATATGTTGCCTTGGTCTGGCAGACTGCCTGTTAAAACTAATGCTTTCTTACAGCCATAAGACCTTCTGGTTTTACTGAGTCACACAAGTTCACCTAAAACAAAGCACAGAATGCAAGTTGGATCTAGTAAGAGTGCAGGAATCTGCTGGTCAACTTCGAAATCTTGATACTACCGTCTGAGAGTGTAAGGTGAATAATGAAAACATGTTGATAATGAGACTGTCAAGCAGAAAACCTAACAGAACACACGTAGATATTCAAATGCACTTCAGATGCATGTGCCTCAGCCCTTGAGTGGCCAATGCACTGAAAAGAAAACATCAATGGTTTGCAGAAATGGCACACAGGCAAGACTTAGCCAGATAATGCTCTAACAGAGAGGCTCTTACTTCCTGGCTTGTCATTGACACTGTTACCTTATAAAGCAATACTGAGCAGCAATTAAGTCAGGCTGTTATTCACCGCTAACTTCACAAAAGAAAAGAAATGAATGAGCTTTCCCAGGTTGCAGTAGTTCCAGATTGTCTCTCAAAGGGCTGCATCAATTACTGTCACTTATTTGTCAGCAGTATGCCATGATTAATTGGCAAGATCCACATTTTTGCGTGCCTTACGTCATATGCAGCTCTGCTCCCCCATCTGTTTTTATTGGTGTTATAGACCAAAACGTTCCACACCATGTACCTTGTCAAGGCTATATTAATGTCTCACAATGGACCCAAGCTAAAACAACTTAAAACCCAACAGATTACCTAAATGTGCTGAAAATAAAGATGTAAAGAGAAGTGACTGAAAGATTTAGTAGAATTGAAAGCTGAGATGCAAAAAAGAGCAACAGCCTTTAAGCTTTTTCCAGCAAAACGAGAATGTTGTGTTGGCAGAATAAGGGAATTTGTTGTCAGTTGTAAAGTATGTGGAAAAGTTTTTATCATTAATTCAAAATATGTAGCACTTTGCAAAAACCCCCAAGACCTTTACAAAGTAAATTGTTACTCAGCAAGAAGAAGTATGTCAAAAACAGCCTTAGGTTTCAGTTCCTCACACCCTTACTGTCCTACCTAGGATAGTGTTTGAATGTCTCTTTCTTATGTTCTAAAAAACATTTGAGTTCTGTGGACCCTCACAAAAGTCCACCATGCATTTAATTGTTTCTTTAGACTTAGGGAACACAGACACAAATGTATGTACTAAATAGTTAGTAAAAAAACCCAAACATACACTAGTGTACAGCAGGATGGCATACGCTAACACACAAACTTATGGTTAAATACCTACGTGCTCATCTTCATGGGTATAGATGAATGTCCTTTAAAAATACAGTTATTAAACAAACTTCACTTCCATTCTAGCCTTGATAGCCATCAGGATTTTTATACATCTTGTGACACCAGTCATCATTCTAAGCCACGAAGGAGATCGTGCCATTTTGAGAATCCACCTTTTGTTCTTTCAAAACATGCTTTTCTCTCTCCCAGCTGGAGAAAAGCTAAAATATCTGAAATCTTCATGTTCAGTCTCCAGACCCTACCTGGATTCCTGTGTCCAGTTCTGGAATCCCCAACATAAGAAGGATACAGAACTGTTGGAGCGGGTCCAGAGGAAGATGATCGGAGGGCTGGAGCACCTCTGCTATGAGACAGGCTGAGAGAGCTGGGCTTGTACAGCCTGGAGAAGAGAAGGCTCTGGGGACACCTTATAGAAGCCTTTCAGCATCTGAAGGGGCTACAGGAAAGCTGGGGAGGGGCTTTTTACAAGGGCGTGGAGTGATACAATGAGGGAGAATGGCTTTAAATTGGAAGGGAGATTATTTAGATTAGACATTAGGAAGAAATTCTTTATGATGAGGGTGGTGTGGCACTGGCCCAAGTTGCCCAGGGAAGCTGTGACTGCCCCATCTGTGGAGGTGTTCAAGGACAGATTGGATGAGGCTTTGAGCAACCTGACCTGGTGGGAGGTGACCCTGGCTCATGGCAGGGGGGTTGGAATTGGATCATCTTTAAGGTCCCTTCTAACCCATACCACTCAGTGATTCTGTGATTGAACAGTATGTAATGATGCAAATGTAAGCACAGAGGAATAAACTTAAGACAATGGGTCGTTCAGTCCAAAACACAGAGCGTCATGATTTTGTGGTGACTAGACACCATGCCTGCACAGAGGTTATCACAATATCAACACCGTCCATAAGACAGGCTCCCACAGTTACTCATCCCATACTGCTGTGCAGAACAGGTCAAAGCCAGGCTCCAAGACATCTGTTCATCTGATTTACTGGTCTGAGAAGGCGTGTCCCTACTTCCGTGGCACAGAGGTTGTCTGTGTCCCCTGGGTGCCATCAGTGCCCTGGATAGTGCGAGCCTTGGCCAACCACGTGCAATGTGCCTCTCCACACACACAAAATGCAGGCACAGCCACCCCTGTGGTCACCCACTCACACCTCACAATGGCTTAAGGACATCTCTGCTAAAGATTCTTGCCTAAATTTTCATGGCTTCTACCAGAACTATGTTGAATTTTTCCAGTAGGACAGTTCATGTGCATCCAGAAGTGAACAGGATTCTGATAAAACAGTTCAGTTGATGTAAGCTTTGGCCAGAGAGAGTTTTCTAGCAGCCCTGGCTGCTGTGCTAGTGTGGCTGCTGACAGCAGCTGTTGTGGAAAACTGAACAGGAAAAAAGCAAGATTAGACTGGGCTGTCATCTTTACCTCCATTTTGTTACAAAGCCCTTCAGACTGCTCCTCCAGAGTGCCACAACACAACACCTCCTCCTTCTAGGAAACCAGCAACATGTTTCAAAATTTCTCTCCAAAAATTCACTTTTCACACTGAGTTTTTAATTCCCAACTTCGACCCTCTCCTATTTATTCCTCCTTTCTTGCCCTCTGACTGTTATTATTTTACAAGATGTAAGCCAAAAGGCTACCTAAATTATTTGCAACGGTTGTATTGCCACAACAGTACTGCCTGATGGGCCATTTTACAGTAGCTGAGTTTTTCTGCTCCCAGCTGCACACTCTGAAAATAATACACATCTTTCTCTTAGTTCTGTAGCCAAAACCAAAACTGCACTGGCTTAAAAAAACAGAAACACAACAAAAATGACAGAGAGTTTGAATGACTCAGAAAACCACAGAATGTATATGTATTTTTTTAAGATCTGGTACTGGATTTCCATTTTTATGCATTATTTACTATATTCCAGCCTGCAGGTATACTTACTGCTGGCTGTATTCAGCACAGGGAGTGATCCCTGGCCTCCATCTTTGAAGCAATTTACTATTTCTGCACACACAGCAATATTTTAGATAGAAATTACAGGTAGTATTGGCAAAGGGTTATGCTTTAGGAGGCTCTGATCTGTTCACCTTATGACCTTAGAAAAAGTTCCCAAAGCTTTGAATAAATCAGTGGTATTTCATATGTCTTGCCATTATCTTTCATCTCTTGGTTTCAAATTTGAAAAGCAATTGTGTGACAGTAGGGGGGTGAGAAATGAGAACACCAGGTAAAAGACCTGGCTGCTATGCCAGTTTATGAGTTAAAAACAGAACAAAAGAACTTCCCAAACCAGACCGTAGGTAGAACAATGCTTTTAGTCTAGCAGCACACTCAGAAGAAATGCAGCAGATCCTAGAACACAGAATCACTGAAGGTTTGGGTTGGAAGGGACCTTAAAGCCCATACAGTCCCAAGCCCCCTGCCAAGGGCAGGGACATCTCCCACTGGATTAGGTTGCTCAAAGCCCACCCGGCCTGGCCCTGAACACCTCCAGGGATGGGGCACCCATAACTTCTCTGGGTAACCAGTGTCAGTGCCTCACCACCCTCATCATGAAGAATTTCTTCCTAATGTCTAATCTAAACCTCCCCCTTTCTAATTTAAAGCCATTCCTCATCATTATATCACTCCATGTCCTTGTAACAAGCCCCTCCCCAGCTTTCTTGTACACCCTCATCAGGTACTAGAAAGCTACTATAGGGTCTACCATGCACTGCTGTTCTTTATCTAGGTGATGCAAATTAGTCCCAAGATCATTACAAAGACCTGGTGTCTTAAAGCCTGGGTGATATAAATCTATAGTATTTAATACATTTAAAATCCACAAGAGGGCAGAAATATAGGTAAACTGATGAATGTAAAGCAGACATACACATAAATATTGGATAAGAAGAAGCTCAAGACCCTGGTGTTCCAAAATACATATTGGTTTGGGTTGTTCGAGGTCTTATTTAATAGGAGAATTTTTCCATTCACTAGGAGAAATTAGATTCAAAACTGCATTTAGATTCCCGACTGCATTTACATAAACATGTAACCTTGCCATATGGTGAAAATACGAATCCTATTAACCAGGTTCAGACAATTCTTCATTTGTTCTGAAGCTGGCCTGTTTTGGTTCCACAGATAATCAAAATGACCACAATTTAGCCACTCACATTTGTTCACTGATTTCAGCTGGAAAGTCATTAAGCACTGCCAATGATATAATGACTTTTAAAAACACACAGAGGAAGCTTGTATCCTCAGCTTGGCAGTGATATGATCAGTTTGTACAACAGCTAGCCCAAGTCAAACAGAGCTGCAACTGGAGAGTTTGATTTCTCACATACACATGCTGTTTGCTGACAGGACAAAATTAGACTTAGAAACCTAAAACCAATCTTCAAATGACATTCAAGTATTTGACGCTACAGCCATAAACAGATCTGCCCCTAGACTTTCTTTCATCCACCACAACCTACAGTCTCAAAGCAGATGCCAGTATCCATCTTGTAAAACACATGGGAAGTACATGAAAACAAATGGAAGTTGGTTCATGTAATCAATATAAATGCCTGATCTAAATCTCCCCTCTTTCAGCTTAAAACCGTTATCACTCATCCTGCCCCTGCACTCCCTGATCAAGAGCTCCTCCCCAGCTTTCCTGGAGCCCCCTCGCAGTACTGGAAGGCTGCTATAAGGTCTCCTCAGAGCCTTCTCTTCTCCAGGCTCAACAACCCCAACTCCCTCAGCCTATTCCTATAGGAGAGGTGCTCCAGCCCTCTGATCTTTGTGGCCTCTCCTCTGGACTCACTCCAACATGTCCTTCCTGTGCTGAGAACTCCAGAACTGAATGCAAGACTCCAGGATGGGTCTTCCAACAATGGATTAGAAGAGGAGAATCACCTCCTCTGCCCTGATGGTCACACTTCAGGATACAGTTGGCCTTCTGAGCTACAAGCACACGTTGCTTCTCCCCGTTGTAAACAGTGAACTCCATAACCATAGGCTTGAATATGTATTGACTATAGTAATTTGTTTTCCTTACATGAGTATAACTCAACTTCCGAAAGTAAAATTAAGGAAGTGTGAGATAAGAACAAGAAAATATTTTCAGTTTTCTCAAGCACGTATTGAGAAAATCTACAGGAGCTCTGGATTCACCTAAGTTAACTCTAAAATGGAAGGCTTCAGCAGTAATCTATTTTGCTTGGTTTCTAGAAAATGTTGTTCTAGATGTCTAGATCTTTTCAAAATATGCCGTGAGGGATATTGAGCAGAAAATGAGATGGTAAAATCAGCCACTTTATCCAGGCAGGATTTGCTTTTAGAAAAAGCAAAGCCAAACCCCACAGCCATTTTGAGTGCATAGCAACTATGTAACTCCAAACTTTTTAGAATAAGCGCCTTCAGAAGTTGTTTTTATCTTTCTGAAAATATCTTTTGAAGCAAAAGATTTAAGTATTTATCCTCCATTGAGAGAGAGAGGAACTATGGGTAAAATGAACAGCATCCTTGTGGACGTGACAGTAGCTCATACCCTGACCAGACCTTGCCAGACTCTAATTTAGGGAACAGCACAGTTAACCAGAGAAAGCTGGCAGCTACAGAACTGGTTACTGACTGGGCTTTTATATTCACAAAGGAAGTAACCAGCAATTACGAAGGAGGTCTGCTAGGAAACACATACATATTAAGCTTTCTTAGGTTTAATAAATGTATTCACCTTACTAATAACTTGATACAATCACCAGCACTATGCTCAGGAGTAACCACTTACAATCATGAATAAGGGCTCTACAATCTGACAATGAATTTTCTATTTCTAGAAAAAAAAGTCACCTTGTAGCATTTAACTGGAAACTGGTTGCTTTACTGGCTAAGAGCTCTGATTTTTGCTTACTGATGGCATTTTAATATCGATGAATAGGACATGGTTGAACAGGAACCATCATCTACTGTTAAATCTGGTATAAAGAAATCAAATCGTGAGCCAATCCTAAAAAATAAAGATATACTAATATATATAATAACGTCCTTATTTAATGTGACTCAGAAAATAGAACCCTGTTCACTGTACATCGTGAGCAATCATATGGCCTGAAATTTAAGTAGGATGATGCTTTGCATAGTTGTTGATTTAAAAAGTAAAAATTCAACAACTTCAGCTGAAAGAGAAGGTCATGGAATATACAGCAGAAAGGCACCGTTCTGGTACAAAACTTAAGTACTAATATATACTGGGCATGGGGGAAAAGCATTTTTTAATTTTCCTTCTGATGGGTCGTTAATTCCCTAAGTTTAGAAAGAAACCATTAAACTTGCATACCAACCACAGCAGCTTTTCCATCGGACTGAGAACAGGTAACTCTTAACCAACAGGCAGCCTCTTTGTCATCTCCCCAGTGATCAGCTGAATGATATTCAATTTTGTGGCAGCATGGAAGGCCTGCTTTCTGCAGACTCATTTTTAATATCCAGGAAAAAAAACCCAAACCCTAAATTAATTTCACTAATTTTCAGTATCCAGAAAACAAAAACAAAGCCTAAATGATTAATTTCACAGCTTTTTCCCACTCTGAACCTCATTTTAATGCTGAGGTCATATTCAGACCTTACTTAACCTACTATAATTGCTACACTGATGTAAATTATCAGAGCAAGGAGCAGAAATCACTGCTAACAGCCATCCCTGCTGTACGGCGAAGGAGTGGGCAGAAGAATTTAAAGAAGCTTTGTTTTGCAGGTCAGTACAGCTGGCCTCATCTGTAGCTCTAATAGAGCACTTGTTGATCTTATGGTCCTTTTCTATATTGAAGAGCTAAGCCTAGCCTTCTTATCCCACACAAATATTTTGGACCTGGGTGAGGAGACAGTTTAGAAAGGGATAACCTCACCTGCTTGGCTTACTGACAGCTACCCTCAAGGCAGAAGAAACTTTCCATTGCACTCATTTGAGAAAGACTCTTAGGCCAGGTGACTCAAAAACGACTGCAGGATTTCCTCTCAGACACACAGAATGAATTTAGAAAACAAAAGTATAGGAAGAGATTTAACAGAAGGTGTTCTAATGTGACTCAAGGCTGCTCAAATCACAAGAAAGGATATGAAAGCTCAGGCCTTGGCACTCTTTGCCTGGAATAACTGAATAATTCAAAAACCTTTTCCTTCTGTAAAAGCAAAACAGCAGAAGATGTCATCTATGTTAGCCATCAGTGTCATCTGACAAGATTTGGTTATCATGAACTACACTTTAGAGGGAAAGGCAGCAAGGAGCCCTTGAAGGAGTTAGAAACAGCAAGCTCCAATAAACACAAAACCCCCCAAGCATCTTGCCTTTTTGCAAAGATTAGTGTAGTTTTCATTTAATAATTCATCCTTCTCTTGCATTTTCTAGATTGAATTAGATTAAATAGATATTTCCAACCTTAGTTTTGTTATTCAAATTTTTAATAATTTAGTTCTAAGTGATAAAAGAAGAAAGCAAAGCAAAAGAGAGATCTGCAATCACAAACTTTTTTTCTTCCAGGGCTTTTACTATTTCATCTCAGCACATTCAATCCCCAGCCTACCTACTATGAAACGGAACAAATTACATACAGATGTAGAAGATAATATAGAGAAGAATCCTTCCGAGTTTATCACTGTATAAATGACCTGCATTTAAAAAAGTCAGCACATACCACACAAATGGACTTCCATGTTTTAAAACATTTAGAAAAAAGATGACATTTTGTGAAATAACTTTGAGGCTTCTTGACTTGCAAAGTGGATTTATGATCTACTTTCAATTTGGCAGATAAGGAATACTTTAAAGAGTGACTCAAAAAATAACCACAAAATTAGTACTAAAGAGTCAACCTGGATAATGCTGAGTGAAGGTCTCTAATCCAGCAGCAACATCACCTGTGGTAGCATTTCCTCCCAGTTTTGTTTGAACAGCTGTTAAACTGAAAATTAACTTGGATTTAAAGAGCTTACATTCTTTTCATTGTAGAAGGATAACAAAAAAAACCCAAAACCCACAACCCCAGAACAACTTCTATTAATTGCTCAAATATAAAAAAAACCCAACCTTCTCTTTAATTACTGTTCAGCCAACAACATGATTGATTCCCCACACAAAAAAAGGGGAAGAAAAAATTGTGAATTCTATTCCACTTGGGTCACAAAGACTGAAAGCAACAAGAACCCTCTCAGGACTCAGTTGACTCCAGGTGCAACCAACCGCTCATGGCACAGTCAGTGCAGAATGACTATGTTAACCAAAATTCCAATAGAAGAGGTGAAAGTTCCACTTTAAAGTGAACGCATTTCTCAACAACACACTTCAGGCACACAGTCAAATCAAAGTGGCTTTGATTTTGTTTAAGCTACAAAGTCCTTGCCACGTCTTGCAAGGCAGGTGTTACAGCATACATTTCTATTGATAAGACAAATACTAAGTAGCTTCAGGTTTGCTCCTTCATCTTACTATCTCGATTTTTCTGAGGTGACCAGGCCCAGGACTCATGCAGTGACGGAGAACTAAGAATGGTTTCTTGCCTACCTCAGCTGGAGTCCACAGAGATAAATAGACTATCAAGTCTCTCCTCCATTTGTCACATGGGCACTTGTTTCCCCTTGATTTCTTTTGTCACTGGAGGGTGATGACAGCTTTTATGTCATGCACGGCCCCCGCTCACACTCCTGTTGTAACATGAGAGGTGGCTGAGGTTAGAAAACTCAAAGAGGGACGCTACTTGAACAAAACAAATAGATCTCGGTCAAAATGTCACATCATAGCAGTGAATGCTTTGCAAACGTTGGAGTTTGCCGGTATATTGTCTGCCCTTGTTCACAGGATATTAGGGATTCAGTACCAGCTTATGGGGATGGGAGAGAAAATAGACTAAAAAAATAGACAGTAACTATTAAATAAGACTGGCAGTCCCAGGTTGAAATGTTCAAGAAATAATTTTCCAGGTCAAGGAAACTTTATCACTGACAACTTTTCAGCTATCACTGTGCATCCTTAAATGACTCCATCCTCTTGATGTGCCACTATGTACAAGAAACAAAAATAAACCCTCAGAATGCAGATGTGTTCAAGAATACAACTTCACAGCTGTAACTGCTATCGTATTCAGAGCTACCATGAGCATGACAAAACAAATAGGCAGATTTCAAACCTCACTGAGAAGGGAAGCCTTATGCTTCTGTGCAATAAGTATTTATGTCACTGAACTTAAAACATTTTATTATAACACTGATCAACAGCACACTGAGCTTCTTGACCTCTCAAAGTGATGCTTTAGAGGGATTATTACGTTGCTATGCCTTTTAAATTGAAAAATTAAAATAAAGTATAGTCAGAGAAGACTAAAGGTGCTGGTACGTATTGATACAAAGGCAGAGCATTAAAGGTTGCAACTTAAAACAGGGGTTAAAAACATACTCTTATAACAGCATCACAAATTAACTCATAGAACATACATTTTGCTTTGACTACGTTAAACTTGTACGTTCAAATATAACATAAAATGCTTGGCACACATGTTAACTTATGGTATTTCCTCCTCTGTCTTATTTCTAATCTGAGCCTGCTAGTGTAAACTAAAGGATGCATTAAATCCTTCACAACCATGTAAGACAAAACAGAATTATAAATAGTCTGTGCAATTGCTAATGTTAGCATCTTAGAAATTTGTATGAGCTTTTGGCTGTACAATTGATCAGAATGGAAAGCAAAAAGAACAAGTGAGTTTGCTGCTGTTCCTAACACCGGAGATTGAGTTTTCTCTCCAAGAAATCTTTGTTTTCCAACTGTAATGGAAATAACAAAATGAAGGAATTGAATGTTAGAAACACACAAAAGTTAACAATTACCTTGAAATCAACAGGTTTCAATTTCCCACTTTTTCAAATTAGCTGAAGGGAATGCTCTCTCTCTTTCTTTTCCAAAGGTAATGCCAAGTGAGAGACTGTCAGTGGAAATTTGTACCCAAAGGAGAAGGATTTATTAGTTTTGATTTTTTCTTTGTCTTTGTTTTTATGTCTGGTTTTTGTTTTGTTTTAAGAAAGCTATGACCAAATAGAAACAATTAAGGAGAGGAAGTATTCTTTACTCAACTTCATCATGCCTATCTCTACTATATTTGTCTTACACACATACAATATATTTTATTTATAGGAACAAATTATTTGTATGGAACGGCAAAGAGCACAAGTTTCACATACCTCTCAGGAAACAAAAGGGGCCTGAGGAAGACTTAGTATGCTTTTACTCATAGGCGGTTGTCACAAACAAGTGAAATATTCATACATACACTGCTCTTTCAAAATCTGCAGGAATCCAAAATTATTTAGAAATAATTAAATATCTGTATTTCAGCAGGCAAACTAAATGCAATAAAATAGGCAAGTGTTACTAGATAATTATAAGTCATGAAACAGCAACCATACAGTTTGCCTTCAAAACTGGAACAAGTTGCCCAGTGAAGTCGTGGCTGCCCCATCCCTGGAAATGTTCAAGGCCAGGCTGGATGGGGCTCTAAGCACCCCAACCCAGTGGGAGGTGTCCCTGCCCATGACAGGGGGGTTGGGAGTGGATGATCTTCAAGGTTCCTTCCAATCCAAACCATTCTAGCATTCTGAAATAAACTTCTAAAAATAAAGGAAAATATGTCGCATATTTAATTGGAATTAAAAAGAGCACAGAGCTTAGTACGTAACACCACAGAGGTTATAACAGAACATAAAATCACATCACACATACATGTACTGATATGCCTTACTGCCACTCACTAGTCTAAGTCCTAAGTCACTGAACCAATACATTACAGAACATTATATGAAATTGAGTGTTCTCCAGGATCTTCTTCATATGAGCTTACATCAGTGTAGCTGCTGTGGTCTATTTTATACAATTACATTGCGGTCCACACTATTGCTTTGCTGCTTTACTATGCTTTATTCTTTTTCCAGTCCAGATCAGCCTAGAGGACACTGGATTACAAGCTCATATCTGCAGACACAGCTGAAGACTCTCCCTTTGCCTGCAGAAGCCTTGCAGGGGGTTCCTTCAAGCCTAACAAGTCATACGTAACTTGAGCCAAGGAGCTTTTAAATAAATGGGAAGACATCACTTGGAAGCTTTCTATGATGATGAAAATAGTGACATTTCCGGCTTGCCCCTGATAAACCGGCAGAATTGCTAGTCCTAAGTGACTCAGTTTCGTTAAGAAAGGGAACCTGTAAATTTGAGCGCACAATTTCCCTGTAAATGGGAAGGACACTTGTAAACTTGTTAGTTTGTTGCCATGGAGCATTACAGGCTTCCAAAAGAAAAGAAAGGAGGTTGAAGACAGTCTCATAACAAAACAAGAGGCTTCCTAGAAAGAACTAAGACCTTTCTTCAGCTTCTCAGAAAAACAAGAAGTGTCTTCTGCTTATTTTCTGGAGAAAAGAAATCGCTTTGGAAGAGATCACTACTGGGATCCAGTGCTAGATCTTGAAACTGAACGTAGAAAGTACAGATGTCCATGCAATAGAATGTAATCCAAAATATTAGTAAAGAAGAAAGAAAATGTTAATCACTTAGTAGATCAATATCTTCTATTTCTAGCTACTTTCACCACTAGCAATACTAATCGCTATTTCTTTTTTTGCTCTTCAAAGTAGAAAATCTACCACGTAATAAAGAGATTTAAGGAGAGTCTAGCATGAGATAAAGAATTATGTTGTTCATTTCAGCATAGCTGTCCCTCCTGCAGTTCAGAAAGAAGCAGAACTCTTTTCCATGAAAACTAGAAGCAAGATATCCCAATGCAAGTTCATTTTACAAAACACTGACAGGTCCAAAATGATATGAATATTAACAGGTCACTAATGACAAAGCCTTAATATTAACTGCTGATGACTCAGAAATTTCACATGCAATCACCCTCAGAAGTTACAGCTTTGCTGTCACTGTAGATAAATTTCTTGGTTCTCTCCCTATGGTACAAGAAGGGCTGTGGGAATTCTGTTCAAGAGTTTTTCTGTAGTAAAAAATCTGATTAGGTGAAGAATTTGATTGTTAGTTCATTGTAAAACAGTATTTTTCCCAGTGCACATTAACAGAATTAAGAAAACAAAAGACAGTTAAATGGGCTGAAGAAATCCAGGGCATCTGATTCAGCAGGAAGAAACATTCTGGGAATCAGCTGTTCCCCAGGAAACTGAAAACATGTTAACTATGTGACTGTACTTGCTCAAGCCACTCTGTTAGGATGTCTTTCACTTGCCTTGCCAGTCACAATCATGGGAATGAACATAATACTTTAATTAAATTGCTTAAAGTTTGCCCTTCAGTCTTGTTTCATGTAACCAGAGAAACAGTCTTCTCAATGCTTATATAGTAAACAAATATTTAACGTGACAGATTTTCTGTTTCCATACCCAATTCAAGAACCAATTCAAAGTTGGTGAGTTCCATCTAGAAATGAGAAAGCTGGAAATAAAACGAGACAAAATCATGTTACAATAAAAAACAGAATTAAGATCTGAGCAAAATGCACTTGGATGCAATCAGCACTCAATTAGAATGACAAATTCTGCATGGTTTCATATTAAAGAATTTTAATGAAGTCTTGAAGCTTAGATATAAAAATATAGTTGCAGACAGCCAAGGGTTCAGTTCCAGATGTGCACGACTTCCAGGTAATGCTACCAATATCCAAGTTTCTAAGGCTGTATTTGAGAATGCGGAACTTCTTAAAGTTTGTTTTTGCTTTTCTTTCTTTAAATACAGATAAAATCTCCCAAAGTTCCTTTCTCTTCAACTTCTCATTTTCAAGCTATGCTTTATTTCAAGTGAATGTTTGTCTTTGGCTTTTAACCTATTAATATCTTTTAAAAAAAAGTGAGGAAAATAATACATGAACACATTACAGTCGTTTCTCTTGCCTATGTTTGCTAGCCAGGTGAGCAGTCTGGAGTTTGTACACATAAAAATGGAGCACTTTGGAACATGAGATCCATTCTTCTCACATACACTGTAATTAGCTGTCAGTCTCACCATGGACATTTTCCATGTGCACTTTGAGGTAGTCATTTCTTGTAAACTTCTTGTGGCAAAGCTGGCATTCAGCCATCGGTCGATTGGGGTTGTGAGTCAGCTTGTGTCGGATCAGCATTTTCTTCAGGCTGAAGGACAGATCACAAACCTAAGGCAGTGAAGCCAAGACAAAGACAAAAGAAGTCTTAGAACTTCAAGCATTAATGCTCCTTATGCTACATCGCTGAGGTCACAGCCACATACCTGCAATACTTCACCAATGAGCTGGTCTTTGCAAGAAGAACTCCTTCAGAGAGCACCTTAAAGATTATTACTCTGTGTGGTATCTTTGTGTGGTACATTAACAGTGGTACCACAGGCACAAGGCAGGGGCAAAAAAAGAGGGTGCTGGAAAGATCCAGTCTTCAAGAGATCAACACATGGGTGTTCCAGTTACACTGCAGGATTTTTTTAAAACCTATTGTTTGATCTGAGATGCAGCAAAAACTATGACAAAACATCAGAAGCCCCTGTGAATTCAACCTCAAATGAAATATTTCCTTTCTGACTTCCAGAATGACACCTGTGGTTCCTAAACAATCAGTTCATATTGCTCACTTACAAGGAGGGAGAAGTGAGAAGAAAGGCTCTGAAGACTGCAAGAAAGGTTGGCAATTATTAGAGAAGAAACCTCATTGTTCCAGTCTTCCTCTGCCTGGCCAAGGAAACAGAAGGCATCTGGTAACAGAAGGTGTAATTCCTTTGCTATATTATCTGCTGTGCTGCTTCCCTTCCTCCACTGCACTCCAAGCAGTCCAGTCTGCTATTTGAATGAAAGGATAGAAAGACGAGGAACTCGGTCATGCTAAAACCATCACGCCTTATAAAAATTCCTGCACTGTGAAGTGGAAAAAAAAAAAAAAATTAGGAATAAGTTCAGCCAAGAGAAGTTAGAATGAAAAGTTAATAATCTGCAGGCAGGACATCAAGTCAATTGAAATCGTGCAGTTCTATCTTCACATTCACCTTTCAGTCAGATACATACTGTATGCATGCAATTCTCAGGAGAAAAAGAACAATAGAAAGCATGCTCCTAATTGGACAGAAGAAACAGGCAAGAGTCATATAATTTAATCAGAATGGACATCCACAGTCTTGCATGCTTAGAATTCCAGGTTCATTCCAGATTAAAATGTCCTCCATGCAGACGAAATTCAGGGAAGCCAGCATAACCCCTCTCTAGGAAAACAGAGTTCTAAATTCATATTGATGTCAAACTAGCAATGAAAATGCTGAATGATTACTGACTCCTTCCAAAGCCAAGACAGACAAATTGAGCTGACAATCCAACTAGATAATCTCAACCTGCAGTTTGTGTTCTATGCCCATTAAGGCAAAATCATAGAACAACCATAAAAAGGGCAACTGTCAGAGGCAAGTTTTGTACCCAAAGTAATTTTTCCCCAGACAAGAACACCATGCGTGCTCTTGTAATGGAACATTTTCTGATTTAGGACATGATGTAATACTGTGGAATTTTATACAGCGACTGTAACTCACTAACTTTTTTCCCTAAATGTATAATTCCCTCTTTCAGGCCCAAGCAACAGTTGTCCTTTTGTTATGCAACAGTGAGCGTCACTTACAGCATCCACTGGTCAGGTCTTCATACTGCTTTTGCCAAGAACCTTTTCCTGTTCCTCTTCCACGGAACACACAAAGGAAACTCGTAACTTTGATCTACTCAGAACTACCATGCTTGATCCCAACTCTCAGCACGTTAAAAGTATCACATTCTTGTAAACATGGCATGTCTCTTGGAAGCCAGGAAGCTGATCAGTGATATACATGCACAACATATATACGTGTTCTATGCATCTCACACATACATCTTCATTTTTAAAGTAAACAGATTATAACACAGTCTTAAATTACACTTTTTTTTTTATTTATAATGCTCACTTAACAGCTGTTATGATGCATCCTGATATTCCTTCAATGCTCTAGCAAGTTCTGTTAGAATCAGAGAATGGTTTGGGTTGGAAGGGACCTTAAAGCCCATCTAGTTCCAACCCCCTGCCATGGGCAGGGACACCTCCCACTGGATGAGGCTGCCCAAGGCCCCATCCAACCTGGCCTTGAACACCTCCAGGGAAGGGGCAGCCATGACTCCTCTGGGCAACCTGGTTCAGTGCCTCGCTGCCCTCATCATGAAGAATTTCTTCCTAACGTTCAATTTAAATCTTCTACTACCCATCTTCTTCAAAAAGAGCATGGAATGCACAGGACCATTACTTAAAGCTATGACACATCTTGTGCTGTGCTAATGCATAAAAGTTTTGAGGTTCTTTTTCAGAGTTTGTTTCATATTTCAATCTTAGAAGCAAGACGACATTTTATATATTTACAGCTATATCTGCTAATGTGTACTCGAAGTCTAATCAATCTCTTCAAAATGATCAAAGTTTTAATGGAGTAGGGAGGATGGAAAAGACTGACATTTGAAAGTAAGTGTAGGGTCAACTAAAGGCAGAGTGGAGGGAAATACTGTACTTGAAAGAAACCAGGACAGGCAGTATCTGACCTTTCTGCCCCCGAAGAACAATCTGTTGTCTCTGAGGTAACTGAAGTTCAATTGGCCTTCCAGTAAAAAACAGACTGGCCTTCAGAGGACAGAAATCTAATATACTACGGGGAAAAAAAGATGTTTTGTATTTCTGCATTTCAGTTATTTTCAGTTTCCTATGTGGTATATAATAGAATTTTCAACTTAAAACAGGAATACTCAATTTCCACTGCTATCAGTGGGTCACGAGAGCTTTGAGTCATTAACAGTAAATTCTGAAAAGCTTTTGTTGACTGATAAGGCACTGAAAGAACCTGTAGCATCTTCATCAAACAGGGTACAAGAATTACTTTCACACATAGCACAATACTGTAATGTCCATTCCAGATGCTTGAGAGGGAAGAGAGTGAGAGAGGAAGAGCAGATACAGCTTTTATTTCCTAGTCTAGAAGAAAATTCTTCTTAAAGCAGCCTAAAACAGTTGGGCTACAATAGTTTATATTGCGTGGGGAGAGGTGTGCTTTCAAGTGAACCCTGTTCTTGAGCCCACAAAATACACATTTTTTTTTCAATAGCCAAAAGTTTTCTGTTTGCAGTCCTTTAGCAGCGAAAGCAATACCTTCTGTCTTTCACTGTTCCTTATTGTACCATTAGATTTATGAATAAGTTTATAATTGAAAAAAATGGCCTGGTTTTCACTTTTAAAGGACTCTCAGTAGGTCTGGGCATTGGACTAATGGACTTTTCCAATTACTTTAATGAGTAAAGGCATGCCGAAATCATGCCTTCATCCCTTGAAACATGCAATGGAAATGGGGAATAAAAATCCAGAAAATAGTAACAAAAATGATTACAGACATGGGAAGTCATCACGCAAAGGGCTTGTAAGAGAAACAACTTCCAAGAAGTTGACTAAGAAGGAACATGGCACATACAGAGAAAGCAATGAATGGAATAGCTATTAACGCTTCCTGTTAATTAAAGAACTAAAAGACAGTTAATGACTACCACTGCAGTAACCTTACACTATCTCCCCTCCCCAAAATCTCTTTCCACAGTTAAAAACTTGTGGATACTATTGCCGTGAATTAGCATTCAGTCATTACCTAAAAATATTAAGAAAGTCTACAGCTATGTTTAGCAGGATGAAAAGTTGTAGGTGAGAATATATGAGTGTAAAAAGCAATCTTTGGTACTGAGGAGTCAACAATACATGGCTCTCGTAGGTACATTTTCTGTAACTGTCCACTACTAGTTTTCCTCTAACTTCTACTGGGACATCTGGTAACGTGCAATGTGGGACACAGCTCTGGACTGACATTTACTGCATCACCAGCATCTGCAGCAGTGGATGAAATAAGGAGTAACTACTGAAAACAAAATTTTCAAGTCTCTCCAAGCATGTACGAAGCAGCAGACCATGATAGACACCTGGGCAACTGAAAAGCATTATGAATGAACATTAGAGGCAACTGCTGTTCACGTCCAGACCCCAAAAAGGCAGCAATCCCTGCAAAGCAGCTGGCAAAAGACCAGTGCTGAAGAATAATTTGGTGAAACATGGCACTAATATAAAGTATATTAAAAAAAAAAATCTCCAGTAAATGAAAGTTACAAAAAAATGCTCAGAGAAGGACTACGACCAGACAATAGGTTACTGCTGTTGTGAGAAATACTATGACTTGGGAAAACACAGTTCTAGTTAATGAGGAAAACTGAAGGAACCGTTGAAGCGGGGAAGTGTATTTTCATTCAGTTCCTATTGTCAATTTAAGAAAGAAAAAAAGAAAAAAATACAACCATCACCCCAAACTGGTCTGAGAAAGCTCACTGTGCATCCAAAACCAGTGAATATTGGATCCACAGTGTGGGAAAAACTGTGTTTATGCTTCAAGCCAGCCAAAAGCTGATAAACAGTACAGCAATCTTAAAGCTGAAAAAGTTATTGACAATGATTTGGAATTACAGAAGTTCTCAAAGTACTATCTAGAGCCATGCCAAGATTATCCCAAAAGAATACAGCAAATGTCCTGACTCGTATTGTAGGGGAAAGTTTTCATGACATTGACATATGTTATCCCCAGTGAAGTGTCACCAGGTTATTTATTAAAAGCCAAAAAGCCAGATGATTGAACAGACCTTTGTGACTTTCACACCAAGTGGTGATTCTAATTCTGCATTTAATTGTAGAAATTTGTGAACAAATTTACAACTGTTCAGCCTGAGGTATCTAGGACTTCACTGAAAGCTGGTGATTCCCTTGTGACAACTTCATTCAGAGCCAGTATCACAAAACAAAGTCCCTATACTAAATCTGTGCCCTATTCTGATACCATTCTCTAAGTCCTTGAGTAATAACAGAAATACTGGCATTTGATAATTCTTAAAGACATTCTTTTCCAACAGTTTCTGCACAGTCCCGCCCCCCCGCCCCCCTTTCCCTTCCAAAAGCTGTGAGAGATGCTGTATACAGGATAGGGTATGCTGAAAGAAAAGTACTTGACAGCAGTCCATGAAGCATTATTTGATACGCTGCCTCTCTGCGCCGCAAGTGTAGGCAGCATCCACGATTTCTTCATTGAAAATAACAAAACCCCAACAATTATGAGCAGATGTTGACAATATCAGACCAGATGTCACCGAACAGAAATTGGAAATTCTGAATTCATACTTGTGCCTCTGAGCTACATCACAAACATTTGGATTCCATGTAATGAACTAAATGCCTTTTCCTGTATAAGCTAATCTCTAACTATTAAACTGTCATATAATTCATACGGGAACCCAACCAGCACAAATTTGTAACTTGCAACATCTAAATTGCATTAATAATGGTGAAAATAACTCTCAAGGGATCCAAAAGCATAAAATAAAAGGGTGTGCAACGCTCTTGGCAACTGAAGAGGGTACATAAAATTCCCTGAATGGTCTTTCATTGGTTAGGCAATCAAAGACCACATGAAGTGTAACTTTATGCCACAGCCAATAGGTGCAAGGCCGTAGTCTCACTGCAGTTAAGTCCCGCTTCTGCGCTTAAGTCAAGAAACAAAGGGATAGATCAACTCACATCGCACTGAAACGGCTTCTCTCCGGTGTGGGTTCTCATGTGCTCATCTAGGCCTCGCTTTTGACTGAAAGCCTTGTTACACTCTGAACACTGGTATGGCTTTTCCTGTATGAAATGACAACAGCGAGTGAAAGTGAGTGAAAGTGAGTCAACACAGAGCCCAAGTCATTAAAGGAGTGGAATTCCATGCTGGATGGTGCAAGTTTTATATTCTCTCTAAGGGATTACAGTCAGTGAAAACAACAGAAAACGACTTTCAAATGATTAAGTGAAAGCTGGGAAAGCTGTGGCCTGACAGTTTCCACTTCAACACCCACTTATGAATTAATTATCTGTTCCAGTCTTTCAAACCCAGCCATTTGGGGAGTCTGGTTTTTGTAATGTGAAAGGTACAGAAACATAAAATTCCAATGTACTTTCCTTTATCCTCCACAAAAGCGTAAAGCATAAAGACAAGTAAGATGTCTGTAAAAACCACAGGTTTGTTAGCATGTTTCCAAGCAGGGAAATAAGGGAGGAGAGGGAGTGTGGGTACAAGGAAAGCTTGTGGTAGAGAAAAAACTTCTTTTGAAAAGTGGTGACAGAAGGTTAATCACGTATTCATTGCAGAATCTCTAAAGTAATGCAGATGGCAAGCAAGCCCTCTGCATTTTTATTAGAACTATTAGTTAGCAGCTACTGTAACACACAATGTTAGAAAAGTTGCAAGCTCATTGACATCAAATAAATAGAGACAGGTATGGAAAACCACTTAAAGATTTTCTTCTTTTAAGTTCTTCCCTAACGCAGAATTCCTCCTTAATTCCACTAAAGTTACAAAAGAACTGTATGGAAAACAATATATAAGTAAACTACTTAAATGAAAAAGTTAATAACACAGCACTGTGCACATTGCCTCACTAAAATTTTATGCTCTAGAGGCACCTTTATTTTGAATCAATTATACTTATTTCACTCTCATCCTATTTTTTTCTGTGGTCCCCAATTCTTTATTGCTCAAGTTCTAAAGATGGATACTGTAGGCAACAAAGTAAACTTTTTTTACTCAATTAAACAGAAAACACAGACCGAAAATTAATAAGCAATAAAAATGCTAAGTCTGTGAATTAACAAATAATAGGCAGTAATCTTAATGGTCTTTTGGGGAACAGTGTGAGATCTGAGGATAGCTAAGAAGGAACAACTGAGGCTCGAGGCTAAAGCTGCAAAGTGAAGAAAATCTCTAGTTACTGAATTCCCATTCTGAGCGTGCAGGGGACACTTAGGTCTCCAGATACTGCTGAATCCTGCCAGATATTCAGCATAAACTGTACAAGCAATACGAAAGACTATAAAGCAGTGTTGTTCTGGGTAAGTCCCAAGTTGTTGCTTTAGGGCAGCTCTTTGCAGATACAGAGATTTCAGCAGGGGTGAAGACTGGATTCTTCATTTGGCTTTAGTTGTGATGGGCTACCCTCCCCTAAGGTTTCCTAGAAAAGGCAGTTCCATGGACAGAAACATATTTGCCTTTAGTGGCAGGAATCCTCTTGCTCACCACAACCAGGTTGTAAGCTGTGTATATAGGGAAAGGCATTACTCCAGCAATTTGTTTCAGAAATGAGTAAATAATGAAATAAATAAAGTACACTTCAACATGATGCAAAACAAATCTTTCTACTGACACAGGTTGAACACACAGAGCCCAGCTGCACAAAATCAAACCAGCCTATAAGGAAGGCATTAATGAGCTTTCCTGAGCAGGATTCTCCTTACACGTTTATCATCTTTGTGTTTTTTCATCATTATCTTAATCTTGTCGTTTCCATGATCCTTCGGTACGGAGTAAAACATAATAAATTACAAAAAAAATCTCAGCTGATCTTAAAGAAAAATAACTATTTAAACCAAGAACTTCCCAACACCAGTAATTTTGCTGAAGACTGACTGAAGACTTCATGAAGCAGGCCTGAAATTTCTAAGGAAAACTATGAATAAGCGGCATGAAAAACAGGCTGCTGCACCTTAATTGGTTCTGCATTGTGGTTAACATAAACCAGATTTTCTGTGAGTTCTACAGAAACAGCCCCTCTCTGTGTAGCGTGTTCCACAGAAAGTGCACAGTAAAGTCGATGATGCCCATACCTTAAACACCTATGAAAACATTCACCATTGCAAACTGCAACAGGTGTACTTGCTTCCTTTTTCTCATCTTGTTCTTCAGATATCTGAAAGGTTTACTTGATTGTAATTATCTTATTCATTTCAGAGTTAAACTGACTTCAGAGTTTCATTTTGGAGAAGGAGCCATAATAAACTCTGGGAAGCTGAAGTCACAAACGTGCGCTGCAGTACCTTCTCCAAGGTTATGTTTGGCTCTTTCTATTATTCTCTATGGCAAAAAAGTGTCCATCAAATCAACCCCCTGGCATTTGTATTCAAATTCACATATGTAGTGAACAAAACACGTAGTGCATGTGTTCACCCAAAACTGCCTTTGATCTAATTTTACATTCCTTACATCTGTTCATTCCAGTGACTTCAGCAGACACATTTCTGATTCCCAGCAGTCCCTTCTCCCCTCTCCCCACTCGGCTAAGCCGCCCTTCATTCACATTTGTGTCCATTTCAGTACAGTTGTCTAGAACAAAAGTTGGCCCTAAGTTTCTCTCCAGAGAAAAAGACTTTTTTTGTCAGTTTTGAAGACTACATAGTTTTCAGAGACTGATTTCTTCAAAACACACTGCTTTTCCTTTTCTCTCTCTCTCCCTTCTTCCTCCTCATATCAAATTTCCATTGCACAACACTTGGAGAAGGCAACATTTATAACATGGAAAAGATGATGTCGGCTTGGCATAACCACCACTGCTCTAAACACGAACAGAAAGAAAACAGATAAAAACGATAGCAGTCTGAAAGAAAGTTAATGCCATCACAGAAGGACAACAGGGACCAGCAGTGAGATTCAACGAAAGTTGGACAAATTTAAAACATCAAGAAAAGGGAAAAACCTGCTAACTGTCAATGAAACAGGAGGTCATTGGGAAGCTCATATAAGTCTGACTTCAGAGGAGTTAGCAACAGCCAGTACTATAAATCCACCCTCTGTTCAAAAAGCATCTGCCAGGCCAGGACTATGGTGGCAGCAAAGCCGAAGGATTACATGTGTTTTCTTTTATTGATGATATAAATGAGGAAGGGAGGAGGAAGAGTGAGAGAGGCAGGATGTGCCTGATAAAGCAGTGATTTAATATTACATTTTTAAGAATGCCAGGTATAAATAGAAATACACAGATCACGATTTATATCCTTCCTGCCTCTAAACAAAGAAAAGCCAAGGAGAGCCCAAATAGGACTTGGAATTCTGGAAAAGATTGGTAGGCTAACTTAGAAGGAGATGATTTTCACTTCCCTGCGTTAAAACTGAGAGGAATTCAATAGTTTAACAGCTATGACAAATAAAATAATGCCTGCAATACACATTCCACCTGCCTCTGGGTAACTGAACCATAAATGACTACCTTGGATTGTACGCAAATTATGCTTCGCATTAGAAACATCAGAACACAAGTTGTCAAGGCCATTTGACATCAGTTTTAACAGACTGGAATAACATGTGTACAGAGAACCCTGCAACCACAGCAGGTGGAAATACTTAAATGCAGAGTATCTGAGCTGCTAACTGCTGCTGGCTGCTGCAGTTACCTTTATCTCCCTTAAGAAATATAAATACATTATGTATATTAGCTTAGCACCAGTGCACGTGGTTGTTTCTGTAAGCCTGGTAAAATTGATTGCATGGGTAAAATACAAATGACTTTGGCAGGAGTATCTCCAAATAACTTTTTAAATCTGAATTTAGGACTATTACATGAACTTAACAGCAAGAAAAACATAATCTAGATGCTGCTGTACCCAAATAAAATCATAGCTTAAGATTCAATAAATTAGAGTTCTACTAACTCTTTCCATAGTGGCAGGAACAAGTTAAAGCTGGGCTGAAGCCACACTTAGGAAACATCAGTCTTTACTTATTTGGTTAAATTCACGTGTAATAGTGATTTCAGGTGTACATTACTCAAAGCGAACTTGTTGACTACAGAAATGCTACTCAAAATCCTTTATCCTACCTAGGATCTAGTCTCTCTTATGCTCATTTTGTTTATATCCTATTTAATTAGGCAGATTTACTTTTGATTTACTTCAGAATTTCACATATCGCACATTTCTTCTTGTGGATCATGTCCATGTGTCTAAGCATACATTAGAATTACCAGCATCTTGGGTAAGACGTACTGACCACGTTAAGTTTCCCCACGACTACCAATTTACTGGATCTGCATTTCCTACATGCTGAAAAGTGAACACGTGAGGAAGTTCAGAGAGGCAATAAAAAGCCTATCAGATCTTACATCACTTGTAAACACTGAAATGAAACCTTACACTAGCAGTAAACATTTATACTTGTGACACGAATGTGAAAACTGCCAGACCTAAATAATGGTGAAGTACAGGGCAAAAACAATTGAGATTTAAATAAGAGACAAACCTGGAGATAAATATGATGTATTTTGGAAAAATGTAAAGATCCATGTAAATGTAAAGTACACAAAGGAAGACTCTTGGTAGAACCTAAATAAGCCTGTAAAGGTCTCAACCTGACCTCCTTGGGAAACACTGGGTATGGAACTTCTTTGGGAGAGATTTATTCTCAGATCAGGAAACGCATTGCTAAAGAAATATATCAGCTTGTATTTTCTACAGAAATATATTTTAAAATATGTGGACCATCCCTTAATTCACTTAATTTTTTTCTTATTGTTTTTAATTGCTTATATTATTCTAAAACTAAGAGCTTTCCCTTTCTCCCAAAGACAAAGTCCTATAATGCCTACACATGAGATGCAGACACAGTAACACCACCTGCTTTCAAACCTTATGTGGAGAACTTGACAATTTTTGTATTCCTCTTAATGAATGTCATTTGCTGCTATAGGTATTTTGCACTATCACTTCACCACAGGGTTAGCAAAAAAAAAAATTGTTTTGAAGAAAATCAGCAAGAATGGAGAAATGTGGCCTAGAATGAGCAACTCTGACCAGCCAGACAACACTAAAACATGCCACTCAGGCTCGCAGCTACCAAAAGCTGAGTTCTCAAGCAGAATCCTAGAAACCCTATAGCTTTGCCAACCTGAAAATGCAGAAAAGACAGTGGTGTCATCTGCTTACAAACCAGGAGGACAGTAACAAGTACAGACTTCAGGAAGCACTATCTAAAAGGTACCTTAGGCATTGAGGGAGGGAGGTTAAGTTTAACACACCTGCATATTTCACATAAAGCCTTTGCTTTGTGTGTTTCAAACCTTCTCCTAATGCAAGTAGAAATTTAAGCTATCACCAATTATTAATGTTGAGGTGTCCCTCAAACGACACTTAGGAGCCAGTTGGACATGGCATTTATCAAAGATAGTGACCAGAACAGGTATCGTCCTACCAAAAACCACACCTGAACCTGAACTAAGGGTTCAGGGCTACAATAGTCTGAAAAGCATGAACACAGGGACCTGGAAAAACACCCAGAGGCAGCCTCATGATGCATACCCATAAGTAACCCATAACCTGCCTTGCAACCTCGCTAACAGCAAACTCCACCACAAGTTAAGCAGCAATGAATGAGTAACAGAAGTCCTAGAGAATCAGACAGATCTTTATGCTTGGTCTAGAAACACCCCACAGACAGCATCAGACCATGCTGGGGGCCAGGCCAAGTGAGCCATTCTTTACAAGAAAACCTGTTTGACAGCAGCTGTGGCAATAGACCTTCAGGCCTCAGCAAATTCCAGTGTCAATGCACAGGGTTTTTTCTACATTTAACAAGAGTGATGGGTAGTTTCCCTGTCGAAGTGGTGACATGCAAGGTACTGTTCCATTCTTTTTACAAGCCCAGCTTTCATGCTGGGAATTGACAGGGCATTAAGACAGAAAGGTGCCCACAGAAACAAGGGTGCCTCATCTGTAGCTGATGTTTAGCTACATTTCAGCCCTAAAATAAGACTAAGCTGATTAATGTCAGGAAAAAAAACATCAGTAATACTTTCTGCTGGGTCATCACCACTAGCAATACATCCCCCATTGAGAGGAGAGGCCAAGTCACTTAAGATCACAGATGGTGCAAGTTAATGGAGTCCAGTTTTGCATCTAAGTGTGAAAAACATGCAAGAATTAACAAGATGCTCTCTTAGTAACTGGAAGGGGTTTGGAAGCTACAGAGAGGAGCTTACCCACTGACAGAGGTGTACTTAAACTATCAGGCTTGCATTAAATTATTAAAGTTATGTTGACACAGGAAGAAAAAGGCTGATAAGAATTTACAAGCCTACAGAAGTAGGAGGAATTTGAATCTTGGAATTATGAAAACTGAAACAATCCCTTTACAGGTACACATTTCCTCAGTTGAGAAGTAAAATACTTGAAGAAATATTTCTAATAACTAAGGCACAGAAACTCTGCTGTTGGAAGAACTGTGAAAGGATTTTGGCAAATTTAAACAAAACCATGTCACTTTTATTAGAAATAGCCGATGGTTTTGTCAGAAAAGTGCTCAATTAATTCAGTTTGGGGAGTGTGAAAAAAAACCCTGAAATTTTGCAATAAAACTTGTAATGAAAATAAAAACATGCATCTTCACTGAAATGCCTGCCAGACAAAAAAGGTATATTTCTTTGAGAGCTCTAGTATATGCATTAGTTGGACTTCATTACACCATTAATTTCCCATTTTCACAGTAGTTCTGCCTATTTGCTACCTACAGCCTGTAAAGTTCTTGTTTATTTGTTTTTGGTTTTTTTAACTGCTGAAGTAATTTCTGCTCCTAAAATTTAGTGAAGGAGGGTTTACTTAGTCAGCCACGATGAAAATTCAATAGACATTGATCTGCTCTTGGAAAAAGAACAGTATGAACATAAAAAAATACATTTGCACTTTATGAGGAAAAGATTGTCATCAGTGAACATTACATTAAAAAAGGGGTGTGAAAATATAGGTGCAGTGGGATTCAAGCCTTCTGTATTCTGTGCACAAACACGGATTCCACAGGCAAGGAAACCACAGCACTGGCAAAGTCATCATCCTCAGACAGATGTTTGGGAACTCGCTCCTGTCTCACCAACAGGGAAAAACAGAGAAAATCTAATATTGAAAAAAAATTGAAAATTCAGTCAACACCTCATATTATTTCATTACACCCTGTCATGTGTATGGAAGACTAAATTTAGTACCCAATGTCATTCTTTTTTTTTTTTTGGCAATAGTAGGGTATGTTGTTTCTAGAACATATGGCGTTTTTTAAAAAAAAAAAAAAATTAATGCCCAAATATTTCCTGGGAAATACAGAACAAGTGAAATTCTGACACAATTGTCAATATTGTTTTTGCATTTTTTTATTATTATTTCATTTTAATATTCTTCTTTAGAAAAAGAATAGAGGAGGGGTGTAAGCCTCCCAAAGAGTGCCTCAGCAAGACTGTTTAACTCAGGACCTGAATAAGGACAGTTTTCTTCTTGTAGTGTCCCAGCAGCAAGCTGAGACATTGACTCAAAGAGAAAACCTCGACAGGAGATTGCCTGCCTTCCATATTTACCGTGACTTATACACCTATTCCCTAGAGGAATATATATAATAGGTATATACCCCCTAGGACCTGAGGGAAGGCCAGTAAGATGTGCCAGGGGAGGTTTAGGTTGGACATTAGGAAAAGGTTCTTCTCACAGAGGGTGGTGGAGCAGGGGAACAGCTGGGAAGCAGGCACAGTGCCAAGCCTGACAATATTTCAGAAACATTTGGACACCTCCCTCACACACACACGGTGTGAATATTGGGGCCGTCCTGTGCAGGGACAGGAGTTGCACTCAATGGTCCTTGTGGGCCCCTTTCAACTGGGGTCCTTCTGTGATTCTGTAAAATTCATAAATAAACCTCAACATTAACTCGAGGCTCTTGACTGTCACACATACTGTGTCAAGCCTTGAGTCTTTCGCATCTAAAGATGTATCTTACACCAAAGCAATTTACTGCAGCCCATGCAGACATATTCATAATAAAATCTTCAGCCTAACTGTCTCGGGCACCACTAAAAAATCAGCTGGGAAATTAAGGAGTTCATGAGTTGACTTTAAAACATATCTGATACTTGGCCATCAGACCACACCAAACCTTGCAATTTTGAGGCTAAATACTGCTACGTTAACATTACCCAAGCTGCTCAGCTTCAAACTAACAAGAAAGAACAGAAGACAAAGCTTCCTCAACAGTACTGTGAGCACTGATAGCTTAAGTGTCCAGAACATACAAAACATCAATTGCAACCTACTGACCAGTTCTATGCAACATACATGAGGTCTGACAAAAAAAAAAAAAAAAAAAAAAAGACTAACAACTTGATCACTTCACTCAGCGGGGCCACATGTTCAAGTAGAGACCTTTTTTTACCCTTGGTCAGAAAATGTCAGCGTGTGCCAGCCTACAACACTGTCTGTGATGCGGGTTTTAGCTAACAACAACATCCCTGTACTCTAGCACCCACACTGTTCTCCAGATCCAGCTCCCTCTTTCCAAAGATCAAGATTCTGCTCAAAAGAATCCATTTTTTTCAGTAGAAGCAGGAACAATGGAGATCCTCAACAGCCTTTCAGCAAATAACCTGTGGAATTGCTTTGAATGCCAACAGCACTGTGTGCTGCTGCATGTAAGGTCCAAAGGGAACCACTTTGAAGGCGATCGTAGTAGATTTTCTTCATTTGTTAAATAAGAAGTGTTAGAGGCACAGTCTCTTGTCAGACCTTGTACCTATGCACTAAAAAAATATACACACTGGCTAAGCGTTTCAAGGGTGAACAAGCAAAGTTTGTTGCAGAGGTACAATAATATGCTTATCACTTAATTTGCTCTGCTTCTTACACTATCATCTCCAAATATTATGTGCATTATTAAACATCCATAAAGATTAATGTATTTTTAAATAGCAGGTACTTATGCATGAAAACAGAGAAACTGACCCACTAATGCATTGTAATTTCTCTAATTTTTAAACATATATACCCCAGAAACGTATAATCCAAGCATTACAACCAGGAACCCTTCAGAACTCAGATTTTTAAACAAGCTATAAAAATTACACCTATCTGTCATACCTTCAAACTACAAGTTATGCAATACTCAAACCAAGTGATGAAAAAGCATTTGCAAATGGGTTTGACTGTTTTCCACCACTGCACCATGGAATCAACTGAAACAACTGTAATAAACCTACCATTCTCAGAAGTAATGAAAACATCCGTTTGACATGACAATAATTCTGGGCTCCTATCAATGTTCATATTTCCAAACAATTATATTACAGGAACATATAATAATGTCTCTACATGTTTAAGCTCAATCTATGTAACAGTATGTCAGGCACCGAATAAAGCCTTAGGAAAGAGCTGAAGTTTACTGCATTGTGAAGGCTGGAAGCACACATGTATTTCCTCAAAGCTGATAGGGTCTGTAAATTCACTTCATCAAAAGCTTCAATGAGCTCCTTATTTATGTTTTCTTAGGCTGTTCTATTTCTTCTTAAGGGAAAGAAAAAAAAATAACAACGAAAAACCAAACTATAAACCAAATACATCTACTTTCATCGAAACAAACCAGTGCTCTGGTGACATTTTAATATTAGGTGGTTGGTATTTTCTTCTCCTTATGCTGTCAGTAGGGCTTTGGGCTTACCTTCTCTGTTTACTCCAGTGTGACCTGACACCTGGGGCCACCCAGGCTGTACTCAGTTTAGCAGCTGCCAGACCTTAATCAACTTTCTACAATGATTTTTCCAGCAGCCTTCCCTGACCCATAGGATCAGCTTTGGCATTTAATCCCACTGGTAAAATACATCTAGATTTTATCTCTACAATGACATTTTCCATGTTGAGTGGCACATTATTACTTTTAAGCTACTTCAACATTTTTCTGGCCAAAACACTTGACTCTTTTTCCAAGATATTTACAAGAACAGCCCTTGAGGAAGGGTACTGTGATTATGTATATTTCCACATGGGTAGGCTTACTTGATACAAAAATACCTTCTGGATTTATACATATTGTTATTATTTGAATGATTATTTTGCATGCAAAAATGAATTTCAAAATAAAAGGTATGCATAGGAAAGGGTAAGAAAAGGAACATCCTTACAATCCTTTGAATCCTTACATCCTTACAATCTTTTGAAAAGGCAACAGGTGGGATGCCTGGAGAGAGAAATTTCATGTGTGACTTCCTGGCTTTCCTTGTTCTTAGGACTGACAAAAGTAAACCTTGGAAAAGACACTATCTTTTTTATCTCCTAATTTTAGTTTTGTCTTTGTTTAAATGGCCTACGGTCACAAAACAAGTTTCGGTGCATTAGTATCACACTGAGGAATTTTCAAACAATTTGTGCACAGGTATAATCTTCACTGGAAAAGTTAGAAAATATCTCCTTCATTGTTTATATTCAGCTCAGGTGCGTGCTCTTAAAGCACACTTCCCACATGCCTCCTGTTACTGTGCTTTGGTGCACACTTCCAAAATGTTTTGGAATCCATGACCTTTCAGAATAAATTAAGCCAGAAGGTTTAATGCATTCCAGGGACTGCTAACGTGCATTCTGTCCATAGGACCAGACTACACATAACCTGCAGTAAAATCCTTGAAATGAAAGATAAACATCAGGTCCTTAGCACCAACTGTTTCACTTTACAAACCTACTACTGCACGGTACAACTTGGTAACACACACAGAGTCTCTGATTTCCAGAATGAAACATTAGACCATGACTACCCTGAGCACCAGAGAGGAGCCTGCATACATTGACGTCAAAGAAGGCACGTGAATACATCTGAATTTTCAGTTCAGCTTGTACTGCTCTTGGTTAAAGATCTGAAATGCTCAAAGCTAGACCTTCAGTACCACATACAAATATATTAGGGTATCAATCCGGTAAAAAATCTTAATCACTTCTACAGAAGAAAGTAAAGAGAGAATCTGACTAAATGAGCAAGACTAATGGAGAATTCCCACTTTCTTCTCCAGCAGCTAGCACATGCCTGCTTGGAAATGAAATGGTAGGAAAAAGAAAAAAAAAAACAGCCCAGGAAGTAACCACAGACCTACCTGGTCTTAAAACACATGGCAGAAACTGCCAGAAGCTCTGCTTCTTGGAAAGGGCACAGATTCCATCTTAGCCAGCACTCTGGGTTCAGGGAAGCTTCCAGGCAGGTGATCTCAATATTACACAATTACTGCATAACCTACACACTCAACAGCTGTTTTCTCTGGTGAAAGGTTGGGGGCGGGGGCGGGGGGTGGTGTTTGTTTCCTGCAGAATATTTTTCTAGATCTTTCACTACACCACTAAGTTAAAATTATGCACAAACACCAAACATGCAAGGATTAATTATTTTATTTTCAAAGTCTCTTAATGATATCCTGAACGTCAACCAGTAAATTCCTGACAAGCATCAACCTACTACAAACATTAAATAAGTCTTTATATACTTGCCAAGAACACAATTGCTCGTGTAAATAATGGCTCTCTTTAATTCACCTCTCAGTATTTTCTCTCCTCCTCTTCCTTCTGTCCCTTCCAAACACCCAAACTCCTCTCACCACTCTGTTCTTTCAGTCACGTCTGAATCGCACCACCTAAAACACTTATTTATTCCCTTGTCTCTGTTCCAAACGAACCACCAGGAAGTGTTGCACAAACTACCGATCACTTCTAAAGTAAAGTTTGTGGTACACAAGCTAAAACTTTTGTCTAGGACCTCCGGTCAATACCCTCCAGACCTAAGCAGAATGACAGAAAATTTTAAAGACCAGTTTTGGTCTTTACTTATTTGGAAAGCTATTCTGCTCACAGACTTGCATAGGCAAACTACTACCTTAACTATCATCTTCCCTATATCCTAACAGATTTCATGTCTCTAAGCAGTCACAGGATTACTAGGTTTACTCCCAAAGGATTACTAGTAAAAGATACAGTTTACTTCTAACTTTTTGTTTCTTTTCTCATGGTGGATGAGGAGGCCAGAAGCAGGCAGTATATGGAATGCTAGACCAGCTTAACTTCACCCGGAGATCTCCCTTTACTAAGGGAATTCACATCTGGCCATTTCAATACAGCTCTCCATCTCTTTGCTTCCTGAGTTGGACAATATCTCATCTTTGTCCTCTAGTAAATACACATATGTGACAAGGCTTTTCCCTAAATCAGGGAACCTTTGCACTAACTGAGACTCAAGATTCAAAAATAATCTTGGAGACGTCTGCAATTTGCCTTTTATTTTGCCTTCAATTAAATAAAAGTTAAATAAAGTCATTTTGCAGCTTATTATTTGTCATCAGTAAAGTACAGCCTCTACAAAAGATTATAGTGGTGGACATAAAGGAGACAGTAAGAATCAAAGCGCTGGAAACGGAGGTTTCAAGAACAGTGAAGCCTTTACAGAACTGTTTACTCTGTAAACAATCAGAAACATTAATTTATATCTATAAATAACCACAGGTTAAAGGAATAAGTTAGTACTGTTGTTATTGCAACACAGAAGAAATTAAACATAGAAGGTCAGTAAGGGAGTCATAATTAGAATTTAACAGCTAATGACTTAAACCTTAGCCTGTTATTTTGATAAGTATAAAATACCTTGGTTGGCATAGCCTAATCTCTACACAAACAGTAGTTATTTACTTTTTGCCACATGTGATTCATAGACAATCCTCAAGTAACCATAAAAATCAAGCTACGTTTACTTACCCTTGTGTGGGTGCGAATATGCATCTTCAATCCATCATTCTTGCTGAAAGCTTTGTCACAGTAAGGACACTGGTAAGGACGCTCACCTGAAAATGAGAAAAGCATTACAATCCATAACGACAGCCTCAGTATCTGAAGGCCTTGCAGCACGGTTATCTGTCAAACTGAGGTACTTCCTTCTGGTCTTGTCTTCACATGCAGTTCAAACAAAAAGATTTAAGTATTACTAAAATTACAAATAAAGGTCCACCTGAGCAGGATGCAGATTGGACCAAAATATTCCTCCTTACCCCTTGATTTGTTCTAGCAATAAATGAATACACACAGAGAGCCTTGGAAGAAAGAAAAAAAGGAAAACACCTACTGCCCTTGCTCAAACCACAGTGACTTACACATGATCACTTTTATGGTCAGGCAGTAACTGCTCCTAAGCATTTCTTCTGTTTGACATCTGGTCTTTATTACAGCCCTTTGGGTGCCAGAATCCAAATGAAATAAAATCTACTCTTTTTTAATGTTGCATCTGAGCTAACTGTGTTAGAATGCAGTTAATCAAAGTTTTCTGCAATTTTTGTGTCACAATTCACAACTGAAATGGGAGCAGAAGGATCTTAGCATCTCCCTTGCAGCATTCCATACCTTAAAAGTACTTAGTTTAATGCTCCATTACACTGGTGTCATTTAGCATTCATTTCCCCAAACTTATATTAACGTAATGTGGATACTGAGCTAGTCAGAATCACAGTGTGAAGAGTTCCTAAGCTAAGTTAATAATTTGGAAGAAGAGATAAAGCTTTATAAATCCTCAAGAGCATTTTAACTTTTAACTCTTCAGGCAATGCACTGGAATCTGAGTTGACTGCCTCTTCTTCCTATACCCAATGATTTAAGAGAAATTATCAGATTTTTTCTAGTACAAAACCACTGTTCAACAAATTAAGACATAACTATTTTTCTATTAACAAAATGGAATTTGTTCTACACAATCATAATGTTGAAGGTGTCACAAACCTTTATTTTAAAACACTAGTTAAGCAAAGCCTGTTCTATTAGGTCAATACACAGCTTTCAACTCATGGAAGAACCTTTGCATGTATAGAGATGTAACAGTCCAAATGTCAAACACTTAATAAACTTCATACTCGATTCTGGAAAACAGTGAGTAATAATAACTACATTTCACAGTTAAAAAAAGCCCATCCAGACATATTTCAGTGATATGCCAAAGATCAGAGAGCAAGACAGTGGCAGTAACAGAGATAAGTGTTTAAAGCTCTAATAACAAGGATATGCACCTTGATTTTGAGAAAGACTCATCGCTCTTATTGTCTTTTCTCTGCATAAGGTGTTCCTCCATGATTACGCAGAAAGAATTTACTGGGAGATGCTTTCTTTCTCGGAAACAAGGTGCCAAAGGATCATGTATGTAATGGAGGCAGCTTACAGAAGCAGCTCCTCAGAAGAAGCAATTGTGAGCTGACCAACTGATCGCCATCCTTGTACAGAAAACCTCCCTGGAGTCACAGCTTGAGCAGAGACTCAAGGGTTGCAGAGATTAGCTTATTATTTAAGTAAGGGGATAAACTCCACCCACACCTACTTAGGAGTCAGACCATTCTGCTGGGTGGAAGTGTCGATCGGCTGGAGGGTTGGGAGGCTCTGCAAAGGGATCTGAACAGGCTGGACCGCTGGGCTGAGTCCAATGGCATGAGGTTTAACAAGGCCAAATGCCGGGTCCTGCACTTGGGGCACAACAACCCTGCGCAGCTACAGACTAGGAGAGGTCTGTCTAGAAAGCTGCCTGGAGGAGAGGGACCTGGGGGTGTTGGTTGACAGCGACTGAACATGAGCCAGCAATGGCCCAGGTGGCCAAGAAGGCCAATGGCATCTTGGCTTGGATCAGAAACGGCGTGACCAGCAGGCCCAGGGAGGTTATTCTCGCTCTGTACTCGGCACTGGTGAGACCGCCACAGCCACTGCAAATATATTGCATGAGGCAATTTGACATATACACTTTCAGAAATGGTATTTCAATCCAAACATTGCTTCAGACTCCCTCCACGTCACATTACAACTGCAAAATGCTATCAAAATAAATGAAAAGTCAGTGCAGTCTTGGAAAGAGTCATTCTGTCTGAGAACTGAATGAGCTGCCCTCTGTCAATGTATCTTTTCCTCTGTTTACTGTTTCAGGAGTGTAGGTAACTAATTCAGATTAGATTTCTGCACTTATTGACAGTAGATTCTAGCAAGATTATTACAATCCCATTTAGTAACTTCTCTGTTTCTGGCAGAGATTAACTTCCCTCCTTGCTTTAGAACTACACTTGGCAAACAGTATTCATGCTACGAGTCAATTGCTCGTAAGAATGATCCCAATAACAGATTCATCAATGAGATTACTGCAGAAGTAGGTGCTCCCCAAGAGAAGTCTTACGGTCTATCCCACTTTAAGTCCTGTAAGATGAACAGGAGCAGTGAATCCTTTCTCCATGAGACGCAAATGGCATAAGACGACAATAGAGAAAAAAAATCATGTGAAATAGCGAATGCTAAACATGTTCCCCTCACACACAAAGGCTTCCTGAAGTACAACATTTTATACACAACTACTGCAAGTGTCCACAAATGACAGGGGTTTGTGCTCCAAGGAAGTTTAGAATTGTCACTAAGAAAAACTGAAGAGCAAGTGTGATGTGAGCTGATAAAAGCTCCTGAGGAAGACATGTTATCCACGAGCAGTTTTGCATTCATCTGCAATCAAGCAAACACCACCAACAATCCACTACAAGCATCAAATACTGAACTTCAGATCAACTCATGCACAATAAACACTTGGGGATTTCCAGATGGGAAACTTTTCTGATCAGAAAACAAATGGAGAGATTTAAAGTAAGAATGACTACGACAAGCAAATGAAATGGTGTTGCAAGCCACGTATGTCTATTTCTCTTGTCATCATGAAAAATAGTTACAAAAGACAAAAAGAAAGCAAGCTATCACCCCTATGACAAACTACAATGCTTTTCTTGGATTTACTGCAAGAAGAGTGCTTATGAGAGATGGGGTCAATGTACGATAACATCAGACTCAGAGGGAGTGCACTTGGGGTAAAGTTGTTGACATCAGTTAACAGTGACGCCATTTGCACTTCACATTTTTATATAAGTACACCTTTACATATAAATCCATATTAATTACATAAATATCTTATGTTTGGAGGGTCTCATATGGCCTTGAGCAGCCTGGTGCAGTAGAAGGTGCCACTGCCCACGGCAGGGGGATTGGAACTGGATCAGCTTTAAGGTCCCTTCCAACCCAAACCATTCTATAATTATGGTTGTTTTATTTACTGCAATGCCTTTTCCCAGCAGTCAAGAGCGGAGTAAGCTTTGCAGAGGTACTGTCTCACAAAGTGAAGGTGGTTGTCAGTGTTTGGGTTTTTTTTTCAACTTGATTTATATGAAAAAAATATCTGGCTAACGTGGGGAAAAAACTTTCAACTTCCAAATACCCTACCGAGTCTTAATCCTAATGCTAGACATTTGGGAAATGTCTGGAAAAAGGCCTGACCTTCTACATTATCATTTGCATTTCTCCCATTAAGCCACAACTAAGACTGTGATCTGCACACTTGACTAAAACATTTCACCAGGCTTTCTACTTTACTACAGTATCAAACTCCAGTAGGCATGTTAAACATCTTAATTTGACAGCTTGTCCAGTCAACATGCCCAGAAGTAACATTGTGAATCTAACAATAACCAAAAACAATTGCTATAATTAAAACAGCAAAACATTTAAGCACGACAGTTGTAATAAATGCTGTTTACCCTCAAGTTACAGCTGACTATCATATCCGTGCTGTCCAAGAACAACCGCTCAACACATTAATGGCACTCCTTTACAAATAACCCCAAATGAATAATCCTTGGATAAATTGCAGTGGATTTAATATAATTCAAAGTCTAGACATTCCACTTCCAGATTTTGCATGAACAAAAACAAAGCTTTCAACATAATAAAAATAAATTTAACCCTAATACAAGGATTATAAAAAACAATTCCATGATTGAAAACCATATGGCATTTTGATCTGAAACCATGTCAGGATAGAATTGATATCTTTTTTTCCTCATGTGTGCACAACTCTACCTTGAGATCACAATACCTACTGGACCTTAATGTGGCATAGTTAAACACTGGTTTACTCAGGATGGACAGTTTCCTATTTCCCAAACGCAGATAACCCTGGGAGCAAAACAATTGAGGAACAAAACCAAATACACAGTAGTTCTTCAAGATTTCAGTGGTCACAGCTAGACATTTAATAAGGAAAGTGAGACACAATGATTCAAATTAGTTATATGTGTTGCTGTATGGACACCGTGGCTGCATTCCCTGTAGTCAGTTTAGCCACAAAAAAACTGATTACACAGTCATTTTGATGACCACTTTGAAACAATGAGCTCAAGTGAGATCAACCAAATATGTACTTTACGAGTAACAAATATACATGCAACACAAATAGTCCTAATCTGAGGGGACGGTAACGGAAGTGCCTGAAGAGACTAGCAAGCCAAAAAACAAAGAGAAGATGGTGAATAGCACGTGGAAGCATGCCTTTGATGAATTACTACATACAATGTTGGGAGCAGGCTCATGGAGCTCCTTCAAACCACGTACACGCATTCCTTCCACTTAATTCTGATAAATTTTTAGTCACATTTACTGCCACCATTCCCATGCAGCTTGTTTGGTCACTTGTATTCAGTCCTCAGGTGTGTATGGTAGCTTCCTTGTATGAATTCCCTGGCTTTCCATCTTTATTGGAAGTTAACTGCTGTATTAACTGCTCCTGGGCTGGAGAACAGGTCTTGCGAGGAGCGGCTGAGAGAGCTGGGGTTGTTTAGCCTGGAGAAGAGGAGGCTGAGGGGAGACCTCATTGCTCTCTACAACTACCTGAAAGGAGGTTGTGGAGAGAAGGGAGCTGGCCTCTTCTCCCAAGTGACGGGGGAAAGGACAAGAGGGAATGGCCTCAAGCTCCACCAGGGGACATTTAGCCTGGACATGAGGAAAAAAATTTTTCCCAGAAAGGGTCATTGGGCACTGGAACCAGCTGCCCAGGGAGGGGGTTGAGTCACCTTCCCTGGAGGTGTTTAAGGCACGGGTGGACGAGGTGCATGGGTTAGTGTTTGATAGGAATGCTTGGACTCGATGATCCAGTGGGTCTCTTCCAACCTGGTTATTCTATGATTCTACGATTAAAGAATGAAGAATTTTTATTATGCAGCAAAGTTACCAAGGGTGGGTTTTATATTTTTTAATATGCTTCTGCTTGCTCAGTTGGGGCATTCCTGCTCCAGGTCTCCATTCATGAGCACAACACTTATGACACTGCACTGAACATCAGATGGTGTGCAGTGCAAGTGACTTAAAAGGAATTGTTTTCTTCAGTTTTCTTTAAAAAAATGACCAAATAATTATGGCAAAGTGGTCTCTCAGCATCTTCCACAGACCACTTACCATCTTCCACATATGAGTCCTTTTCAGATGTTGAATTACTTAAGAATTAGAAGATTCATTTCTTTAAAAGAAATACAAATATTTAAGTGTATTATTTCAAATTTTCAGAATTGTTATGGTAAAGTCTAATCCTTTTTAAAGGCCTAACTTATGACTGAGCTAGGGGAGAGGGGAAGAAGCAAGATTCCACCCTCACCCAACTGTGGTGGAAAGAAGGCAGTTTACCTGGGGAGGAATCAGAAGGCAAGGGGGCCATCTGGATCACACATGCAACACTCCGTACCAGGTGATCAACAGGGCAGCCCAGAACAGGAATTGCAAGAAGGCTTTTTTAGTCAGAGATAATCTGGAGTGATGACAGCATTCAACAGCAAGTAAGGACAGGCAAAAGGTTAATGGATATAACAAAATTATAATCTGTGACATACGCTTTAGAACATTATCTGATCGTATAGAGCACTTGACAGCTTTACACATTTACCCTCAGCTGCTGTTGCTCCTTAAATGGTGTTCCCATCTAATTAAAGGGAAGCTTGTGTCTTGAACTGTACAGAACGCCATTAATGTACTATACAAATATGTACAAAGACCAAGAAACCTAAGATACACAGAACTGAACTTCTCCCATATGAAAAGAACTTCAGTAGGCATTAAAAATAATCATAGAATCACTAAGTTGAAAAAGACTTTTGAGGTCATCAAGTCCAACTGTACCAGTCCACAACTAAATCGCATCCCTAAGCACTTCATCTGCCTGTCTTTCAAATGCCTCCAGGGTATTAAGTTAAATAAGAACTCAAGGAACCAAGTGATTTCAACAGAAGTTACATTAGAAAATGCCAGAAAACCAGTTACTGAATGAGGATTAAATATTCACACTTCATGGACGTATTCAGTACATTTCACCACCTTGGTGTTGCACAGCACATCAAATGGCCCTTTGAGAAGGGAAACACTTCTTCTAAACAATAAATTCCCTCTTGGGTAGAAGTAGCAGTTTTCTAAATACATTTTCAAAAGCATTTAATACGCTCAGTCTCTTAACCATCTTTATAATTATGACCAGGGATTTTAGGAAGGAAAAATACCAGGAGAGCAATCAAGAAGCTTGGCCAACCGCAGCAGCCAGCTGCTCTCTTTACAACACCTGGACTACACGATAAAAAGTGATCTGGCCTACACAAAATTCAGGCCTGTCCAATTTTCACTTATTATCACTCAAAATTCAGCACTTCAGAAGGTACAGAAGTACCCACGCAGGAGTAGCTTTCTCATTGCAAAAACAAAACAGCTTCATGATTTGAAAGATAAAATACTTGTGGATGTCAGCTGGGACAAGAGCCAGAAACACAGATATAGGTGTAATTCTACACTCCTAGTCAGCCAGATAAAGGAAGGGACAGTTCTTTATCTGTGGATAAAGAATGGATAAAGAAAAATGGATAAAGAGCACTCAGGTATGGTTCAGAGACATTTCTTGTGCATTCAGTCAGACTTGGCAGACTGAAGACAAAAGATTGGATATTTCTGCTTTTTTTTGTCTTCACCGATGATTAATAACACTAAGTCTGTTTTTTTATCAAGACCTGATACTCACGTATTTTCCAGGAACAAGGGAGAACTTGAATTGCTTTTATTTTAGGCAGCCAAATGCATTTCCTATTCACTAAAAGCAGTCACATCATTTATGAAAAAAATATCACCTGTTGTTCTTTTCAAAATAAGGGAAAACCACATTGCTTTGACCTTTTTTTTTTTTCCTATTAATACTCTGTTTTAAAAGACCATAAAAGTACTTAGCCATGTCTTATTCTCTGAGGCACAGAAGCAGTATTTTCACAGCTGAAAAGGTTTGTTTTCTTCAAAGTTTTGGGGTTGTTCAGAGAATTCAAACTACCTGCAGTTAAGACCAAGAGTCAAAATATTCATCCTATCTGGTCCATAAAAGTTATCATGATCTAACTGAGGTTTTAGCTCTTTGTAACTACATGAATTACAAAGACTAGTAAAAGACTGTCCAAATCTGTGCAGTAAAGCATGAACAACCATTAGTTATTACTTGCAGACTACCATCAGTTCTACAGTAGCTCTATTTTAGTCACAAATAAAAACCCGACATACTTTAAACAATAAAACAGTTTCATTCTATCAGTGGGATTAAGTAACTTGGTTTCCATGTGAATGGAGCATTAACATCTATGACTTCAGTGAACTCAACCAAATCTCATAAAGTATTAATCAATCAGTAATTGATCAGAAGATGTCTCTAGCATTCAAATAATCTACCCCTTACAAGAACATTTCTTCATTCACAGCAGCAGACAAGAAGAAGCTGACAGCTTCATGAAACTTTACAGGTACTTTTAAAGATTTAACTGTTGTCTGAAGATAAATAGGACAATGATGTATAAACTGAAAGGTCTATAAATACAGAATCCTTACCTTTGAGGCCTTCTGCAAGCTCCTTTTTAAATTCAGTAGATAAAAGAGAGACCATTTATAAGTTATTGAATAGAAACAACCTATGTGCAGACATGTACAAGCTGTTCACTGACTAGATACAGACGCATTTTTTCACATCCTTCATTGGGATATGAGAGGAAGTTCTTTCAAGCTTCCCTTTTACCTTTTTTTTTCAATGTAAGAAAATATAAATTACATAAAAGGTAATTTGCCATAGTGTTTCCTGGAACGAGGATCCTGGCTATACATTATTTCCAATGTACATACAAACAGTTGCCTGTTCAGCTATTAAAGCTTTAGAGATATATTTTACACAGTAATAAACAAGACTTATACTGTACTGCAGCTCATTACTTCCTTCAACTACTGTGAAGACTTTTATGCTCCCATATGACTGAACTACTGTTAATAACCAAAGATTTTTATTATAACTCTACAACTAATATTTTGTTTTGTTACTCAAGGACTTTCACACGTAAGTGCAAACTTTGGATGTAGATTTTTATACAGCTGGACCTTAAATATGATTTTAAATATGCTCAAATGCATAGGTAATCAAATTGTAGAAATGTGACTACACTGGCAAGGTTAGGACCATAACATGAGTCTCCCAGTGCAGAGGTGAAGGCAATCAGCCCCTAAAGTTATAGGGGGCAAGTACAATGAAATGTTTCCACAAGTTTATAAAACCATCTTTAATTATAGAAATGGAAATTGAGAAGGTAAATTTCACTGTATTGATGCAAAGGATATGGAAGTCCACAGCCTGAATGCTTTTTGCTGTTTTAATGTAATCTCTTGGTATTATCTTTTACCCATGTATATGGGAGCAAATTTACAAAGAACCTTCTCAACTAGTGCTTACAAAATAAAGCAGCTTTTTCCACACACTAGAGAATATCACATGTAAAAGCGCCCCATTAAGTCATGGGTTTTAAATGGCAGAGAACAGAAACATTAATCTTCTCAGAAAACATTTGAGACAGATGTCACATTGTAGTTATCTTACTGGCTTTTTATCAGGACTTTGACTAACTGTGATGGAAAAAGCAAAATATGTGTACATTTTAATCTATATTTGCATGTATAAGCATTTTCTGGAAGACACGTATGGCCATTAGCTGGCCCTCACTAGTCCCTCTGTAATGGAGTAGGCAGGGGACAGCACAGAAAGGACAGAATTGCAGTTAAAACATATTTACCTGCAAATATAAAGTATTTCAAAAACTTGCACTGCTGCACAACTTGATGCTCTACATCCCAAAGACAGAAGGGATTAGGATACAACTAATTAGGAAAGCAGCAGTATAAGTATCAGGCAGATATAATACAATGGTTTGGGTTGGAAGGGACCGTGTGTGTGTGTATATATATTTTTATTTTAAACAGGCAGACAGAAGTACATGCATACAAAAACACACACAACAGCAATTAACAGATTTAAATAGCTATGTATAAAGCAACCACAAAGCTGCACAAACGCAGCCAGGAACAGTTAACATTGAAAGTTGCTCAAAACTTCAGGGAAGTAATTAACCTCCTGACCCCAAGTTTTCAAGCAGAAGGAGCAGCCCATAGAATTTCTTTTACAATTTATGAACGAGCCAAGGAATTTATATCACAGTCAGAGGATTCTTTTGCTGAATTAACCCCAGCTCCCTCTGACCCAAAGAAGTCATAAACCAACAGGATACTGCTGAGGGAGAATGTGCTATAGTGTTTCAGCTGACCTACAGAGCGCTGTCTCTGTCATGCCAAGGCTGGAACCCCAGATGATGAATTACAGAGCAATATGCTGGGGTTCAGATGCAAACATCAACCCCGTCCATCTATACATGCACATGCAGACAGGTTCACTCACCCCAAACCAGCTCAGTTTCTGCAAAAGGCCAAGCACTGTTAGGGCTCATTTACAGAGTCTTACTCTAAGATAAAAGAGGGAAGAAAACTGCTCATTGAGGAAGTATGCATACATCTGTGAGTAACAATATTTAAGAACACATGCTGTGTATTAAATAAAAGCCAAAACCCATTGAGAACCTCTTTTTGTAAACAGATTATTAAGCGTATCAAAAATACAATTCCAAAGCAGAACCAGGATGGTAACCAAGAACTTCGGCTTCTTTATAAAGAACAGCTTTACAAATAAAAAAGGATAAAAATTGATACACAACTCTCTTTTAAAAGAACTCTGCCTGGATTTGTTTTGTAAATACAGAACAAAGCCTCTTACACAAAGTAGCTAATAAAACAAAGTCTGGCTGAACATGTGTGTAGAAAATGGGATGTCACAAACGTCTGCACCAGGACCTCAAATCTAATCAGCTGTAAGCACTAAGACATAAAGGTCTTCACAATATGTACACTCATGGTGTACTGCTTAGTTGCACCAAAAGCTTAGCCCCAGCTGAAGGCTTATTCATGAAGATGAATCATCTCTTGAAAATAGACAGTGGCCGGTTGTTTCACTTTTAGCCCAGAATGAAAAGCAATACTTTGAAGTCTGACTAAACAAAAAAAGAGGGCACAGTTTTGAATTCATTACTTCAAAACCACAGAATTTAATAGATACCAAGAGCATGAAGTAGTCCACACTACAACATTTAGAAATCAAACATCCATCACTGAGTAAGATAAGTTGATGGCTCCACTGTTTGATGAACTGAAATTTTTGTACTGCTCAGAAAATCCCTAAAACATTGTCAAGGATCTTCACAATGCAGTGAACTTTGTCACTAAACACTGGACAAAAATTTCCTCTTGTATTTAGTCTGCACATATTATGATCATGAACAACTCTGACGATGTCTTCAGGTACAGCACGAGCCAAACTCAACTCACCAGAAGCACAACACGTATCTATCTATGGTGTTATCTCGCTAAACCTCACATAAGGCATTTTGCCATACAACTTTCACAATTCTTTTTAAATCACAAGTCATGACTTAGCAGCAACTTCTTCCTCTTCCCCTCTCCCCCAGGATAATCAAGAAATGCTCAGGAATAATAACAGAATAGCATCCAAAATAATCACAAAAAAATATTTCAGTTGATTCTCACAGTGAAGGATGTGAATCACAAAACTCTCCACCAAAAACATGACTGATATCTCAATAGCAGCTAGACTGGAAGAGGAAAAATCAGAGTTTATCCATCACAGGGCATTATAAATTAATTTAGCAAAGCATTTTTTTCTGAATTAATAACTCTCTTCTAGATTTTTAAGTAAAGGAAGAGGCCTTGAAAGCTTCCCTCCTGCTGTTGCATTACTCTTTTGTAAGTTGTTTTCTCACCATGTATTCCCGTAATTCCAACCTGTGTCATCATCTGGCAAGGTAAGTTTCCTTCCAGTACCTGAAGGGGCTACAGGAAAGCTGTGGAAGGACTTTTTAAAAGGGCATGGAGCGATGGGGAAGGAGGAAGGTTTAGATTAGACATTAGGAAGAAATTCTTCACGATGAGGATGGTGAGGCACTGGCCCAGGTTCTCCAGGGAAGCTGTGGATGCCCCACGGCTGGAGGTGTTCAAGGCCAAGTTGGATGGGACTATGAGCAGCCTGGTTTGGTGAGAGGTGTCCCTGCCCATAGCAGGGGAGATGGAACTGGATGGGCTTTAAGGTCCTTTCCAACCCAGACCATTCTATAATTCCATGTACTGGAAAATTTCAGTGCCTTTCTACTCCAACAAAGTTCAAAATGTCACAGTTTACTGTTTCTCGTATAATAGTGGCTACAAATTTTGCAAGGCTCTATAGTCAAGGTTAGAGGTCTCTGGTGTGTGGTTTCACGAAATCCACCTCAGCCTACCTCCTAAATTTAGGAAAGGCTCCTCGAGAGAGCTGCAATATTAAATGTAACTGGTAGCAACACGCGTGAAAAGTATTTTCACTCAGACAGCTATAAAGCCTTTTCCCAAGAGCTATCTGCACTACCAACTTGAAAAACTAGAGCCTACTCTGTGCACCTGATATATAACATCAAGAGCACACAGAAAAAAATTCCTAAAGTTTAAGCAGAGGGCCTATTGAAATAAATAAAAAACAAGAGCACTGCACTAGTAAAGGCAATAAAGAAGACCTGTCTGCAAAAAATATTGGAACATGAATCTAGAGACCTTAATGACGAGTTAGAGTAACATTTTGTTATTCCTTTAAGCATTGTAAAAGTCTTAATTTTCATGGAAGTCTACTATGCCAAAACATCAGAAAATTAAAGGGTAAGGTAGTTCCTCATGGGATGCCAAGTGAAGGTAAAGAAATACTCTTAATTATAAAAGCAAAATAACTTCATGCAAAACAGTAACACAAATTAGAAATTGAGGCAGTCATATTCCAGAAGCCTGGAGTCACGTGCTGAGTGACTATTGAGTTGCTCTCTTTTACTCCCATCTACTTAAAGTGCAGCCCAGGTGGTTAAGTGGCTGGTCCTTCCAAAAGGCACAGTCCCCAAGGGTTCTATAGATCCTCATACCACATGCTCTATGAGCAATGAGGGTTTTCCCCCCCTTCCTCTTCTCTGCACTTTCGAAAAAAATGGAAGGGAAACCTGCAGCTTAGAGGACAGAACATGGAAGAGGTGAAATTGTACAGGAAGGACTTGAAAAGGAGTTGATGAGGTGGAGCTGTACAAGAAAGAACAAGAACAAAGAGATGAGGAATGGACAGAATTGCTGCATTGTGATTCTGAGTCTTGCCAGCTTTGCCCAGCAGTGTTTTTGGTCTCTGTGATTATACAGTATACATGATCTACCAGAGAAGAATGCATATACAGAGGATTGTATGTATATGTTTTCATACAGTTACTGTGAGGGATAATAAATGTTCCAAACATGGAATTTAGTAATGAATAAGACCTAAAGATAAAAGTCAGTTTTAGTCTTTTATCCTGATTATAGGGCCAAGATAAAAATTTGCTAGTGCCTATATGAGTCAAATCTGAGAATCACAACAGCAGAAGAATCAAGAAGTAGGAAAACCTTTAATCTTTATAGGTGGTCTTGATATATTGACGTGATCAAGACTTTTCCAAATGTAGTAAGAAGCTAAATGATTAAAAATCAATTCTATCATCTCCCTGCGAACCAAATTTGCTTATGTGCAGCAAATGGAATGTCATAGGAAGGTTATTTGTTAACTGATCCTTTGACTGCCAAAGGCAAATCTACACCACTTCATGTTGGAAACAAAATACCACAAAGAAACCCTCTTCACTTGCCTGTCGCTTATTTGAAATGAAAATATAAGCTCACAAAATGAAACCAATCAACTTAGAATCATAGAATCACCAGGTTGGAAAAGATCTCTTGGATCATAGAGTCCAACCATTCCTATCAACCACTAAACCATGTCCCTGAGCACTTCATCTACCTGTCTTTTAAACACCTCCAGCGAAGATGACTCAAGCAACCCCCAGGCAGCCTCTGCCAGTGCCCAATGACACTTTCCGTGAAAAATGTCATTCTGGTGTCCAGCCTGAACCTCCCCTGGAGAAGCTTGAGGCCATTCCCCCTTGTCCTGTCCCCTGTCACTTGGCAGAAGAGGCCAGCACCCTCCTCTCTACAATCTCCTTTCATGTAGTTGTAGAGAGCAACAAGGTCACCCCTCAGCCTCCTCTTCTCATGGCAACATGACTAATTTAGTATCAGTGTGTTTAAAGAAGCATATATAAAATGCAAAAGGAAAGCAATAATGCAACCTGAGTAGCAAGATAAAATTAATTACAGATCCAGGAAATACTAGGAGACTGGCACAATGAGTCCAACGTTGCAACAGAAAATAAAGTTTGAGTTAAAGCCTATTCAAGGCAGAACATTCTAATTTGGGTAACACACAGGCTGTGATAAGGTCAGAAGTTATACTAACATGTGATCAGAGTTTCAAAACACCTTAGCAGCCATGGAGGTGATTAAACTCATAATGTATAAAAATTTATACATCTATACATAATTACAGAATCTGCTTTTACACATTAAGTTGGTAAAATGTCTGAAAAATATGCTGTTAGGCCTATCTGTAAATTTGCGTTATCGTTTGTAGAAAAATTGCAGACATACTTACAAATACCTTGTTTTATATATATATTCAGAAAGTCTTCTCCGTTCATTACAACAAACACACTGTACCTGTATGGCTGCGAATATGAACTCTCAGTGTTCCATTGCTTGCAAACTTCTGTCCACAATACGGGCAAATCTTCTCTTTTTCTCCTGTGTGAGTCTACATGGGATGGAAAAGAGACTAATGAAAGCCTCAGCACAGCTTTAAAAAAAAGGGAAATACGGAATATTTTAACTATACTGACATTGACCACTATTATCTCCAGTGCGTATTTTATACCACCTCATCAGGCAAAAATTCTAAGGATTAGCAACAGCTGTGCTTTCAATTTTCTTCTTCACATTCTACACAACTCTCATTGTTAATAGCAATATAAACTGGCTTTTCAGTTTCTAAGTTTACTATTTCTTAAGTAGTTGCTATTAAAAATGCCTACTTCACTTCAGTGTATTCTTGCAGTCATGAAAATAAAACACCTATTCTTCAGTTTGATATCTGTGATAGTGGTTTCTAAATCAGCAAACAATAATATGGTGACCTAATAAAATTAATCTTCATAAATGGTTCTGTTTTTAAAAGCTTATGATTTCACAGAATTTAATTACATTATGAAAAGTAGTGGAAAGAATTTACCTAACTTAGCATAACTTTTCCTACTGAAAACTTGAAGAGAGCTTTAAATGTTTCTAAGCAGATTCATGCACATGGTTTGGCTTGTATGAATGAAAAAGAGCCATCAGCTCATCTGAAATACAATAGAGAGCAATCCTTCTAAGGACGCATTCTCAGTTATTTCAGTCAACACACACTGCATACCAGGTCCTATACAGTTGGTAATAAATGCTAGAATAGGACTGCATTTAGAGAACCAATCACGAGAAGTAAATCGTAATTGTCACCAACAAAAAAATCATACACTGATATTGTCTTTTGAAATCAACCTTTTAAGCCTGGAGCACCTTGCTGACAGAAGACTATTTACTTCAAAACAGAAAAAAAAAAAATCACGAAGACTTTCATCTGACCTGTGTGGTCACAGCAAGATCACCTTGAAGCACATTACCTACATAGGTTCTCATTGTTTTTCACATTGCACTTCCAATGCCCAATTCTGAACTGAAGATTTATCGAACTGCTGCATAAAACTTTTCCTTATAACTGTGACTGCTCTTTTAGAGTACAATTTTGGATTATTTTGCTCATAAAGTTAACTTAAACGGGATAGGAGAGTTTAACACATTAAATTATATGTACAGCTGACTATTTGGGTTTCAAGTTCAGCACACAACACTCTTCAGATAGGGAAATTGCTTCTTATTTTTATGAAAGACATTGAACTGCTGTAAAATCCTTCATTATATTATAAAAGCCTAATCTCACATACCATATATCATGCTGCAGCTCAAGGAAGAGTAAATGAGATGGCATTTCAATAGTAGACAGACTTACATAGCTTTCATTCTCTGACACGAGTGATATGAATGTTAAAGCTCTCTTGATTAGGACAACGTTCTTTAGATCTCACTTATCTCTCTAAGAGCAACATTAGGAGATAGGAGACACACAGCTATGAATTCATTCCAAACAACAAAAAAAACCCAAAGGATGTCTGGGAGCAATACATTACAACTACGAGGCTCACAAACATACAGAGTCCTAGACTGACAGCAGCACAAAGCAATAGTAATGTCAAAGAAACAATAGGGATCAATGATAAAATAGTAGCTGCTTCCCATTAAAGCACAAATGTGTATGCCATTTTTAATGTGAAACCGGAAGTCATACTGAATTTTTAGAACGGAATCTGAAGAACAGAAGTTTAAAAGTTTATGCAGAGCTCATCAATGATTCCAGGTAATATTTTATATGTTTGGATCTTATGATTCATCTTGGCAAGACCCTTCACAAAAAATTTAATCCAAAACCAATGTATCAGTATTATAGGCTAGGTCTGTTACTCAAGCGATTAAAGAAATAGATAATCATGAAAAGGATTGTGCCTGAAAAGCAGTCTGATTTTCCAAACAAACCAGTTCACCTCATGAAAGATACACCTTCCTAAAGTCTTGCTCCCCAAGAATACAGTCAGAAACCAATTACAAGTTTATTTTGTATCCTCTTTACTTTTGAGTTCCTCAGACCAATATATTCAAGCTTAGAAAACAGATGTGCTTCAATACCCCTTATTCTAAAAGTAATAGAGAGAGGAATAGTATCTTAGAATATAAATTCCCCTCTTTCACAGGCTCAACAATAACTGAACATGATGCACCATCACAGCTTTCTACTGAAAAGTGAGAATGCAGAAGCAGCTGGGGATTTCATGTTTAGTCACAACTTTAAGGACACAGAAGGAATGAATATGATAGAATTGTTCTACTCACTTTTTTATGGCTTTTCAGGACTGAGGGTGTCACAAAAGCTTTGTCACAGAGATCACACTTGTACTTCTTATGTCCATCATGAACAACTTGAATATGAACATTTAACGTGTCCTTTCTTTTGAAAGTAGCATCACAGTGATCACATTTGAAGGTCCTCTCACCTTATAAAGAGAAAAACAAGGTTTAAAGATACTAGATCTTTGTGGAAATACAGTAGTGCTTATTTCAGAAAAATCAATAAAGGCAACAAAGACAAACGAAAAGCTGGGTTCTCAGAACAGAAAGAAATATCACATCAGGTAAAAATGTCACTGGGAAATTAAGAAAGTAGAAAGTAGTCATCACAACAACATAGCCAGAAATGCGAGATCAAACTCTACAGCCAAAGGTGAAATGCCAGGCAGTGGAAAATGCCTTCCAGAGAAAGGGAGCGCAGGTAACATCAGCCCCTCCAGTAACAGACTCTTTATGGTAAGAAGCAAAAAGATAGGACAGGCTTTGTCTTTTGAAACTGAAATGGTAAAAGACATCTTCCTGAATTTAAAAGGGTTCTCAAAACAAGAATACTTGCTTTGAGTAATCCCTCTCATTCAAGGCAGACAAACTTGTATGACAGATGAAAACTTCTAAGTGTTACAGGAGTATCATTACTCAACCTGAGGGGACATGGCTGAATCTGTGGCAGGGACCAGGTTAATACTGCTAATAGTTTTGAAATTCAATTCCTTACCCAAGAGAGGGGAAGAGACATTGTATTCTGAAAAACTGCAAGCATCTTTTAAAAGGGAAAAAGATGTGATTCTCAGAGAAACTATTACAGCGCACTTAATCACTACTGTGAAGGAAGAACAGAATGTTCTCTCCTATTTGCTAACTTCTTGATTCAATTTACAAGTTACACATCTGCAATGTAGCATTCATTCAGAAATTCACAGTCTAAACTGGAAATCAGGTGCCCGTGTCACAAAAAAAACTTTACAGGCAGCTACATCACAAAGACAGATCGTTATAGTACAAGGACTCCACTAATGTTTTTGGACAGAGGTCTGACTGCAGCCTCCTGATCCATATGAATAATGTGGAACTGTATAAGCACAAGCTACTTTTCCCGGTAGCGATAACACACATGTAGAGGTACCCTTATTTCCTTGTTACAGCTCACTAAAGCCTGAAATTATCCCAGCCTTGGTCCCAGTGCAAAGGCCAATATGAATGGCAATTCATTTCAGTACACTGCATGTTAAAGCCCAGTGATGCTACACATCGAGGCACAAACTTTATTATATATTATACATGTAACACATATAAGTGAAACTTATCAATACAGTGGTGCCTCAAGTACCCACAGACATTCCAAGCCCTAGATAACTTGTTTCTCTCCCCCATAAATCAACCATAACTGTCCCCCTCCCTCATTCTCTGTCGCTTTGGAAAAAAAAGCAGTTTTGTCTTGGACAACGCAAGCAGAACATGCTAAAAGGTATTAGAATGCAAGTTGTCTTACCCCAAAATACTTTCAGTGTAGCTATTTGGAAAAATTTTCAAGGTCACCAGGGATGCAATTTTACACGCTGTTATGAGGAGGATTAACACTCATAGGGCTTCTAACTGTTCTGTGAATCACTCCAGTGCTCATTTTGGGAACTTAAGACTCCACTGCTAACAAAGTGAAGTCATTACTATTTTTACTCAAGTAACATGCATTTTTCTACTGCTTCGACATAGGAAAAAAATATTCAAGCAATTTCTTTTAAAAGTTACTTCTTACTAGATCTAGGATTCATGGATTATTTTTTTCTAGACAGTCATCCATTGCTTTTGGTTTCATTGACTTCAGCTCTTGAAACCCCTGAATGACTGAAACTTTTTCAGAGTATCTGACACGAAACTACCATATCAATATCCTTAAATGCCTTCCAAGATGGAAACACAGCACTGACATAATACATACTACAGTGCTTTCCCCAAGAAACACACAACACAACGTGTCTTCCGTGGGACTAGCTTTATCTACTCCACTGATGTACTCTCCTTACAACAAAACAAGGTAGTGAAAATCAGGGCTATCTGTGCTTTACTAGAAATGAGCAAATCTTCAGTGCCCACTTCTGCTGGCCCCTGTAGAAGGAGCCAATCAATATTCCTCTTACTAAGAAACATTCTGCATGAACAGGTTGCCCAGGGATGTTGTGGATGGCCCATCCCTGGAGGTGTTGAAGGCCAGGCTGGATGGGGCTTGGAGCAACTCAATCCAGTGGGAGATGTTGGAACTGGATGATCTTCAGGGTCCCTTCCAACCCAAACCATTCTATGATTCTATGAAGGTTATTACTTTGGAACATATTAAAAGGATAATATCCTTCTCAACAAATGCAATCCTGTTCAGTGCATGTTTCCACAGTTCTAGACAACTGAATGATGCAAATGAAAATGCTTAGAGTTTCTTGTTCTTGTTCGCCAGGTCTCTTATGGTCTCATGAGCCACCTCAGCCAAGTATGAGGTACCAAACACTTAAGCCTCATACATCCTTTCTAAGCCCTGCAGCTGAGGATAAAGGGTTAGCTCCAGCATTACCAATGACATAATGAGAACACAGATACTAAAAGTATTCATCAGCAGCATGCCAAAGAAAAAGCTTGTTTGACTCTCAGAAGACAAGTTATGTTTACACAGCCAGAACCTGCGAGAAAAAAAAAAGGTTGGACTTCTTTTGTTTTAAGTTATTCATTAGACTTATTCGATCTTGAATTTTGAAAGCTATATCCATGACGTCTTTTCACATTTCAAGTTAGGAACACCTGAGAAATGAGTTTATTAAATATCAGTTTTTCCAGTTAATTAAGTTTGTAAAATAAAATTGAGAGTCATTCTCTACCATCCTTTAGAAGCCCCTGCTTCTAAAGAAACAAGAGGACACTGAATTTAAAAGAATACACAACGTATGCTGAACTTCAATTTTTCCTACATGTTTCAAGCCTCGCAAATAATTTTTTTCTTTTCTACAGCACAGAACAGTCAAGTCAGCTAAATACATCAAGAGATTCTATTTCGCACCTTTATTCATTGCAACAGGTATATTCCAGTGCTATGAGAGGAATGACCAACCAGCTCTAGCAGGACAATGTCTGCAACTCTGAGTTGAAGGAAGACTGACAACGTCTGTGCCACCATAGTCCAGTCTGATATATTTAATATCTGCGTAACTAGTGGTGGTTCAGGAACAGCTAAACCTGCCACAAATTACAAGTCTATCTCAAAGACCTCAAATTACCTGAGCTCCCATCCTCTTGAAAAAGAAGTCAAAGAACATGTTTTTAGAGACATCTTTACCAAGGCATACAATTCCACATACTGCAGTTTACTGCTCTTGGTTATCCTGCAAATGCTTAGTTTATTAGAATACACAGGGTTTTAATGTGCCCCTCTCCATTTTTTACATTTAAAATGGGAAACAGATTTTACAATAGCTGATGTTTTGTGAAATTGCAGAAGATATGAAAGATAATTGTAAAAGAACAAACTAAACACACCAGTCTAACAATTCATCTAACAGAAACAGTGATACAATGGATAAAATAAAAAAAAAAGAAAGCTTTGGGGTTTTTTTTAATTCTACCAATGTAAATATTCCTCAAATCAAAGCACTGTCTTCTAAACTACAAGGATTTTGGACCGTGAATATTTTCTCGAATCTGAATTGCTGACATTCACATGGTTGAATGATATTTGAGGGCTCTGTAAATATTAAAGATGGAGAAAATTCCACCAAAAATAAATCTTTACACAGTCAGTTAAAAAGCAGTACAAAATGCCAAGAACAAGTATTCCTCTGGGCTGCTAGTTCTACACCAGAGGCAGGAAACATTAGCCTGGACTGGCACAGGAGAGAGCATCTCAGTTTCAAGCTCTAAACCGGATTACCTACAAAAGCTGAGTAAAGCCACCAAGCTATCTCTGCTTTTATTTCTACTTTCTTAAAATGGAGGTAACACTACCACACTTAATGCAGAAATTTCTTGTCATTCGTCCTCAAATCATTGCTAGGTTTTCTACAGTGTATTTGGATTTGCATTTAAGTGCATTTAAAGGCACGGTTTGAATGTGGCTCTGTATTTTCTACCTCCCTGAGGTTAGCGTTGAATCTTAATACCAATTTAACACTGCAAGTTGCATATTAGAGCAAGGTGTCATATGACTGCTTTTCTCAGTCAAATGTGAGAACAGAGGAAGTTCTTTTTCCTCTTTGACTTAACACTTACTGTTATGGATTAGCAGATGTCTTTGCAGAGAGAATGGGGTTCGGAACAAAGCCTTGCATTCCTCACACTGGAATGGTCTCTCTTCAGAATGGGTCTGCAGATGAAAGACAACATGTCAGAGGAAAGGCTCAGGGAAACCAGTTAGTTGTCACTACAGTAATTACAGCTAATTTTCTAGACTGGCTTCAGGAGGGATATCATAGCAATTTGAAACATCAGGGGATGAAGAATTAAACCAATAATTCTGCCATTATCCAGAATCCTGAAAGTCAGCATAGCAGCTGCCTAATAAACATACCTCCCCAGTCCTCAAAAGTGTTACATGAGGCATGTATGTAAAACAAAACCAAAAATATACAATAACCAGGAAAAAAACCAAGCTCAGTTGCATCACTTCATCAGAACTAGCACTAGCCTTAAGTACTTACTAGTATGAATAAATGCCTTAAAATTAAACACACGTAAACAAATCCCTTTTTCTCTGTTAATTTTGGCGGCAAAAGTGATGTGATTATTCCAAGGAAATAACTAAAATTTAGCAATGGAAATTTCTCAAGTCATGAGATTGGTCTTACACATGCTTGTTTCGGCTTCTTGTATCAAAAGAAAAATAAAGAAAAAAAAAAAATAATAGAAAATAGAAATTAAAAAGCCCCATGGAAGTATCATTACCAAGATTTTTGCTTAATGTAGAAAAATTCAATATAGCTTAGAAACAGCCTCAAAGCCATTAAAAAAAAAAATAAAAGGCTAAGCTTAGATGAATCTCAAACTGCAGAGCTGCTGAAGCAGGTTTCATTTCTGGACCTTAGGGAACACCCAGCTTCATTCTACTTTTGTAAATTCCAAAACACTTTACCTGTTTCCTGGTGTCATTAAAAGCTGCCTCAATGTAAATGGCAAACTAATCCACACAATTTATCTACCCAATTCCCTAGTATTTTTGCAAAGGAGAGTATCAGCGTCTAAACAAGGACCTTAAGTGGAAGATGCAGTGCTAAGAGGAAAAGGGTATGGACAGTGTATGTTCTGTAATATGCATGAAATCAGGTGAATTGAGGTAACTTTGTAAATTAAGGGTAAAAATTAGTGGTGTATACATTTATATAAACTATTTCTGCTATTTATAGTTATCCCTTAAACCATGCAGAATAAAAAGGGGACTGTGAGGAGTCAATATCATTATTTAGATGTAGACTTAGGACCTTGAACCTTGATTGACTTAAACACAAATGTCCTCTTCCATACACAGCTGTACCAAAATATTACAGTACCTGCAAAGGTAGACCAGAGGCTTTGGATTCAAAGTCAGTTCTTTGACCTCAGCCTATGCCACTTAAAGCAAAAAGGCAACTGGAACCCATCAAATGTTACATAAAATCCGCTGAACATTTCAGCGCAGCTTCTATAGGTTTATATCCCAGTTTGCATTAGTTGACACCTGCTTGGCAGTCTCAGCAGTCAGGCCAAGGATTGACAGGACATGAAGAGACTGAACTACCTTCTCACCTCAACAGGGGGTTCCTCCAGAACAGGGTTGAGACTTAGTGACGAGACACTGTGGGGAAGCTCGCAGTGCTGCTGTCTGTGCTGTACCTGTTCTGTGGATAAATAGAAGGGTTCAGTCTCTAGGGCTGTCAATCTGGCACCTTTCACGAGCGCAAAATTCATGTTGTTTATTTAAAAAAATGCCTTGTTTTACAGCAATCACCACTTGAGTGATAGTTCTGAAGAGCAGCAATTTGTACATAATTATTTTTTAGCACCTCCTCAACAGTTCTCCTAGTCTTTTGATCAAAATATAATACTCATCTCCATGCCTTAACTGTGCTGCAAAGAAAAACACTTAACCCACGTGCAGGGTACACAAAACATCTGCCTCTTGTGAATGGTCCAGAAACAAGCTAGGTCTATCAAAAAGAGCCATGCATATCTTAATAAGGAGAGGTATCCCCCCCAAGCAAGCACATTAGAACTAGTACTGTCCTTTTATGTCCTGCTAACAGGTTCCAGATCAGAGACGGCTCCTCATCAGTAAGAGCAGAGGACAGCCATATGATCAAAGCAACTGAGGATGGACTCTTACAGACTATTTCACAGAAGCTGTTCCTACCATAGCATTTGCGGAGGCTTAAACCCACCCCAAGGCTACTTATTCCCAACAGAGAAACTGAGGGAATACAGATCTTTCAATTCATTATGCTCTCCAGGAGCACATAACCCTGGATTAACAATAAACCCCTTCAAATCCTGTGTCTGCTGACCTATTTCTACTCACTGTCATATCCTCATATTTTTTTTCTGAACCCATCCTGTATGCAGAGCAACAAAAGAGCAGATGGAACAAAACCTTAGCTTTCTCCTCTGTGGAAGTAATCTGCATGACATGGCACAGAACATGAACCTTCCTCCAACCTAAAGTGGACAAAATGTGACTACGTTTGCTGTAGCACAAGCCAGTACTAACTCATTCCTTAATTTCAGATACTATTCTCTTCCTTTGTCACAAAAATGGAACCATATTCTTGTACAATCACTTAGTCACACAGTCTGAGCTTTTTCAAAAGACACCTGAGGTAATTCTTCATCGCATCGCCCTTCCCTGTGCTAACACCTCCAAGGAGGTGACAAAGCAAGATTGTACATGCACTTATGCAGAGCACCACAGTACTCATACGTAGAAACAGCACGTCAGAGGCACCACAGGAAGAGCAAGAACTCCTGCCTATAGCTGTAAGGTGCAGTGAGCCCTAAGTTAGGGTTCACACCACAGCGCTCCACAGAACAGAGCAGATCTACTTTTAGCAACTCCACTAAAAGTAGTGAACTCCACAGTGAAATCCTGTGAAATATGAACACCTAATCTCTTCCTGCACCTTTGAAATGACTCAACATTCACCTGCATTTGAAAGACATTTCAAAACACATGTTGTGGGAGCCATTTTTACTCAGATACTTCCAACACAAAATCAGATTAAATAACCCCCATAAAGGAATCACAGAAACAACAGGAACAATTTTTCATCTAAAACACAAAAGAAGAATTGAAAGACAAAATACATAGATGTACCCAGTTTCTTATTATAAACAGCGTGTAGCTGTGATATAAAACCCAAAGAGGTTTCTTAAGCGTGTTGTTATCAAATTTGAAAAAATACTTTCAGTTAAATGCTGCTCATTTAAATGCTTTTAAATATTTTACCCATCATTCCTACTGCAGGTTTCTAAGCTCCCTGCTCCTAGCACAGTAACTGCACCCTGGAACTCAAAAAAGCATTGTGAAATTATTCAGAGTCCAACTTTTCTCCTGTAAAAGGAAAAGGAATCTAGGAGCATGTCTTAAAGGAGTGTACACCTAAAAAGTAATTTAAAAAAATGAGCTAAAAACACATAGAAATATAATATACAATAAAGGTTTAAATCACTACTACTCTATCAATGTTCCTGTGAATAAGCAAAACAATCATCATTCTCTTGCCCTAGGAGTACTGCACCCTCTTAAGATCACAGAATTATTGAATGGTTTGGGTTGGAAGGGAACCTTAAAGATCATCCAGTTACAACCTCCCTGCCATGGGCAGAGACACCTTCCACCAGACCAGACTGCTCAAGGCCCATCCAACCTGGCCTTCAACACCTCCACGGATAGGACATCTACAGCTTCCTTGGGCAATCTGTGCCAGGTCCTCATCACCCTCATCATGAAAAGTTTCTCCCTAATGTCTCATCTAAACCTTCCTCCTTCCAACTGAAAGCCATTCCTCCTCATCCTATCACTCTATGACCTTTTAAGGAGCCCCTCCCCAGCTTTCCTGCAGACCCTTCAGGTACTTGGAAAGCTGCTGCTCTAGGGTTTCCCCAGAGCCTTCTCTTCTCTGGGCTGAACAACCCCAACTCTCTCAGCCTGTCCTCAGAGCAGAGCTGTGCCAGCCCTCAGATCATCTTCGTGGCTTCCTCAAGAGCTGTTCCAGCATTTCCATATCCTTCTTACATTGGGTATTCCAGAACTGGACACAGGACTCCAGCTGGGGTCTCACGTGAACAGAGCAGAGGGGGAAAATCATTTCCCTCAACCAGATGGCCGCTTAAAACTTATTCTGATACCCCAAACTACAACATCCTTGACTTACACCTTACAATTGGTTTTGTGTATATAAATCCATACTCCCCTCTGTTATCCACTACCTCCCCCTGTTCACATTGTCTACTCAATGTGTAAAAAAGCACTTCAAGACATCTCTGTCAGTCTCCTGTCTCTCACGCTCATCTCTCCACTTAGCAAGTGAAATTAGAGCCCTAGATGTGAATGGGTGAATATTCACAACTCTTTGGGTAGACTTTATGTAAACACAAGAATAATTTTCTTACATTATAGGGCAGGGCTAATTTCCAGCCAGTACTATGTGCAAACAGGTTCAAGAAATAAATATCCCAATACACTTTAAGGAATTCTGTCAAAATGAGGTACTCGCTAAATCTAAATTTTAGTATTTTTCCCATTAAGTGGAGCCTCTAGTCCTTGTTTGTGCCAGTGGCACTGCTGTTTTAAACACAGAATTGGGTCAAAGTGTTCAGGCATTCATACTTAATCCTGAAGTCTGCATTCACCCCAAACTCCCTACCAGTTTTCAACTGCAAATTAACATAAGGAAACGTGTAACAAGTATTCGTTTAAGATATAGATGTAGCTTTCCAGGTAGTACTTTAGATTTTTTCCATAAAACATAGCCAATTTGTGAGATTCTGCCCCGTTTTCTTAATAAAGTCTAAAACATAAGATGCAATCACAGGATAAATGGGAGCTAATCTCATCCTTCAGTGGGCTTTCTGTTTTAGGCAGTCATCACTTCATCCTGCAAGAGGCATTATTACTACTTTTACATGATTTATGGCTGAAAGGGCAAGAGATGGTGCAAAGATCCTGTGCCAAATTCCCAGATGGTATATAATCTAAGACAAACTGTGAAAGACTTGTAAGTATGGAAGTATCGGTTTCATCAAAAAGGGGAAAGAAAGGAGTAGTATTTAAAAAATGTAAAGGGAAAAAAAAATGTAAAAAAGAGCAAAAGCTTCCAAATACTGGCCACAAAACCAGACAGGTAATCCTTCTTTCTTTTTTTTGGGGGGGGGGGGGGGCTTTTTCCTCCTTTCTTTTTTACAGTCTTGTCATTCTGAAACCACAGTTATGGCCATAGCCTTGCCATTAAGAACGTAACCCCAGGTTAAAAATAATTTCAGGCATCATAGAAATTAGACCAAGCAGTTTTGAGCTTAAACCAACAGAAGCGGAGCATCCCTTCATGATCCTATTTTTCAGTTAATGTTTCTTCTGATGCCGTTTTAATGTGTGAATACTACCCAATGCAAATCCAGTATAGTTTGAAAGCATCGGCTGCTAAGTCCAACAATGACTGCAATGGGACTACACTTAGTTTGATTTAAATAGTGTATTTAAAAAAAAAAAAAGAAGAAGACATTTTAGATCATTTATATTTTTAACCTGACAACCTAATATTAAAAAACACACAACAAAAAAAACCCTGAAAAGTCAAAATGGGGATTTATTTGACAATTTTAACTGAGCAATGGTGATTTCCTTCTGCTTCTTTCACTTGCCTTTTAACTAGTATTCATTTAGTATTTTGAGATTTTGAATATAACAAAGAACACTAATAAATACATTCTCCAGTACTTTAATCCCATGTTTATAAGCACGCTAGAGCTTAATGATGAACCACTTAAAATAAAAAAAATCTGCAAATCTGAGGCTGTCAGACCGGTAAACAACAACAGCAGAGTGCTTTACCTTCTTGTGATTCTTGTAAACATTTCTGTGGGCAAATCCCTTTCCACAGAGCTTGCATTTATAAGGTTTATCTTCACTGTGTATTATTTTGTGTGCAGTCACTTGATCAAGTCGTTTGAAGGACTTATTGCAAACCTCGCAGGTGTAGGGGCGTTTTTCTGCAGAAAATGAGTGGGGGACATTTAATCTCCTGTTTATACAGGGGAGAAGATGAAAGGCAGAGACAGTCATCTCCTCAGAGAGATTTTTTGCAATTAAGTCAACCCAATTAAAACTAAACCAATTAGAAAGACATCTAATGCCCTTTATGTTAGACAGTTAAGTCACTTCACAAAAGATGAGCCATGGTGTATCTCAAGAAATTGGCACATTCTTTGCAATAATCATTGCTAAAACTAAATGCTGATTAATTAGCTTAAATCAAAAGAGAATGACTTCAAAGAAGAAAACTCCGTTTCCAGATTACAAATGTGAAAGAGGGCATGACAGTTTAAATGTTTTAAAACTTAATTAACAATATACATATAAGCCTCCAAAACCAAAAGTTCCTATACAAAAAGCCTTTATGTTTGACTGGTGACTGCAACTTAACTACACTAATGCTCATCCAAAAGTGTCAAAAGAAAGCTAGGATCCTCTGATATATAGATGGTGTTACAAGCAATGAGCTTTTGGTGCACACTGATACCAAGAAAATAGTTCAATGATAAGCCTGTGCAGCTATAAAATCCTGCATTTTTTAAATGCTAAGATATTTGACAGAATAATATTTTTATTTCCATTGTGTTGGTTAACAATTCTAATCACTGGTGAAAGACAGAAACACTAGATTGCAGTGATAAGAAATCCTGCCAGAGCCAATTTGTGTCGTACTCCCAAACCTAGGAACAAGCCACTCCCTGCTCACAGTGACCTGTTCTGGCAGGAGAAAGGCACAAGAAAACATATGTGTGTGCTGTATGAAACGGCATGGAGAATGAGCTGCCTTCCTCTGACTGGAAACTATATGCACGAGCCCACTAATATATATATACATATATGAATGAATATTTCCCTTTCTATCACAGTTCTCTGACAGCATGACCCAGCTCCCATCCTCTTCTTGTCAACGTGAAATTTCAACCACGGGTTCTTCACCTCCTCCATAAGCCAAGTAGCAGCCTTTTGCCCCATCCCAGCTAACTGACATCATCCACCCCGGCTACCGTGAAAAAATAGACTGATAAAGCAGCAAAAGGAAGACAACTGTAGCATTACACTTGGATTTTTGAAAGGCTTAGAAAGGATAGCTTAGATGGTTTCCTGGGAACCTGAGACTTGCTTGAACAGCTCAGGACATCACAGAATCAATCAAGCCTTCTATAAGAAACTAATTCAGGCAAAATTCAATATAGGTCATACATAAGTTTGTGTTATTTTTGTGCATTACCTGAATGAGTTATCATATGGCGTTTTAGCTGGTTAGCTGAAATAAATTTCTTGTCACATTCCTGACATTCAAAGATCTCATGGACCTGCAAAATGAGTGTTTAATATCAATTAAATGTCTCCAATAAGATCACAGATCTTACATATACAGGCTATTGCTTAAACGTTAGCTATAAAATTAGTCATGAATATTCTGTGATTTTCCCCTTGCTAGGCCCTTGGTGAACAACAGTATCGCCCAAAAAATAAACATGCGTAACTGAAAACAAGAAAAAAATCACAAACTATATTTAGAAACACAGGTTATTCAAATTTGCAAGATCAGATTCATTTAAAATATCATTACTACGAAGGCATTGCAAAAAAAGATGAGGAATTCCTTTTCTGAATGTTTTGTTCTAATTAATAAGACAAGTAAGAGTAACACAGGAACTACTCCCTAACCACTCTAAGAATTTTAAAATCAAGTGCTATCAAATTCTTTCAGGATCATTTCTCTTAAAAGCTATTAGAGGCAAGGCAGTGGAGAGGCAGCAGCATCTCAAACTGCAAATGCAGCGAGCATTAGCAGGATTTTCAACATCACAGCACCTGACATCATCAGGGACTATAAGTTGGAAAAACAGAAGAGACAGTTGAGAGCTGCAACTTCTGAAACACAATTAAAAAAAGATTGTGTGTTAGAGTCCCCCAAAATCACAAACCATACACAGTTCTCCACCTGTCAAATTACCATTAACCCTCTGCTCTGTGTTACATTTGCCACCAGCAGCCTCCCCCCAGCCAAGTTACAGTGCAACTGAGCACACATTTCAGTTTTTTGGAACTGCAGCCTTAGACAGCAAAGCTTCCGGGCTGAGATCACACTTCATAAAGCTTTTTTTGGAGAACTCTATAGACTTTCTGCAGGAGAATCTAGCAGCTAAAAATAACAAATATTATCGGTTCAACACAATACTCTAATGAAAAACATTTGTGGACAGCACAGTAAAGAAGTTCTACTAAGACTTCCTCTTCAAACAAACAAAAACAACTCCAGCGAGATTCTCCATAAGTGTTCTGTCTTACCATGTTCTTATGTTGCTACTCACAAACCAACTTCAGAGCAAATTAAATGTTTTAATAAACTAAAAAGTGGTTCTGCCATTTCTTGCCATCTCTGCAAACTTGTACACTTTGGACAGTGATGCTGATGAAATGCCCAGGCAGAATCAGGTGGTAAGCTCAAAAACAGATCTTTAATTCTAAATATTCTGTTTATCCAGTTTAATTTCAGATTAAGTTCTCTTACAAGAACACACAATCTACTACTCTGCCATCTCCCAAAATATCTATGTTTTCATTTAGATAGCTGACTGAAGTTTACATAATTCTGCTATCAAATGCTATCAGAATCCGTTCCAAAAAGATTATTTGAAGCAACTTGTACGGCATTCTTAAGCACAGTATTTAAAACATCAGACTTAACAGTCTAACATAATACAACATCATGAGGCTACTCCTCAAATGTGTTCAATTTTGGGCCCCTCACTACAGGAAAGACACTGAGCTGCTGGAGTATGTCCAGAGAAGAGCAACACAGGTGGTGATGGGGCTGGAGAACAAGTCTTATGAGGAGCAGCTGAGGGAACTGGAGTTGTTTAGCCTGGAAAAGAGGAGGCTGAGGCCTTATCAATGTCTACAACTACCTGAAAGAGATTGTAGAGAGGTGGGTGTTGATCTCTTTGCCCAAGTGCTACATGACAGAATGAGAGGGAATGGCCTCAAGCTGCACTAGAGATGGTTCAGATTGGACATTAGGAAAAAATTCTTCACCGAAAGGGTTCTCGGGCAATGGAAAATGCTGCCCAGGGAGGCGGCTGAGTCACCATCCCTGGAAGTGTTTAATAGGCGGGTAGATTAAGTGCTTAGGGATATGATTTAGCAGTGGACAGGTACAGTTGGACTTGATGACCTCAGAAGTCTTTTCCAACACAGTGATTCTATGATCAGAACCCAGACTGTGCTTTAGCACTATACAAATATCCGATTTTAGCTTATAAGCATAGTTTAACAAACAGTCTCATTGAATAAATTTGCATCAAACCAGCAACTTCTATGCATGTGCATTAAAAAGCTACAGCTATTAAATATATATTCTATAGCTGATACTCTTTAATCGCTTCTTTACAAGAGAATCAGACACAGACTTGTGTACACGTGTGTTAAGTAGCTGTAGCTATCAAGCACACATCCTATCCTACAACTGGCACTATTTAATCAGTTCTTTAGAAAAGTGCACAATTACAGGGTAAAACAACAGTAATAAAATACAGCAGATATTTTTACATATAATGATACTCAAACAGATTTTCATGTTAAGAAAACTTGCCAAGTAACACATTCTGTGAGTATACAGGCTGTAATACCACAGACAAGTGCTCATGCAATGATTTATGTGTATAACAACATTAGTCTCATTAGGGGGCTGTAACAACTATCAACATAAACCTCTGTTATACTAAAGTCAGAACGTACTTACAGTTGTTTCATAGGCATTTGAAGAGCTACCCCTCCAGATAACTTCCTAAGTGCTACACAAAACAGCAAGCATCTGAACAAGATTAACATGCTCAGATAAATACGCTCCGTGACTTACAGGACTGACCAGCTCAAAATCTTCAGGAGGTCTAGGGAAAAGCAAGATGCCATTCAAAATAGTTTTAGGGGTGAAATTGAGCTAAAACTTTCAAGATACAAGTAACCCATGATAAGTTTTTCCAAAAAGTAATCTGAACTTCAATCTACCACTCCAAGAACTGGGTGAGACTCAGTCTGTTGGAAGACAGTGCTCAGAGAGAGCGAGGATGTAAGAACACTGCATTCAAATGGAATTATTAAATTATTTTAAAGTGATGTTTAAAATCTGGTTTCCTTTACCTTTTTATGGCTTTCATAGCAATTGCGAAAATTAAAGACTGCACCATAGAACAAAACACTGCCCAGTGTTGGAAAAAAAGTGCAGAAAAAGAAACCCAAGACAGTGACATTTGGTACTGGGAGGGAAAAAACGGCAGGGGAGTGTGGTAGGAACCACAGACGATGTTTAGGAAGAAATTTTCTCACCATAATTTTGAGGGAGGTCCAGCTCTACAACAAAGACAGTTAAGAAAGAATCACAATGCTTAGAAAGAATCAAAGATTTTTCACAATGAGACTGATGTTGCTCATAGAGAGCAATGGCATTCTAAGATGCACCAAAAGACATTCTCTGTATTAAACAAACACAGGACAAGCATTCCACTACACTTGGCACCTCCAAGGGCTCAACTAAGCATCACTGCAGTATGGGCTGCTGACTTCAATAAGCATACAGGTGAAAAATAGAGCAAGAAAATGTTTACTAAAAGAAAAACTAGTTTGGAAAAACAGATGCATGATGAAAGTTTGAGATAACTGTCTGTACAGCCTAGGAATTGCAAATGGAGTTCGTAAGAACTCTGCAATATGCTAATTTTTGTAAAGAACAGTGGTGAATTTTTCTTGGCATTCTCTCAGAGAAGACAAAGAGCAATTACCTCAATTTGCAGTAAAGAAGAAAATTTAGGTAGGACTTCAGAAGGAACAAACATCGGTTTAATGAACACATTCAAAAAGCTGAAAATCAGAATACAGAGAGACATCCGTGGAGGTGGTAGAATTTTCCTCAGTGGAACTCTTCAGGAGATGAGACAGCACATATCTAAGATGGTCTAGGTACATGCTTAATCCACTCAAGAAAACAGAATGAGATTAAAAAAAAACCCTCAGGTTTCCCTCAGACCTACATTTCCTTGAATCTATGGAGATGAACAAAAATAAAAACAAAACCAAAAAAATCCCAAAAAATGTGCCACAAAAAATTAGCATTGTATGAGGAATAGACTGGAAAACAAGAACATACAACTGAAGGATGGACGATGATGACAGCAAAGTTTAATTGTGCCTGGCTAAGAAAGGCCTTACCTTCAGACATTCAAGGCACAAGCAATCTGCAAGACACACAAAGCTAAAAGTGTGTTTAAAACAAAGATCACATGAAAGCTACAGATCTGAACAACAGTTTCTTCAGAGAGTAAACAGATCTCAACCTCTCCTGTATCCACCCTCTTTTTCTCTTTTCTCTCTTGCTGTTGTTTACGCTCATTTTCTGTTATCATCTATACTTTACCATTCTATTCTCTACTTCTATTTCTTTACATTGATAGGGAAAGGGTGAAGAAAAAAAGAACTTGTTTCACTTATGTTCTTCTGGGTTTTATTGCCTGTCCAAGCAAAGTAATTCAAGCAAACAGAAGCAAGCAAACATGCAACCTCCTTCACTATCTGATGCAGGTGTAAGAATCTGGAATACCTATTTTCTGGGTGTCTTATAAGAGGAGCCAATCAAGAAAAGGAAATAATTTTATGCACAAAATCTTCATGGTGATACTTTAGATGAGTAAGTGCTCAACTGACCTCCCATTGATGCTATGGGAAAAGCTTGCTAGTGTGTGCCAGTATCTACACAGAATTACAGCTACTGAAACAAAACAATTTAATGAAATGGACATGCTAACCAACATTTTGCGTTTTTAGGGCCACCACAAGGTGCACCAACATGTAAAAATTGTAATTACATGTGGCAAGGCATACCACAATTTGGTCTGAGAAATAACAAAGTATAGCCCCGTTAGAAAAGAAACATGGGGGATATTAATACAAGCAAGGAGAAAAACAAAATAAGAAGGGGGAGGCCTGGCATTTCCTTTGCAACAACATATTTTAATTGATATCATCTATATCCTGAATGGATTCAGGTTATAACCAGGGCATTATTAAAGACTTATGGTTAATCTGATGAACAGCACAATGTAGCTTTTTGTAAAAACAGAATCTCTTAGGGTTTAGTGATTTATCAAATTAATCTTGCAGGGACTTCCTTTGGGTATAACGGATTAGAGTCTCATATTCATGGTCCATATGCATTTCTATATGAACCCCCTTATTTCCAATACATGCTCTGCAAACTCTTAACCCCTCCTGTTCCAGTTAAATGCATAAACAAAAGACACTAAAAATTCGGGTTTGATGAAGAAATTTTGTGTAATTAAATTTCAAATAACAACCTTTTACTGGTTTGTCACAAAGTAATAAGAAAAATTGATTGTATTTTGCACAAAAACTGAAGGCTTAAGAACCTATTTTATAGTCTGCATGTATCCTATCATTACATAACATTTTTACATTTAGTCTCATGTTTAAGAGCATTGAAGAACAGCAGGTAACTTTGACTTCACGTTAGAATGCATAAATGATACAAGCACAAACATCTCTGTATTTGTAAAAAGATGGATTAAAACTTTAGGTAGATTTTTGGTTTAACCAATTGTGATTACAAAAATAAATATCCACAATAAAATACATTGGTTTTGAAAGCATGAAACAGATTACCCAGAGGTTTGCATTACAGCTGCTTTCAAGTGACCCAAGCAACACAGTCTCAGTGAAGTCAAAGCCTGCTGAGGGTTACCCTTTATCTTACTGACCTTTCGATGCTCTTGGAGATTTGTTGCTGAGGAACATTTCTTGTTGCACACTGAACACATCAGCTTCTTCCTAGAATTTCCTGAAACAGAAACAAAATACCACCAACCTCTTAAATAGGAAGTGCTAAGAAAAAAGCTAAATATTTCCACTGAGTGTCTGACTTTTCACAGGTCATTTGACTGACATAAGATTTTTACGTTTGTATCCATCTTCAAAGTGTTGCATATCAGGAATTCTCTGTGGGTGTCCAACAAATCAGTTACTGATGGAATGCAAAGCAAGAAAACTAGAAGAATGAAGAAAAAAATCTTCAAGTAGATGTTATCACGAATTGCCAACCCAATATTAAGAGCATAATTCACAACTAAGAACAATTCTCTTCATAACTAAACAACTGATTAATTCCTGAAGTCAATATAGCAGTGCAGCAGTGACAAAAAGGACTCCCAATTGATGTCAAAACCATCATTTCCTATTTTTCGGGGTTTTTTTCAGAAAGTAGTAAGCATTATACTATATGAAATGATATATCTTTAATGGTCTTTAACTGACAAGGCAAGGAAACTGTATTGGCACTGGATTATGAATTCTCAGACGTAAATTACAAAACAAGCTACGGGTGAGCTACCAGATATATTTTCCTTCCCTTTCACAGTTGCTTTAATAAGTGACAGAGCATTTAATCTGGTTTATCTATTTTTTACCTTTTGAAATTTATTTTAGTAAACCTCAAAACTAATTTATTACAAGACAGAGCCACCACAAACTTAATTCTGTGTTTACATTTACATGCCCATGCAAGATATATCCTAGCTTATGTAAAAAAATGTTCATATTACAGAGAACTCCATAAAGAATGGACACAGAACAAAAGTGGAGAGAAGTACTGCCTAGTCAAGCACAGAGGAATTATGGATAATAAATGAACTCATAAAATGGCTTCCAGCTCAATTTTTCAGACTGTCAGTATCCTGTGTCTTTCCTGCTCTTGCTGTCCTAAAAAATCCATATTATCTTGGCTCTTCATATTGTAATGTAGCCTGTCAATCAACTGGTTCAATACTTAAATTTGTAGTATTAAAAAGTGCTTAATCTCATACATGCATTTGCTGTTATAAAACTTGTGATAACTAATTATATACACTGATACACACATAAATACAAGAATACACTTAGTACTTCAACTTACAAGAACATTAATGAGACCTTTCCAGAGGAGAGAAAGGTGCTAGTGAATACCTCTAAATAGCTTTGCATAACAGGCAACACAACAATCCTTCCCCTAACTCCAGGTAACACAAGGCAGGAAGGAACTCTAGAAGCATCGCTCAACAGTAGTCTGCACTGACACTGGTTGTGATTTCTATGAAACCCAAGTGCTAAAAGAAAGAAACCTGCTCATTGTACAGGCAGAGTAAGAATCCCCTCTCCAGGCATTTGCTCTCAGTCACATCATGAGTGATCATTCAAGAAAACTGCAGAATTTGTATACCAGTACATAACTGTCCCAAGCTAAGCCTAAACACAACAATGCTCATGGAGTGGGGGGAAATAAAAAAATCTTACAGATACTGAAAAAGGAGATAATCTTTTATAAGAATGGTTGTGGAATTGTTTCAGTCTGCCATAAGAGTTTGGCAGAAGAAAGATTTCATGTAATGAAAATCTTACAAAGCATCTCATTGCTGTCATCATCAGCTAAAGACTGTTTTCTTTGGACTCGGGTATTCTGCTGTCTCCACACACACTGATCTTCCATTGACACTGAGAGAGGACATGCAGAGAAAGCAGAATGCCAGAATTGAGATCTGCATTGTGGGCCCAAGAGCAGTATTTTGCCCTTTCATTAAAAAAGAGTGAAGTCTGATTGAAAACTATTGATTGAAAGCACACAGACCTAAAAAGCCAAACAGGACTAGTGGATTGACTGGTCTGGCTTCAGCACAACAGAGGCTATAGAATTTTATGCAACACTTATCAAGCCTAATTATTTGTGAAGCATGGTTTTCATAAAGACGTCCCATTGCATTCTGAAAAAAAGTGAAAGATCAAGAACTTGCCACTTCCTGCACCATTTTGAGCCAGTGGTTGATCTTCCTCCCCCCTGAAGTGTTTTGCTTTATCTATTATTTGCCCAGTTTAAACTTGCCCAGATTCCTATTACATTTTCTGCAGTAGACTAAGGATTCACTGGGTACACAGCAATTTCTCTCTGGGGGAGGAGAAATTGTTACCCTTGCTACTAGTTACTTCTTAATTTTCATTTCGATACAAATGAACCCATTAAAAAAGGCAGCCAAAGACAATGTTTACTCTTATTCCTAAATATAAGGCTAGGAACGTGTTAGAGGTTCTTTTTTTCCAAAGAAACATTAAATTTTCTTACCGCTATGAACATTTTCTTTATGCTTTTTCAGGGCATCCTTACTCTTGAACCTCTTCCCGCAGCTATCTGCCTTGCATATGAATCTGGCATCCCCTCTGCATGCCTCTTTGTGCTGTTCATAACTATATGGGATAACCAGTAAAAAAAACAAAGCAGCAACACATCCAGTAGTATCTACAGAAACCAGACACATAACAAGTGCTCTGAGCTTAACACATGCTGCACTGCAGAGTTCCAAGGCCACTTCATGCATTACTTACAGCAAATAAGAAGGAAAGCATTTGACTTCTTTCACTGTTAGGATTCACATAAACTAACAAGCTGGGAAGCTAACATGCAAAGGGAGGCCAGCAATGATATGACAGCAGTCCAGTAACTCAGACACAAAACCTCAATTCTGAGCTGAAGGAAGTATTGCAAACAGAGCACTGAAAACTTCTTGAAGAATCTCCTGGGTTGATATTCTCTGTGCACTGAAGTACGCTAAAGAAAAATAGAAAATGAAAAACAAAATAAGGGGAACATTCTACAGCTTACACAGGCTTGCAGCAGCTAAAAATATAGATATAGCTCTATAAAGCTTTAAGTAGGCAAGTGATCTCTTTCATATGTGAAGTCTCCTAGAATTTAGTGGGACTAACCACTAAACTGCATGAACAGCAAGAGTCAGGATCACACTGCTGCATCCTCACACAGATTAATCTCACTTTCCATGATGTAAAAATTTACTTAACTAGCTATACAGCACCAATCCAACTTCTGCCTTAGACTACAAGGAACAAGTCTAAATTCAAGAGAAACTAATCACCAACACTAAATAAGTCTCTGCCACGTAACTTTATTTCTTTCCATGAAGGAACAGAGATTGTACAGAGCTGCCAGTTTTAGGAATGTTCACATTATTCAGATTTAAGAAAGATCAATATATTACAAGAGCAGCTTTAAGTGCACTCTGTGCAGTATTGATGTCTTTCTTTCCAACACAAGAAATTAAATGTACTGTCTGTAATCACGTACAATATCTAATGCACTATCTGTAATTAAAAGTAATATCTATTCAGTTGCAAGCAAAAATTATATAAGCAACAAAAGACAAAAATAGTTTTATGCAAAAGCATAACTGTAAGGTATATGACTTCAGTAACAAAACCTGCACATTTATTCTATAAAGGATAGTAAAGACTGTCTTAAATTTCACATTTTTCATGCTTTTATTTGGTATTTTTCATGCTTCTATTTGGTATTTTTCATCACCCAAGTATTTAATTAAGCAAATGTGAAGCATGTTTTTTCCTGGTTTTTTTTTCTCTCTCCTTCTAGATCACCCTTTACTTTCTTCTAAATCTTACTTTAGTTCTGCAAGGACATGGACAGCTTAGATATTACATCTCCTAAACTACTAAATAGAGGCCAATTTTGCACCAAGCCGCAGCTCTGATATGGTCTCCAGTGAATAATTTTAAAACATAAAAAAATTAGTAACATTTTTGCAATTCAAATTTAAGTGTCCAAAAATATGAGAAATTAGCATGCTAAAGAACCAGTGCAGAGGGTAAGGGTACAAATACATGAGCATAAAAAAGAAAGCTTAAATTGTGGTTAAGCCAAGAGAAATAAATGTTTGAAAGGAACTCATTTAAATGATCTTTGAAAAGCCATTCCTGTTTCTACTTACTGTCTTTGTAAAGCTTGTTTAACAGGGAATTTCTTTCCACAGTTTCGGCACTTAAATTCCTTTTCCTCACTGGGTTTTTGGTGCAAAGTCTGAAGATGTTCAGCTAGAATCTCCTGGCTGGCAAAACTCGATTCACAGTTTGGGCATGCATGGTCCTCTTTACAGGTGAGGGGATCTGCATGATTGGAGGAAAAAACAGTAAAGAAATAGTCTGCAGGGAATATTTGGTTACAGCAAGAGACACATTCTGCCAGAAATATATTATGCAAAATGACAGTACAAAATTCACTGTCTCTGAATAGATTACTGACAGACTATCTTGAGCAGATACCATCAGCATCACTGAAAATGGATGTGGAGTATTAAGCCAGGTGTGACTGAGGCTGTTAGCCTGAACTCGTCATCCAGGTTGTCTCCTCTTTGATAAGGATGCTGAGAATTCACCAGACAGCTTGGGTCTCTGATGCCTTTCTTGGACATCTTACCTCACAACTGGCTGCACAATTTTATGAAAAAGCTGATTTCTCCCTCATCTAAGTAATAAGGGAAACTTGCCCTCTTAAAACATTTGCTTTCACAAGACTACAAGTCAGGTGAAATTAATTCCATCAAAACTGAATGGGAACTTTCCATGAAATCTAAGCTCACTACTGAGTAATTCACAGCACTGACTGCTCCTTATTAGGCAAAGAAAAGAACCTCAACTCAAATCAAAACAGAGAGAGAAAAATCATGGAAGAGCTCAGACTAAACCTGGGGAGTCTTCGAGTTCCCCAACCTATTCAGCCAGCATTCTCTTTCTTTTTTGTTACTGCTTTTAAGCTCTCAAGTTATCCCAATTATTACATATTGCTCACCTGCAAGTTTTTCACCAGCTGGTTGCACTTCCTTATTATTGCCACTGTCTTCATCTTCCTGGATAACAGTTACTTCTTCCTCCTCCTCCTCCTCTTCTTCCATGTCACTGTCCAAGTACCCAATCAGAAGTTCTGTGTCTGTTTCAATATCTTCCACAGCCAGATAGAAAATATTTTCCCCTTCCTGTTGCAAAAGTAAGTAGAAGTAATGAATAATTACAACAAAGTAAAATTTAGAGACAAATATGAGATCTTGAACTAATATTAGCCCCTAACTGTGGAAAGGCTAGCTCTGTTCCCCATGGACCACAATGCTAGAACAGCCTTTCCAAGATTTCTTTCCCAGAGCGGCTGCGTGGATAAAGTGCCTTTGTATTCTGGAAATATTCTTCTAGCTCACCTGTGAGTCTTTTCTAATAAGTACTGCAGCCCAGACCAAGGTGTTAAAGTCCTTCCTTCCTGCCACAGTCTATCAGAGAAGAACTTTAGAGTTTGAAAATGTTCAAACATTCGAGTATCAGAAAGATAAGAAAAATTTAAAGAACCAGCACAGCTTTAGCTCTGTACCCTGTTTGCTGCACAAATTACAACCCAGCTTTCAAGCACGTTTACACAGCTTTATTTTTGCTCTCTCTCCTTAGGACTCTCAGCCTTCTTCATGAAGAGGTTTCCCACCACAGTCAGTTGTCTTCACTATCAAGTTAGCAGGTGCATGTGTAAAACACATTTTAAACCACTAGATCAAAACCCTCTGCTGGTTTAAATCAGGTCTGCACAAGACTAAAGATCCAGCCCAGGTTCTGAAGGAGAGGACAAAATACGTAATAATAAGCTCCAAAACCTTCACCATAGTAGATAAACGAGCTTCCAAGTAGATACATAAGCTAAAAAACTTTGCTCCTGACAATATTTCATTAAAGTTACCAAGGTTGGTACTGGGGGAGTCTACAGCAAAACCAGCTGTCTCCTAACCAGATACACAGAGCTGTGTGCTTTTTTTTTTTTTTTTGCCATATGTGTGAACCATCTGCTTTATGCACTTCCCAAAGCAGCACAGGAGACTCATTTTTAGGCAATGAAGACATCCAAGTTCTATCATAAATCTTAAAGCTGATCTGATTAACATCCAGAAAAGTTAATTGAAGCTTCTTTCCACTACAGCAATCAATATATATCATAACAAATTTCTTAGCACAAGGACAAAATAAGAATTTTAATTTCTGTAATATAGTAAGATTAATTTAAACTGTCAACAGGGATGTAGTATTCCTCAAGCATTAAAGCTCTGCTAAATATTACACAAGATACTGTCACACAAGAGTGACACCTATTTAATTCAATAGATGTGATACAGCTGCAGCTCTCAAGGACGCACCAATTCTCTGTCCTTATCTCAACAGCAGCATTTAAAACCAGAACAAGTTATACATTTTTTCAAGATCTATTCTGTAGTCCAGATACCTATCAGCATGCCACCCTAGCTTTTGAGTACACCTAGAAGTTGCTTGGTTTCATATGCCTCTGTCAAGCTGCAGAGACCTTTAATATACTACAGTCTAAACTCAAAACAAATCATGTACTGCAACTCTGGACATGAGGAAAAGTAAAAGGTGTTTCTACATGCCTTCTCCACTTAGGCACAATAAAATCACTGGGATAAACCTCCAATATATCACTGTTTAGGATAACCTTATTCTAAAAGCAAGACAACCTATTACTGGCTCACTAATAAATAAATAAAAGAAAAAGCCACGTATCCCAGGCAAAACTAAAGTTCCAAGCTTACTGATTAAAGAGCTAAATAGCACGGCTTTCAATTAGTTCATATGTGACACATCTTACATCACAAAGTAAAACTGGAAGAACAGCAACCAGAACTAATTCAGGTTAACCTAAACGATGTACATGAATCCGAACACCCAAGCTCTTATTAATACTGCTGCACCCTCATCATCTCTGCACTTCCATTATGTGCTTCTGGTGCTTATTTCATAGCTCTGTGTCTAAGAACACCTTGTTTTTTTTCCCCCATTTGTGTAGTTTTGGTTAGTAAAAAGATTAATGGAAGAAGTACTAGGGACTCTCAATTCGTGAGTGTTCTTGGTTGTATTAGCATTGAAAAGAAATTAGCTTTGGTGCCAGCCCAAACTAAAACACTGCTCTAACTCATTTATCCTCCAAGGCTAATTTGTTTGGCTTTTCCAGCCAAACAAATCTCAGTAGCCAGGTATTCAGAGCACTAATTAATCCAGATACACCCACACCGTTGCAGCTCCTCAAGGCAGCATTTTCAGTGAAGGCAATGGAAATTCCCCAGAAACCACAAAGGAATTTAAGTCTCTTCCCTCCACCAGCAGCACCTGCATGCGCATGCAGACACAGTAAGCGTAGTAAGGAAATCTTTTGCATAATTTTAATCCTCCCATTCTAAGAACACATCCACAGTTGTTCCACCTGCTTAGGCCATGCTGGTGGGTTTGTTAACATTCATCTGCAGCAAGCCACAATGCTCCAAAACTCCAAGTGCTGGTCATGGTAGCATCACAACCTCCCTTCATGTTATTCCTGGTTCCTGCCTGCTTCTCTCACCCCCTACTTGGACTGTCATCTTTTAAGCTGTAAGCCATGCTGACCTACCCAGCAAACAGCGTTTTCTTGCTCCAACAAGTCTTGCTATCCCCAATTCTTGCTCCACCACAAGCACATCTTCCATTCACCTTCTTGTCTGCTTTGTAAGAGGGGAGGCTGAGAGGGAACATGGACCAAGAAGCACTGACAGCCCACCACACTTTCACCCAAAAACTTAAGACTGGTATGTCATCACTCCTGAAAGCTGAAAACGCAGGAGGTGGACAATGTAGAGCCTTGTATTACCAAAGGGAGAGTAGGACTTTTCCATCCTCCAGAGCTTGATCAGCTGGCTCCAAACCGAGCCTTCTTAATCCTTACCAAGTTTCCCCGCTGTGCCCACAACCCCTTCTCTTTTAAGTGCTACCTGGCTTCCCTCTACAGCCTGTCTCCTGGCAGTAGTTCCTGGCAATTCAACCTACCTGTTCTGCTGGTTCTTCCCTGCTACTTTTCCAAACAAGCACACTGCCTTTCCCAATCTTTGCCCGCAGCTCAGGGTGTCACATTTGCCAGAGTGAACCCAATCTTGTCAATGTCTGTGAAGATAGAAACCCCATTCCAGGAAACGTGTGGAGGTGATTTCTTGGGGGATGCGGCAAGAGAAGACAAAGCCACAAGCTCAGGTGCAGGGAAGGTCAAAACCAGCAAGCAGTGCCAGGAATGACACAATTAGAATAAGGACACCTCCCCAAGAGGGAGAGCAGGTGAAGCAGAACAGCCTTCCAAAGCTGCTGCTGGGGACGAAGAGACCCCAGCCCCTCTCAAGCAAATAAGGGGAAACGGACAGCACAAAGAGACTGAGGGAAGCTTTTCTTGTTTTTACACTACTTCATGTATTGAAAAATGCTTGACTGTTTGAGGCACATATGCCTTTCCCACTCAGTCTACTCCTGGGTGTGCAGCATGTTCGTGGTTCTCATCGGCCAGGAAGCAAATGGATCCCTGAAAAATTTCTCTTCCAAAAAAAAACCAAAACACCTTTAACACATAAGTAATGGAGATACTCAGTCCAGGAACTCAGACCACATCTGATCTGAAGTACCTGAACCACAGACAAAGGAGACACACAAGCCTCAGCTTTATCTACTGATCTGTTCCTACCATGCTGCATTGCATGGCAAGGCAGAAAACCTTTGTGTTAAGGCAGACAACTTTTGAGACATGAATGTGAGATGAAATAGAGTACAAGGTTAAACTCATACAACAATTCCTACGTTTCTCTTGTGTTCTAAAGCCACACTGCAGTTTTTAGTAACAGTTCCTGGTGAAGGTTAGAATACTTTTCCAGTTGAATATTCTAAATTATGATAGACCTTTTTCTTCTTTACTCCTTGATTGCAGTTCTCATCATGTATTAAATTAGAAGACATTGCTTTCCCACCTGCAGAAGAATGTGTTTTACTGCAGTAATGATACTACATACCCAAATAATGCAGTTTAGCTTCTCAGAGATTCAAATGATCCGTACAAAAGCAATATAAATCAGAGCTGGAAGAATTTTTTTCCCCCCACATAAAGCTATTCCTCCCACCCTTCACCATACATTTCAACCCAGTACACATTTTCCTGTCTTCCAGAATGAAAACGAAATATTATTCTTTCTCTGTGGAAAGAACAAAAAAAACCCCCAAAACTAAAGCGGGATTTATAAAAAACTAATTCCAGCAATATCACAAAATTCTGGTAGTTCTACAGAGAAGCACTGAAACTTTTCATTATTCTTGCCGAAAGCTATTGTTGTGAAAAGTATTACACCTTTTTTTTTTTAACTCCTCTCCTGGGAAGGCTGATGTAAGCACTGCTTTCACAGCACATGCTCTGTATGTGCTCAGTATGGCTCCCCTTCAACTACTAGCAGGTATTAATGAACCTTTAGGATCTCGAACTGAGACACCACAATTTAGTCTTGGAAGTCTCCACAGCCTCTGTTGAAAATACAAACCAACAATTACAAAAAAAAATAATCCATTTGCTAAGATTTAAGCGATGTGTTTACATCCTCGTTTTCATAGAGGCAATCTACAGGTTTCCCAGTGTTAGTTACAGCTTCTCTCAGAATCACAGAACGAAGGCACTGCTGGAGCCACAGAAGGTCATCTCATCCAACCCCCCAGCTCAAGGAGAGTCACCGACAACAGACTGCCCCAGGACCACATCGAGACAGCTTCTGAATACCTCTTAGGAAAGAGATTCCACAACCTGTATTGGGAACACATGCCAGTGCTCTGTCACTCTCTCAGTAAAAGAAGCATTTCTTGATGTTCAGACAGAACCTCCTGAATTGCAGTTTGTGCCCACTGCCTCTTGACCTGGTACTGGGCACCACAATACCCAGATTCCTTTTTGCAAAGCTGCTTTCCTGCTTCTTGTGCTCCAGCATGTAAGGATGCATGGGATGGGTGCATAGAGGACTTTGTGCTTCCCTTTGATGAGCTGCATGAAGTTCCTGTAGGACTATCTCTCCTCACTTCTTGTTTAGGTCCCTCTGGATGGCAGCACAGCCCTCTGATTTGTCAGCCATTCCTCCCAGTGTTGTGTCATCAGCTAACTTGCTAAGGATACACCCTGCCCCATCATCCCAGACCATTTCTCTTTAGACATATGCTCTCTTCAACTATTCCACAACATGCTTGTACAATTATCTTTACAGAAAATTGCTTTCAACATGCATCTGTTGCAGAGGATGTTAACCACCAGCAGCAATTCCAGTTCTCATTCCACTGTTTATTTCCAAAGCATCACAGAAGCGACTCTGCATTTTTTATGCATTTTGAGAAAGCTCAGGTTTTAATTTATTTCCCATATTTAACTCAAAAAGAGGAGAAAGCCAAAGCCATCAGCATTAGCTTCCACTTTGGACCCAAATCCCAACTTTCCCCAAAGTTTACAGATGTTCAGATTTAGTTAAAGATAGAATTTGGAGTGGAACGCTGAAGTGGCATTTCACTAAGAAATGCTGGCTTAGTAAAACTTAAAACCATCTAAAATACATACAGATGTTCACATCTGTGACTTTCACTGCCCCAAGTAACCACTGAATTTGGCAACTGAACAAGTTTCAACAGGAATGAACGATCCTGTATGGCACCACACACTAAGAGGTGCCAAGCACTGTCTGTTAACTTGCGAAGTCCGCGCACCTGACACTGCTCAACACCCCCAGATCTTTGGTGTGTTTTTGACAGAGCAACTTAGATTCAAAGCCTTCTAAATGCCATGAAAATATTTCCATTAATACCGAATATAGAGAGATCACTCCTCACCGTGAACTGTAATATTTGAAGCTACAAATGGAAGTAGCAGCATTAGAGTAATTAGGAAGCACAAGGAGGATCTAATCACCAGGATGCTTTGGGTGAGCAATATCTCAGTCTCTTAAAGGCCCTGGTTTCACTGGGAAAAATAATAAAGACCCTTTTGACTTGGCAGATAACATGAGCACACACACCCTCCTGCGCACATTTGAACGTGTTCATCTTCCTTACTGCTGCTGTTCTTACTATTGTCTGTATTCCCCAACAAACCTGCAGTTCAATGTTCTGAAGTAACAAGAACTTGATTGCAGCAGGGATTTCTTTCCTGCCTTCAGTGTCACTGTCTCACCCCACTCCCCATCTAAAATTATATAAGTATATGGCAAGAACTACATTCATTTTAAAAGTTACTATTTAACATATAATGCTAAAACACTTCTTTTTTTCCTTCACAGACATTTGTAGTGTCATAGTCCAAATTTTTACCTTATAACACGGTATCTCGGCATGAAAAAGCACTCAATGACAGCAAAGCTTGGGAAAAGAGGCCCTTAGAAATCCATGGAGACGTAAGAATGGTAGAACCTTTTGACTCCTAATAGCGCCACACTATGCACTGGATTAGTTTTAACAGCCTAAAATCGGAAATTAGTTACATTTAAGTAATGATAAAAAAAAAAAACCCTACAAACAACAATTTGGTGACCTCAGTGCTGAAAAGTGTTTGAATGATTTTCACACTCAGAGTTCCCTAGTATTACTGAGGTTCTGACTGGAAAAATAAAAAATTTGACAGCTACAGTTTACAGAATCTCATGGAGAAAAACAACTATTCCACTCTTCAGAAACTTCTTACTTTGAATTCTTCACTAACAGAATATCTGAACAGTAGGAGTTCGTATGCTACAACAGAGAAATGCATATGACCCCAGAAATAAATAGTTCTCCTTTCTCCTTCAAAAACTTCCAAGAATCAAGCAGATTTCCAGCTCTCCCCTCTGAGCATGCAGTATGTTCATGTTCTTTCTTACACTGCATAACAAATTAATCTTGCCTCTGCAGCACTCAAGCCTCCATTGAGTTTCAGGCAGTCCTGAAAACCCTCCTGTTATATGTAAATTTATGAAGCAGCCTCACACAGTTTGTGCTCGCTTTGCTTGTGATTTCTTCTCTCACTCTGGCTTTTTAGGTAGTTGTTTTACTGAGCTTCTTACAGCGTTGTTTCTCATACACTAATCGTCCTCTGAAGACATTTATTGTTACTGCATAGGAGCTTTTTACCTCGAGATCAACTGGGACATCATTGAATTACACCATGCTAACAAACACACATTTGTGAAATAGAACTTTAAACCACTCTACCATCTCACAACAAATATCCTCCTTCATAATAGTTTCTGCTATTCACTTTCTAACCCATTTTCTAAGCTACAGCAGAGCGCCTGAGTGTCTGCTTGCTAATGACAAAATATTTGAATTTAAAGCTCTAACTGGCTGCAACTCTGTTCATAAAACAGTTTCCATGCCACCAACAGGATCTATTTTGCATAGTGATCTCCAGCAGAGAGTGTTTGATAAAATTACAACTGACAAACAGATAAAGTTATCCATCCTGGATAAACAAATATGGAAAAGATAATACTCCACAAGTCTAAAAAATGAAAAAACAAAACTGTGGTACTTTTGATATGAACCATTTGCTTTTGATTATGCTAATCACAATGCATTTTTGCTACATATCAGAAGTGATATTTATAAGTAAATAGCCGGGACTAGCACAGGGCAAAGGAGATTACAAATCATACAACTCCCACTGAGGCAAAAGTTACAATTCTAAAGCTACTTTAAATATAGGGAGGATTAACTCATTCCATTACTACTCAAAGTAAGTTACAAAAGCCTCCAGTAGTTCAGCCATGCAGAATGCTCAGAAGAGCCATTGGTATGTACACAGGCACTCTCCAACCTTTCCATCCTCCCCCAGCAGCCACGCTGAAGCACCGCTCACTGCACAGTGGTTCAAGATGCTTCCTGCACCTGCCCAGCCAAAGAGGACCCCAACACCACAGCCACTCAAACAACAACAAAAAAAAAAAAACAAACCCCAAAAAAACCCACCACCAAACTTAGTCAAAAAAAAAAACGAAAAACACTCCATGCTCTCTAAGTTGCTTTTTCCACCACAGGAAGCATTTTGTGGAGTCTAAACATGATCATTGGATACAATTATGCTATGATGAACTAATCGTACTTTGCAGTCAACCCAGGATGTGGTTTACTTTATTTGTACACAGCAACATACACATTCACTTCATCTTCTTTTAAATTGAACACTGAGCACCAGGCAGCAAACAGTAAACTGATTATCACGTCATTTCAGACATGAGATCATAATGTTTATCACTACTAGAGTGATGCCATCAGCAGCAGTAATGTTCTCAGAGAAAACGAAAAAGCTCCTGTTGAACGCCTGGAGACTGGAAAGAAAACTAGTGGGAAACATAAATAGTGGAAATTAGCATTAGTGGGTATAAACAAGGAAAACATTATTTTCCCTTCACATCTTTGTTAGTTCATACAGTCTCCTAGAAATTCACAGGGGGGCAGCTGTGAAGCACCCCATCAGTGTGAAGTTCTCAAGCATTGACAGAACAGGCTTGGGACAAGCAAGAGAAGCCTTTCTTCTACCACTGCCGTTTACTTGATTTTCACATTTTCCAGGCTACTACCATTAACTGTGGTCAAATATCCTCAAGGAATCGCGTTTAGCTTGTGAGATGCACTGCTCAAGATTCACTTGAAAGAGTAAGCACTAGATGTGAGGGCAAAAAAGCAAATACTTGTTTAAAAATTTAGCCAATCCCACAAAAACCTTAACAAAATACAAACGTCTGGAGAAAATTTACATTTCACAAGGGTAACTATAATGTGCTGGTTAGAACATGAAGTCTCTAAGCATCTCCAAATATTCTATTTTCTCCTCTTTATTAGCAAATTTGCCCTTTCTAGAACTATGCAGACATATTCAACTTTATTATACAATATATAGCCACTCCATTGGTTTAAGACTAGGATTTTTTTTTGTTGGATATCATAACTTGTATTACAAATTCTTCTATATTTAAAATTATTTTATGTACTTCTTCAGCGATGCAATTTCTTTTATCTCCGCAGCAATATTAGCTTTAGTAATGATAATGAAGTTAAAACAATTTTAGCATCTCAGGGGCAAGCAGGCAATGCTCAGCTCAAATTAAGGAGTATCATTAGCAGAAACACTCCACCAATGTTTTGCCCACTGATTTCATAAAACAAAGTGGTCTTAAATCTGCTTATCATTAAATCAGAAGATTCTGGAATTAAAATATTAAAGGATTTGTAGGCTGTGTTTGGGGTTTTTTTTCCCCCTAAAGGAACACCAAAGCTTTGGGATTTGCATCTACTGAAGCAAGATCACACCTTGCAAAGAAATAAGTGCATGTTCAGCTTTTTTCAACACATGTAGCACCTATTCATATTAAATGTAATTAAATACTTACACTTATCTACAGGGCCTCTGGTGAGCAGGAGATTTACGGAGCTGACAGGTCATCAAAACCAAAACTGAAATTACTAGTGGTGAGTGCCACTGAGTCCTAACACAGAGGGGCAAGGGGGAGAACAGGCAGTAACACATCTTTCACAGAGCTACCTGACAGGGCTGTACTGGTATTCTTTTTCTACTTGGGAGTGTTAAAATATTTCCCCTCCCCCATTTTATTTCATCAGAAATTAACTTCGTTTTCTTGGCAAGAGAAAATAAATTTTTTTTCCTTTGGCTTCAAAGTAATCTACCATGTTTTTTAAATTATTCAAGGGTTGACTGGCAAATCCTAGGAATAAGTCATCTCATATAATATATAATATAATAGTTTTAAGAAAAGCTGACAAATAAGTCTCCTCTTCCTATTTTTTTTGCAAACTTTGAATACATCAGCAAATACCTTGGGTTAGCCTGAAACAATATTTTGGAAAGCATATATTTTGACAAAAAAAAAATTTAACACAGCTACGTAATTCTTACACGTGTGGGATTGAAAATTATTTTACTGTTAAAACTGGTCTTTTGAAAAAATAATATGTAGGTAGTCTATTTCTTTCCTAATCTCTGAAATAACAATAACCGTAAATAGGAAAGTATCACTGTCTCTGTTGCATTCCGCAACAGTCAAAAAATGCTTCAAAAAATGAGAGATTAAACAGACTAAGATTCTTCAGCCTGAAAAAAGAGCTGTCAAATAAGGGAGAAAGGATATAATAGGGTCCTATAAAATCAAGGGTGGCACAGAAAAATGAACATAGCCTAACTATTCACTGTTATACAAAGACGGGGGAATCGAGTGAAATTAAGAGGATTTTAAAAGAAAAAAAGAAGCATATTTCTAAATAATGTATAATTAAAACAGTGGAACTCATTACCACAGAGTGCTGCAAGTGACAAATACAAAAATGTCATAATAAGCTGAGTAAATTCAGATCCACAGTCACAACAAGAAATAGAAAATGCTCTTTTTCTATTCACTTATTTATCCTCAGGCACTGCCTGATCATCCTATCAGATAATTCTATCCTTTAATTCTCTGTTTTGTACTAGAATACTTTAAGAACCATGCTTGCTTTCAAACTTGTCACCCTCTTACATATTACAAAGCTAATGCATGAATCTGCTTTTCACACACCCAAGCCCATACCCAAGATGGACCTTAAACACAACCAGGCCTCTAAATCAGGCAGGTATACAGTAATCTACTTATCTTCTTCATTTCCACAATGACAAAAAAACAACTGCATTCAGGCAGAAGCTTAACTTCACTGAGTAAGGGTGTAGTGAGAAAATTAAACTCTTCTTACAGTACTGAGCTACCTGCTCCAGTAAAGTTCACTTCATGCCAAGAGAAATAGTTCAGGTAAGTGACTCAGTGCAATTCCATCACAGTGGATTAATGGAAACCTTTCAAAAACTACCAAATTCTAACTAAGGACCTCTTTGGTGTTTCATCCTATCCATCTTATTTATGGTACTATATTTAAGCACAAGAGTTCACTTTTAAAAACAAAGACAGGAAATGGAAAGCAGTTTGCTGCTTTCCTCGGATCTTGTGATTTTACTGAAAGAGTTAAAGACCAAAGATGTAATCAAATTAGAAAACTCAATAAGAAGCAGCAAATGGTAGGAATCCACTCAATCTACCTGGATGGCTGCCAGGTTCTTCTGTTCCTTTGATGGAGCCTCATGGACAAAACGCAGCCAATTAGAATGGCGTGGATTGCTCGCATCCAGGATATAAAGGACCTCACCTTTACTCCCACGAACCTGAAACATAAAAGAAAAAAAATAAGATAAACTAAAACTTTTTACCAAACACACACACAAGCCTGTAAATCCTTAAGGCCTGCCTGTGCTCAGCATGCGAATCTTGCATATCGTTCTACTCACAGCTGTGGTGCACAGCCACCTTTTCCTACAAGCATATTTGTTCAGCTCAGAACATGGGGGCAACTCAAATCCAGCAACTGGTGTCAGCTTCCCCCTTTATTGAGCTCCCCTTCTCTTTTCTTGGCCTTTTCTTTAGTAAACAAGTATCATGAACGACTCCTGGGTCTGCCTAATCTGACACTGGTGCTCATGTTCTTCCACCTCTTTGCTCCTTCGAGTCCTCTTTTTCTTTATGATCTTGCCAGAAACCAATACAACCTGAGAGGTGCTTTCCCATTCCAACTCTATCCTCACTTTTCCAGTGTTCCTTTCCAAGTTCTCCTCCTTCACATGTTCTGATGCCAGCATTTTATTCCTACAGCCTACCCCATTCTTCTCAGACCTTCCTGTCTCTTGTCCTTCTGTCCATCTCTCATGACTTTTTTCCAATTAAGGTTGTAATTTCTCCTATCTTCAATTCCTTTTCCTTTTCTCACAACTCACTATTATTGTCCTATCTTCCTTCTTCAACACAGTGAGCATGGACCATTTCCTCCTGTAATCTATATGTGTCCTCTTCTTTTGTTTTAAATACTAGATCACTTGACTCTCCACTGATACAGAACATAGACACCCATGCAAGAAAGTCATACAGCCACACAATTATTCCATGCAATTTATCTATATAAAGACCATGTATACTTTTTCATCTGCCAAAAAGAAGCGTCCAGAGCAGGTATTTCCTAAGAGCTAGGAACTTCATCTATATAAGATCAAAATTAGATTGTCTTTATAGCTTTGTATTTCAACTGCTGATATTCTTGCTGTGTTAGTTTCTAACAGATGCAACATCATGCACCTTCGGAATGACTGCTTAAATTACTGAAATATTTAGGATACCATTATAAAGAAAAAACTGCATTTCATTGCAATAATAGCTCATGTTGGCCTGTTCTCAGATTAAAACAAAACCCTCCCGTAGTTCTACAAGCAAATAAAAGTCTGCCAAATTCATTACTGTTCTTCCAAAGGAAAAAAAATTGCCCATCGTCAACATATACACTACGATATGAAACCCTACAAATGCCTAAATGATGTCTGAGCTGCTTGCCCATCAACCATATGCACTACTTCATCTGAAATTATCTCCAGATTTGCAAAATACATCCAAAATTGTGTATGCTACTACAAAACGCTTATGAGCACAAGGGCAAACACTCCACCATACACACCTGGCAAAAGAAGAAAAAATAACTGCATTTGAAAGTAAGCAGATGGTTGTGCTGAAGGCAGTAAACACACTGCCTGCTTTCTGGAAACCATTTTCTTAACACTTATAAATCTAAAAATCTACATTCATTAAAACAACCATGTAAAGAAAAGTACTGTTTTCTGCATTATATTTTCTTGATTAGTTGAAAACGTGATTTTTATTGTTAATAGTATAAAATGCCTAGATGCAATACTTTTGCATCCTCAGTTTCAGACTGCTATCACAAAGCTCGCTGCAGAGTGACCTTGATTTTAACATTAATGTAGAAAGTATTAAAATAACACTTGCAAAAGACACTTGAGGCCTTGACTTTTGATTTGCTTACTTACTAAGGAGTATTGGGACTTAGACACTACGTGACATTTTTCTTCAGCCAACATATACAGGACATTTTTTACACTAATGAAGTTCCTTCTGGTGCATGACGTCATTTGACCTTGTCAGAGACAGAACAGTTCAGAAAGCTCATTCCCAAACTTCTCCTAGTATTTTGTGAAGTTTTCACAGGAAAGTTTGAACTTCATATTCTCTGATAGGACACCCAAACGTCCTCAAGTAAATCGTGTGTGATCTCCCATAGCAACTTCAGATTAGAAAACTAGCACCACAAACTATTAACATGTGCTTTCTAAAACGTTAAACAAATCCCATAACTCAAGACACAAACTACCATTCTTGGTCAGTTTCAGGAGTAGATTCTTCTCATCATCAGAATCATTAATGTGCCTGTTCCAAATTAATATGAAGTCAAACAGTTAACATAAATAAAAATGCCTTAAGAACAAAAGCTCTTTAAAAGAGCTGAGTAGTGGAACTAAGCTAAATAAACAAACTGGTAAGAATATTAATAACTACTTTGGACACCTACCTATCCCCATGGGGAAACAGAAAATCTAGGATACAAACTTGCCACTGAGACAGGGCATCAATGTCTGACCTGTATGGCAAAAGTTATTTTAAATATAGCTTGCACACACCCTCACTATTAGCTTCAAGTGCTTTACTTCACATACCTCAATTCTAAATATTAAAACTCTGATCTAAAGAGGGTTGTAGTTAACAGCAGTATTTCTGTTGCCTTCACTGGTTTCCAGGCAAGGTTATTTAGCCAAGAACCATCATCACTGCACAAGGGATGAGAGTGAAGTAGTAAAAACCCAAGTTCATTTCATTTTCTCGTACAAACAAATACGAACATGAGCTTCCATGGAAAGATTGATTTTCAGCATGTTTCTATTCTTTGCAGTTTTAATATAACAACGAAGAAAAGATAATCTTGGCAGATAGACAGAAACCAAATCTGAACTATGTAACATTCAGCATTACACAGCGTGTTGCGTGCCATCCAATCCTGACCAACATTTCTTCATGGTATGTCAGAGTATTTGAAGAAGGACTAAGTCTTTCCAGCCCTCCCTCTTTTAACATTTGCCAAAGTCATCATTAAAAGTACATGCTCACCACAATCCAATTGCCAGTGAAATGAATGCTTCTTTCTTGGTTAAGGACAATAAGGAAAATAAACTGAACAGATATCTTCCCTTTGCAAAGAGACATCTGAGCCTCCAGAGGCAAAAAGTCTTCTGTGAATTTTGCAACCCAAGGATTATTTTATTCTTACCTTAAAGCTCTTCCAACAAATACACATCATTTAAAATCGTGATGCCAAGCATACTTATACATACCAACAAAGCGGTGTTTAATCCAGGTGGTAGTGGGATGCTAAAAATAAAACTCTCAATTCATAACCAGCAACTACCTGCAAAATTAACTACCAAAACACGCAATCCAGTCTGAGAGATAATGGCATGGGATCTGAAGAGTAGGGGGGAAGAGAGGTCTTGACAGGAAGATAGATAAAGTACCAAGACATTTGGACGTCGTCTTGGCCTTTTATTTTTACTCCTAACTATGCCACAGGTTTGGGGCTTTCCCCATCATACCACTTATAAATAAAGCATTTCAGCACATATCTCCACAAAGATTACAGCAAGGTCAAGGATGCTTCCCCCCAGTCCTCTGTAATCTGTTGAACGAGGAGTGTAAACCTTTGATTTCTTCAAAATTATGCAAGTTGCAGGCAGAATAATAGCATTCTGCTATATTTAAATTAAACACAAACTCTAACATCCTCAGAACTTAACAAAATCACTGGACTGAATAAATTTTTGGGGTTCCATGTTTTCCCAAAGACCAAAAGAAAACACAACGGGTACAATTCCGTCTCAACAAGACATCTTAAAGATGCCAACTCACAATGCTGGTCTCAGAGAAAAAGGAATGGTTTGATCAAAAGAGACCACATCACAGACTACGACTCTTCACAACTAGAAATGCATGTGGTAAACTTCTTCATAGAGAATTATTCCACAAAATTGAAACTCAGATCCCAGCCACCCCATACCAAGAGGAGGAATGTTCCACTAGTATTCATTTTTACTTGACTTACAAAAAGTTGCTACTACTTAGACTTCTTTCTGAAGATGCCCTCTCTGAAAATGCTTTTTTTTTTTTTTACTGCTAGCAGATTGTGAGGTCAGACTTTAGTGTGCCTCCACCCAATATTCTTCAAATTAATCATTGTTAATATCTTTGGTACAGCTGCCTACGCACAAACTTGGCTAGCTGCTGTGACTGCCTCCCACAGTATCTGGAATAACAATCTATTTGGACTGTTCTGCTCTTTACTTTGTGCATTCCTGGTCTCTATTTTCAACTTAAGACTACCCTCAGCATGCTTTAAATTATATTATAAAGCTCACCTTCAGATCAACTTCAGTAAACATGAACAACAGGTTCAAACATTCAGGAAGTCATAACATTTGGTATGCAGGGATCTTTTCAAGGCTCTCAAAACTTGATTACAATAAGATACTATGAAATTATTTTAGAACAGCTCATAAAAAACTTATTTGCTGTTGATGGGGTCACATTAGTGTCATCAGTGAATACATGTATTTGCCTTTTATTTTCTGTCTTATAGAAATAGATAAATCTCATTTAGTCATCACCAATGAGGAATCTGGAAAATCATATAGCTTTCCAAAAAACTTAAATTAATCACAGAATCACAGAATAACCAGGTTGGAAGAGACCCACCGGATCATCGAGTCCAACCGTTAATGACCTATTTGTTGCTACAATCCACCCACCATCACTTCTGAAAGCTTTGTCTAGAGCAAGCATTTTACTGATTGAAAAAAACCTGCAGAAACAACATGAGCCAGGGCACATAAATATGTGCTGTATTCAGCAAACATTTGGAATAAAAGTATGTTGTATTTTTTTGTTTTCAGCTGGGAACAAAGATGATGAAACCAGTTGCTCTGAGTACATAACCAAAGCAGAGAGGGGAGTAAATTTTCCACACCTCCGCTCTGGAAAAGGACTTTTTGGCACACCCCTCGATTAAAAAAGGAAAAAAGAAAGGGGGGCAGATGGGGATACAAAGGCACAGGGATTCACAGACTTGAGTTAACACTCATCTAGGAATATTTTGCCACTTGCTGTATTTATATTGCATGTGGATTTAGTGAGATGGGCTTTTAGCATTCTCCCACTCGTTGTTACAGTGTTTAGAATCTATTTATGGCTCTGCTAAGACAGCATCAGTACTATGCCCTCTTTATAAGCCTCTCAGCAATGTTAATGCCAGAGTTTTTTTTCAAATAAACATCTATTTTGTAATAAATGCATACAGAGTGCTTGAAGCCAGATGTCAAACATCAGCTATTTCTGTTCAGTGCCACATAATGTAACAGTTATCCTTCCATTTCTAACCACAGAAAGGTGGAAAAGTAGGAAATCATCTCCCTTTTCAGTGTAAATCAGGACTAAATACAAGTTCAACAGAAACTGCTTGGCAGGGGCAGGGGGAGAGGGGGAAAGAGAAAAAAAGAATGGAACTTCGCTCAAAGAGCTACGGCAGAAAAGAAAGACGACAAAGACTGAACAGAAGCGCTGATAAGCAGATGTTTATAACAAGCTGGAAACGTTATTGCAAATATTTTTCAGTTAGTGTAATCTCCTCAGCTGGTAAACTCAGACAGATATTTGCTACAGGCTAACAGCTATGACAGAAACTAGGATGGATTAAGGACCTAATGAGAAGATCTACTGTGTAAACTACTGTTGCTCCCTAACACACAGAAAAAAAAAGTTTAGAGAAGCCCTGAAACTCATTATGCCTCCATTTGCCCAAAGCACCAGGTTTTACAACTACTCATTGCATTACAAAGTTGCTAACACTTAAAAACTCCACTTACCATTCCATTACCAAACCCTAGCACAACTGTGACAACAGGAAATGTTTTGTATTACAATTGGAGAAAGCTATGACCTGATACCTATTGATGAGCAAAAATCAATATCTCGGTAACTTACAATAGTCTTCCCACATTCAAATTACTTTTTTTTTTTAATTTTCATGTTTTTCTATTATCTTTCACAGCATTGTTATATTTTTATGTTTTGCTTGACTTGATATTATTCATACTTCATTGATTAGAATCTATCATTTCTTTATCATTTTAAAGAGGTCAATCTCCCTCCACCCAAAATGCGTATCTTAAAAGCATCACTAAGTAAAAAAAAAAATCTCACAACAGTGTCTTTAATCTGGGTAGAAGAGTGCTTACAGTAAAAACTCTATTGTGAAACAGTTTTTGCTAGGCGTGATGTCAGTCTAGAATACTCACTTCCCACATGAGCCTGCAGTCTGTGTTCTCATCCAGTTCCTGCGGCATTCGCTTCTCCCCTGCAAAGGGGCCAAATTTTTCACCCTAGGGAATAATTATAAAAGAAAAAGGCACAGTGTTAGGGGAGAAAAAAAAAAAAGTAAGTGAATTCCCAAACTCCAGCAGAGGTATCATTTTCAGCTTCAAAAGGAAAAAGATAGTTTTCCTTTGTTATTGTGCCACATGCCAAGAAGGTGCACCTCCTTGAGGGTTCAGCTTCAAGCTTGTTCCCATTCTTTTACCTTGGAAAAGCTCTTAAAATCACACCTTTCCTTTACATGTTTATTTCCCCTTTGGGAAACATCATTTACAAGTCAAATTTCTTATAAGATTTTCAGGAAGCACCTTGCAACAGACAACCAACTAAAACAAACTATTTGGCAATCATGAAGTTTACATTAGATTTATTTGCAGTGCTACTTTTTGAAGTGCCACAAGTCAAAACACGGAATAACTGAGATTTTGATCATACAGAGAGATTTGTTTAAAAAGACAGGGAGTGTGCACGTGTCTGTGAATTAATTCAAACCTTCATAAACAAAATTGAAGTGTTATACCACCTGCTAGTCATAACACGTGCTGTGAAAGCATCCATTGATATGTTCTTAAAATTTTGGGTATCAGTGGTTTTTTTTCTTCACAGACGTCACACAAGCAGCAGGGTAAATTAATATTAATACGATATTGCTCTTATACAGACCTAACTCTCCCTCCACACCCCCTCATCCTTATTTGCAGTGACAAGCCCTACAAACTGGAACGCAGACTGCCACATTCTTTTAGACAGCATTCGGGTCAAAAAGCTCTACCTACTTTAGAGCATTAGAGATTGTAACTATATAATGAAAAACAACTTCGGTGTTCCCTTTTGGCTAATAAAAGTATCGATCTTGTCCATATATCCCTTCCACCCATATATCCCTATTCATTTCATGGTCTCAGAAACAGCCTGCTACGTATTTTCCCACTTCCCTAGTTTTCAGGCTGTCTACAGGTAAAGTACAAAGGAAGAAGTGGGGTAGGAAATTTCATGGATCATTCCTGATATTTAAGCTAAACCTGAAGAGGTGATTAAAAAGGGGGGGGGAAATGACAATAGAATGGAGGAGCAACATTTTACAATGTGCACAACGAAGACTTCATTGGAAAGAAGACCAAAGCAGAGAGTAAAAAAGACAAGAACAGTAGAAAAAAACCTGCAGCCTAGAGCAGTATTCAAGACACAAATATGGGCAGTGACAGCAAAAAATGGCACTATGGGGCTTTATCGCCTTCCACTTCTCAGTGATCTCCTTACCACCCTTTATGAAATGAAGGCACGGCTCCTTCCATGCCAGCTTTACGAATCCTAGGATTTAATACACAAACTGAAATCACCTTCTCCTTTTACCTTCATCAGCAATGAAGGTGAAAATAGTTAAATGTAGTCACATACATGCAGTCCTCAGCATTCCCAGCTTATGCCCAGTGCCACCCCAGCAAACACCCAGCTGCCTAATAGGGGCCGTGCAGGTATCATAACACATGAAAGGTGATTTCCTTAGATTGCATTGCCTGCTTAGATGAAGGAGGAAGAAGAGCCAAAGTGGTGGCAGAGGAAATCTGCTCTGCAAATGTAAGATCCTATCCAGCTCAGTAAAGGCTAGGTAGGCAGAGCAGACACCTCCTGCCAGGCTGAACTGGCTTTTCCCATTCACTTGGAAAGCAGTAAGTTGTTTCGGTGCAAGGAGAAAAGCAGCTCAGTACAACTGCTGAGCTCTAAGAGATGCCATAATTACACACACAGAATCTCTCATCATTACTCGCATCAATTTATGAAGATTAAAAGAACCTTATTGGAGTATAATCTAGATTAACCCTATAAAAAGAAAAAAACTCCATAAATTTAAAACAGAAATTATTTGAAGATGTAATGAATAAGCAGCTCAGAAAACCTAGTTTCCCATACTTTTTCCAGTGGCAGAACAACACTTTTGAAGAGGACAAAGATATTAATTTCTTCCTTAACTACTTTGGAGGTTTCCACAACCCACAACTCAGTAATACTTTTCTCCTTGCAATCCAAAGGATCCCTAGATACGTTATAAAGCACCTAGAAGGTTAATTTTACCCTCATTGAAGCTCACATCAACTCTGAGATGAAGCACAGCAACAGCTTGATACTGCACATAGACTCAAAACAAGAAAATCATTCCTACCTCAGCTACTCCAGACCAATAAATCTCTACTGCAATATGTTTAAGACCTCCTAGAAGCTCAAAGCAACAAAAGCAAAAAGCAAGATATCCACCTCTAAATGTAAAGTCAAAGTAACATCAACAGTAGGTGATTCAGACCTCTAAGCTCTTTTTATAGCTTCTCAAATTCAGAGAGAATGCAGAAATTAAAGACAGGAAAATCTGATGTCTTGGAACACAAAGGTTCATGGGGATGAGTGTAATAACTAATTTAGCCTCTTGGAGCATTTTCTCATATATATATATATTTATTAGTCCTACTTAATAAACATGCTGTCATATACCAATACATACTGATCAAAAACATACTAAGGCTTCAACTTGCTCTCTGATCAACAGAAGTAAGACATACACTTCTACTGGAAAGTGTCCCTGCCTATGGCAGGAGGCTTGGAACTGGGTGATCTTTAAGGTCCCTCGCGACACAAACCATTCTACGATTCTGTGATACAGCACGGTCTAAAGACAACCACAGAAATCATTCAAGATACAAAAAGCACATCATTCAAACATAAAAAAAAAAGCTGCTTTCATCAGTTGCTTTCAAGAAAATAGCAGTGACTGATCTTCCAGTCACAGCTGAACACTGAGAAGCGCAGCGTCTCTCCGCTGTTTATACCAACTCTCTTACGATACCAAGGCAGTAACCAAAGGGCAGTTGTTGGAGAAAAGGAATTATAAGAGAATCACAGCTTTCATTAAGGTACAAAATAAACCAAAAGGTTTCCACCTTTTATGACTACAGAGGAAAGCTTGAAAGCACAGCCGAACACCTAAAGGTGCAAGAGCAGATGGCAGACAACAGCAGTACAAAACGTATTAATACCAAAATTTTGCCAATAGCAGAATTTCCAAAGGCCAACTTCAGGATTCCTTAGCACTTGGAGAGTTGGTACTGCAGTTTCTGACTATAGGAACAGCTGAAACATGTTCTGCTTCCAGTTAAGACAACTGCAGCTGTGTGATAGCAACAGAGAGAAAATGGTGCAGTACTTGCTCCTCAAGAAGATCAGATCTTGCTTCACAATTAAGTGTTGTATTCAACACCTCCTCTCAATTCCAAAGCTCCAAGGAATTAATTTCAGAGCAATAAGCTACACAGTATTACAGCCATGAAATGTATTGTACTGCTGCCTCATTACTGGACAGGAGAACGTGTTGAGAGCACTTCAGGTGTGATTTTTCTTTCCATGGCAAACAGCAACATGCAGTCTGGCTATACCCACCCTACATAGCCTTATCTACATACCCATCCTTCTCCCAGGGACACGCTGCTTAGGTCTCCGATCATTTTTTAGGAATACACGTTCCAACCACTACCCACAGAAGAGCTGGTTCCTCAGTCTGTTGAAGGGCAAAGTCCACCCGACACCTTCTTCTGATGAGGGCTTTGCATACCAAAACTGTCAGCACTACCAGCACAGAGGAGCCACTGCCACACAAGGGACAAGCCTGTTACAAATGCTGTCACCAGGCACTCCTACATCAAATAGACTTTGCACCTGCCTCTGCAGTCCACACGCAACATGTCACACTTGCAACATTTCAGTTTTGCTAGGATTCTATAATTCCGTGATGATTTCCATGAGCTTCACTCCAGAGTTCACTGTTTCACAATACAGGGACTAATATATGCAAGTAGCAAGCAGCTTCCCTTGCTGTATGAACTCCAAAAGTTTTCAAATCAAAGTTTAAAACCTCTGTAGAGAAGAATTAAGCCAAGTGATACAAACTTGTTCCCCTTACAACCCTGTTAAACCTCAGGGACACCTTAAAAATGAGTGACTTGTACCCCATGGTGACTTCTTGATGAATCCACTGAAGCATTAGGCAGCCCTCCCGTCCCACTCAGAGCCAAAATCTGGACAAAGATGGAAAGAAAACTTACAAAAAAACATAGGAGTGTATAGTAACAGAGAACTCACAACTTTAGGAACGCCTCTATCTATTGAAATTAGCCACCTGGATAGTTATAATTGGGATTTCAGGCAATCAAGAGACTTTCAAACCAGGTGTCAAGGGATGTGACCCAGTTAGGGTAAAGCCCTGCTCTCAGAACCGTTCCAGAAACACAAATTTGTGTGAACATGAGGCAACAGTGTGTCCTGGTAGCCAAGAGAGCCATGTCAAAGATGCATTAAGCACAGCATCGATAGCCAGTTGTGGGAGGTGATTGTCCTGATCTACTCCACACCGGTGCAGCCTCACCTCCAGTACTGTGCCCAGTTTTGGGCAGCATGGTATAAAAAGGATCTAAAGCTACTGGAGAGTGTCCAGGGGAGGCCACAAAGTTGCTGAAGGGTCTAGAGAAGAAGCCGTTACGAGGAGCGGCTGAAGTCACTTGGTCTGTTCAGGCTGGAGAAGACTGAGGGGGACCTCATAGCAGTTTACTGCTTACTCACAAGGGAAAGAGGAGGAGCTGATCTCTTCTCTCTCTGGTGACCAATGACAGGACTTGAGGGAATCATAGAATGGCTTGGGTTGGAAGGTGCCTTAAAGATCACCCAGTTCTAACCCCCTGCCATGGCAGGAACACCTTCCACTGGATCAGGGGGCTCAAAGCCCCATCCAACCTGGCCTTGAACACCTCCAGGGATGGGGCAGCCACGGCTTCTCTGGGCAGGAAGATGTGCCAGGGGAGGGCTAGGTTTAACATTAGGAAAAGGTGGTGGAGGAGGACGGCGTTGGAGCAGTGAAACAGCTCCCAGGGGAGCAGTCACGGCACCAAGCCTGACGATATTCTAGAAGAATTTGTCCAATGCCCTCGGACACACGGTGTGAATGCTGGGGTTGTCCTGTGCAGGGACAGGAGTTAGACTCAATCTTTGTGGGTCCCTTCCCACTCGGGCCATTCTGTGATTCTGTACCAAAAAAAAAAAAAAAGAAAAAACAACCCGCAAAGCAAAAAAAACTCCGCTGGCCCCAAGCGGCAGCGCCCCGGGAGGCTCCCTCTTATCGGTACCGCCCCGAGACGGCGGCGGGGAAGGAGGGAGGGAGGGAAAGAAGGAAGGGAGGGAGGGAGGGAAAGAAGGAAGGGAGGGAGGGAGGGAAAGAAGGAAGGGAGGGAGGGAGGGAAAGAAGGAAGGGAGGGAGGGAAAGAAGGAAGGGAGGGAGGGAAGTAAAGAAGGAAGGGAGGGAGGGAAGGAAAGAAGGAAGGGAGGGAGGGAGGGAAAGAAGGAGGGAGGGAGGGAGGGAGGGAAAGAAGGAGGGAGGGAGGGAGGGAGGGAGGGAGGGAGGGAGGGAGGGAAAGAAGGAGGGAGGGGGCTGTCCCGCTGCCTGCCACACGTGGCAGCGGCTCCCCGCCGGGACCGGCCGCTGGCCCCGCTCGGTCGCCACCCACCTTTTTGACTCTGCGGGCCGTGTAGAGCCCCATCCCGTCCTGCACTCGGGACGCCTTCAGGGAAAACCTGTCCGGCACGTACATGCCCAGCATTTTGCACCGAACTTGGGGCCGCCGCCTGCTACGGGGGAGGAGAATTAACGGGGGCTTCCATCCCAGAAAACCGGGAGAAGCTGGGGGACGGGGTGGGGGGACCAGGGAGAAGGGCTGCCTGCAGGGCTTTCCCGGCTCCTGAAGAGGAGCGGAGGCGCCGGGCCAGGGCCCGGCCGCGGCGGGACGGGACGGGGAGGGGCAGCGGGGGGCGCGGGGAGGGGGCGGGGCCGGAGAGCTGGGCGGGAAATGAGTCTCGCGGAATGAGTGGGCGGGGCCTGCGCGTGAAGTGGGCGGGGCTTCCCCAGCTGGGCCGCTCTTCTCTGGACTCGCTCCAGAGCCTCAACATCCTCCTCGTGGGGAGGGGCCCAGAACTGAACACAGGATTCGAGGAGCGGTCTCACCAGTGCCGAGTACAGAGGGAGAAGAACCTCCCTGGACCTGCTGGTCACGCCGTTTCTGATCCAAGCCAAGATGCCGTTGGCCTTCTTGGCCACCTGGGCCCCTGCTGGCTCATGTTCAGTCGCTGTCAACCAACACCCCCAGGTCCCTCTCCTCCAGGCAGCTTTCTAGACAGACTTCTCCTAGTCTGTGAGACGGGGCCAGTCCTCACAGAATGCTCACAGCATCACCACACAGCCCTCACAGCAGCAGAGTCCGGCACAGAACCAAAGAATCATGGGATCATGTAATGGTTTGGGTTGGAAGGGACCTTAAAGCCCATCCAGTTCCAGTCTCTCTGCCATGGGCAGAAACACCTCCCACCAGATAAGGCTGGTCAAAGCCCTGGCCTTGAACACCTCCAGGGCTGGGGCAGCCACAGCTCCCCTGGGCAACCTGGGCCAGGTCCTTGTCACCCTCAGCATGAATAATTTCTTCCTAATGTCTCATCTAAATCTTCCCCCTTCCAAATTAAAGCCAATCCCATTCTTCCTGTAACTACATGCCCTTGTAAAAAAGTCCCTCCCCAGCTTTACTGTAGCCCCCTTTAAATACTGGAAAGCCACTATAAGGTCTCACCAAAGCCACCTCTTCTTCAGGCTGAACAACCCCAGCTCTCTCAACCTGTCCTCATAGCAAAGGTGCTGCAGCCCTCAGATCATCTTCCTGGCCTCCTCTGGACTCACTCCAACAGTTCCATATCCTTCTTATGTTGGCAATTCCAGAACCTCACAGGTTGTCACAAGAAGAGACTCCCCAAAGAACCATCACACAACCCTCACAGAACCAGAGAATCCTCATGGAGCCGACAAATAATCCTCACGGGATCCTCACACAGCCACCACAGGATCCTCACAGAACCATAAAGCCCTCATGGAACCATTACTCAGTCCTCACAGAACCAGAGAATCCTCACAGACCTCACAGAAACAGAATTCTCATGGAATTGCCATACAGTCCTCTCAGACCCTCACACAACTGTCACACACAACCCTCACATCAGGGTTTCTTCACAACACCATCACACAACCCTCACAGAATCAGAGAATCCTCACAGAGCACCCACGCAGTCCTCACAGAACCAGAGAGTCATCATAGAATCAGGGAAACCTCACAGAACCACCACACAATCCTTGTAGAATCCTCAGAGCTGCTAGAGAATCCTTGTAGAACCAGAGAATCCTCACAGATGCATTACACAGTACTCACAGAACCAGAGAATCCTTATGGAACCACCACACAATCCTCACAGATCAGTCATACACAACCCTCGCAGAATCACCTAAGAACAGAATCCTCACAGAGCTGCCGAAGAATCCTCACAGAATCAGAGAATCCTCATGGAACCGCCATATAGTCCTCAAAGATCCTCATAGCACCAGGGAATCCTCATGGAACCAGAGAGTCCTCGCAGACCCATTGCACAGTCCTGACAGAGCCAGAGAATTCTCACAGAAGCGCCACAGAATCCTCACAGCACCAGAGAGTCCTCATAGAATCACCAAAGAACAGGATCCTCACAGAACCAGAGAATCCTCCCAGAACCAACACACAATCCTCTCAGAGCCACCAGAGTCCCCGCAGAACCAGAGCCCTCACAGACCCTTAACACAATCCTCACGGAACTAAAGAATCCTCATAGAACGAGAGAATACTTACAGAACCACCACACAGTCCTCACAGAGCCAGAGTTCTCATGGAACCGCCATGCAGGCCTCACAGAACCATCATACAAATCCCTCACAGAATCACCAAAGAATAGGATCCTCACAGAACCATCATGCAATCCTCACAGAGCCAGAGGATCCTCACAGAACTGCCACACAGTCTTCGCAGAATCACCAAAGAACGGAATCCTCATGGACCTGCCAGACAATCCTCACAGAACCACCAGATAATCCTCACAAAACCATCACACACAACCCTCATGGAACTGCCACAGAAACCTCCCAGAACTGCCACACACAATCCTCACAGAAACACCTGAGAGTTCTCAAAGAGCAAGAAAATCCTCATGGAGCCAGAGAACCCTCGCAGAACTGCCACACAATCCTCAGGGAACTAGAAAATCCTCACGGAACCACAGAGTTTTCACAGAGCTGCCACACAGTCCTCACTTAATCCTCACAGAACCACCAGAGAATCCTCAGAGGACTGTCACGTGATCCTCACAGAAGCGAGGAATCCTCACGGAACCACCACACAGTCCTCACAGAACTGGTTGGCTTCACTCAGGTTTCTGCAGCGACAAAACCTAAAGGCAAGTGTGAGAGGAGGGAGGTGAGCAGGGAGAAGTGAGACCCAAATCTGGGAGATCGAGAAGCCCAACAGAGGCAGCCGGGATTCATCCAGTCACAGAAGATCCGGAAGTTTTATTAAGAACTGGGACCTCTCTCAGACACGCTGATATATATTATCAGCTGGTATTTACAGATATGGCTGCTTGAAAAGAATGGGTATTCTCACCAGAAACACACTTTAGTGCTATATAACGCCGTTTTTTTCTGACATCACTCAGATTAATCCCCATTTTTGTATTGCAGAAATACTGAATCCAGATTTAGTATCACTTTTGAAACCGCATAACCCTTCATTTTGGAGGATTGTTTTTGAGGGAACTCGGACGGAATGCCAGAAATGCAGCAACCCTCAAGGAACCCAAACTTATCACTATTTCTGTCTAACAAGTAACATCCTTGTGTATGCTGACAACACACCCAGCAGGGTCATTATATTCTGACTAATACCGCACTGTCTAGTTTGAACACAGAGGAAGAAGTTACACTTTAGCAGGTTGCTAACATCACACCAGCACTCTTCTTTTTCATAAAGCCACAATATCCAACACTTCAAGAAAGGTGATTAATTTAAGTTGGGATTTCAGTCCAGGTCATAGTGTTGCTCTCTAAATGGAAGTACTGGGAAAAGGGATTTGGTTACATCTGATTAAGCAGTAACAAGCAAGTACAAAGGCATGTGAGCCAAGCAGAGGGAAAAGAGAAAAAAAACCCAACTGAATAACATGCTATATTTATACACATATTTTAAAATTGTGCTGCAAATCTAGTAATTAGACTACTGGAGCATAACAACCTTTCTCTCAGTGGTCTTCTAGAGACATTAACAGATGTGTAAATAGTAAAAACTAAGTATTAAAACCTTCTAGTTCCTACCAATGTATTATTGGGGAAAAATTATAGTGGTATCAGTTATAAGGAATGAAAAAATGTCCAGAATTTTAGTTAAAACATGACAGTGAACAGATCACCATAAAAGTGTGTGTATTGTTTTAGATCAGCTGGATTTCTGCCAGTCCATAGGCAGACATCTAGGGAAAAATGAAGTACTTTGTTTTAAAAAATCAGAGGTACATGGAACTCCTTCAACTACTCTCTAGTGCTCTTGTATTTTGCACACAATTATGATATTGTATTTAATATCTAACCATCATAATGGTAATTTATATTCTCATCAACACACGCTTATATACAAAATTATGTATGTAGTGCTGCTTGATATCATTCAATATATGAGCAACTGCTCCAGTAAAGGATGAGGCTCTCACTTTGCAACAAAAACAAAAGGAAGAGAGAATGCAGCAACATAGCTGGAAGGACAGCTTCGGGAATTAAAACAATGAGGCACTGGTTTTATATCTAGATTGATAGCCTGGACACTGACCATTGACTTAGGAAATAACAAAGAGAGTGAAAATGGAGTATCTAGATCTATGTAAGTAAGACTCCTAACATCTTAAAACCAAGCATATCAAACAGAGAACAGTGAAGTTGCCTGGGCCGACTGCTTCTGTTTTAAGAGTAACAGCAAAATTTATCTATTCTTTTAATTAAGATCAAGCTGCTAAGCTACCATACGCATAACTGAACATACTTAATATTTTTGTAGACTAGTATAAGCAAGCATAAAGCTGGCAATTGCTAATCAAGCAGACATTTATGTAACAGCTCTGTTCTATTTTTTTCCTGTTTGCAGGTTGCAGCAGGGTGAGGTCTCAAAGGTCCGAATGAACCAAGTCAGACAGAACAAGATAAAAGACACCACATCATGATGAACATATGTTGATCACTAGTCAGGGGCAAGAGTGGAGCTCAGTAAGTTTCAACCTAATTCCCTTTTGTATTTGGTACACACATAGCATAGATGCATATAACCTCCTGTGGTCCTCTGTTTGTCATGAACAAAATTGGCTGCAAGACACATTTATGCCAGCATTGCCTTCAGCTGAGGATTAAGCATACACCAGTGAAAGGAATTTTCTCACGGACATAGCTAAGTGAGGTCTAAAGTGACCAACTGAACTACTAAATACACTCTCTGCAGTCACTGTAGGCACAACAGGGTTTGTTGGCACAGCTGGCAGCAACTTGAGTGCATGAAGAATACAACTGTTTGATACAACGACACTGACACAAATCCTTGGTACTGACCAAGTCTCAGACTCATGAACCATGAACCCTTAGTGCCCAGGAACAAAGCAGCACTTCCAGGGTTCTCTCCCCACATGCAAATAGCCACCAGATAACATAAAAGAGGCAGATAGCTTTCTACTTTCTTAGTAGAGGCTCTGTTAAACCAAGTATTGGAAAAACTTTTATCAGCCCATTTTCCCAGAGACTGAGAAGTATACCTTGGTGTGCACATTCCAAAAGCACTCTTATCAACAGGCTTTTAGTCTCTCTATCATGATCTACATTGACCCACTGATTTCTTCTCAAAAGGTCACTGCCAAACAAAAGGTAACTTCACATGGTAAGTGTCAGCAGGTAGTATGTATCCTGTACAGTCAAATTGTGACCCTTTCCCACACTTGCTGGCTTGCTTGCTTCAAGTTTCCTGCTCCTAAGTGACAGAAACACCTGAGCAGGTAACTTTCTTTGCTCTCTGTCCAAGTATTCTTTTCTTGGCACTTGCACTAAAACAGGTGCAATGGAGGAGAAGGTGAGAATGAATCCAGGAATGTCTGTCCTCAACAGAAACAGACTTCATTGCCAAAATGCTGTCTAGTTGGCTGAACTGATGGATTGCGCTCATGCCCTAAAACAATGCCTGAGAAACTGGGTTGTGTGCACAACTTGGACAAAAGATCACATGCCGAAACCACAGTCACACAGAATAAACACAAATGACTTGCCTGAGAGTTCTTAGGCCAGCTTAAAGAGAACACTGTGTTATTCAGTGGACTTTATCTACCTCAGCCAGGCTAAACAGCAGTAGGTGTTGTTCCAAAAGTAGAAGGAAAGTAGCTTTGATGTGTACACAAGTTATTATTTCCTATAATTAAGAATAGACATACTCAAAAGGGTCCTGCAAAATTTCAAATACCTATTTCTCTTCAGCCAGAGCCCTGGAAAATGGACTGTAAAGAAGTGTGGAAAAAGATTCTGAATGACAGAATCGGACAGAGGTTTTACCATGTGGAATCACCTGGAATTAATCCAGAGTATTGAAAAAAACAAAAACCACTGAAAAAACAGTATAAATATACATGTAAATAGTGAAAAGTATTACTGTTCCATTATGAAATTTTCAAACACAGATTCTCAGTGAGTCTTCCCCTCTTCCTGAGAGAACACCTAGTTTGTAAGGAAATGTGGAAGTAGACAAGATTCCAATTCTCAGTCCTACTGCAGCTAATACCCTTGATTCTAATCATAGAAGCAGACTGACACGTACATGAGCATATCCACCATGTGAGACACCTAAAATACAGTTCAATTAACATAACTAGGAGGTTTAAAAAAAGGACTTGTCAAACTTGACACTAGTGATTGAACAAGCCCCTAAAGAAGGTTTTTTTTTTCCTTTGTTTGCGGGGGGTAATGAGTGGTTTGAGTTTGATTCCCACTTTAAGCTAAAAGTTGCTTGTATCATGCCAGCACAGGGCTTTTGGAAAAGTCTTATCTCGAGATATGCTTCATCATTCTTCCCCAGTAGGGTTTCTGCTGTACCTGGTTCATTACAGTTTTAATTATTTCATGTACACAATTCTAATGTTTGTTTTCTAGTGTTAAGGTAACCTCATAACTTTTGTTTTATGTTCTTAACTCACTGCCAGTACTTCGGTTGCTATTTACAAAATAGCAAAAAAAAAAAAAAAAGGAATGTAATACATAGGGACAGCTGGATTCCATTTTTATTGGCATAATTCTTGTAAGAAAAATGCTTTGATAGTTCCAGTATTCACTTCAACTGAACCAGTAATAAAATCTGAGGAATACACCTCACGTGAAATAATTCATTCTGAAGTAATACATTAAATAAAAACCACATTTTGGTGGTAACCTTAACCAAATAATATAGTTGATAAATAACAATGAAGCAGAAGTTACAAAGAAAATTGAGGCACAAAGTACAATCTGAAGTGTTATAATCTTAAGACAGAGAAACACTAATTATTCTAAGTTTGATATTCTCAATTCTTTCATTATCTTACTTTTTAAATAAAGGTATCAGTAATATTTATACAATAGGTCATGGACATGTTTTCTTGCAAACTTCTTCAAGCTGATGTCACAGAGGATGCCCTTCATATCTCTTGCTTTCCTGTAGCTCTTTTTACTTTAACTGTTTCGTCATACACCGAGTTAGTTATGCTTAGGCTAATATGCAGCTATAAACTTTCTCTGGCCTGCCCTATCACATATCCACAGCCTGCCTGATACCAAGCAGTTGAAAAAAACCTCGCCCCTCCTGAAAGGACAAACATTGAGCTACAATTCAGTTGTAGTCTAGCAGAGAAACTGAATGTGTTGACTCAATGTTTCTATGTTGCTCCATAGCTGCTTGTTTAGGACTACATGGAACACTAAGGAGTAACAAGGGCATCCAGCACCTTCAGGTATGAAGCCTAATAGTGTCAGAAACTATTTACATAACTTCCTTGGAAAAAGAATGGTATTTTCAGAAGCTCTTGTGTACTGGTGGAAGCTGTTGAAGCTGTTGTGCCCCAAATTAATTATTCCATGGCAGGAATCCACATGTGGTAGCAAAGTGATTACAAGTGTTGCCTGTCTGTAGTTACAATACCTGTTGCAACATCGTATCAGAAGCAGAGTATGAATCCCTCCCACTCAAGGGCCAATTAACTAAGGGTCATAGTTAACAAGTTAGTATGTCACATTATAAGAAACAAAACTCAGCACTGGTGAGACCGCTCCTCAAATCCTGTGTTCAGTTCTGGGCCCCTCACCACAGGAAGGATGTTGAGGCTCTGGAGCGAGTCCAGAGAAGAGCAACAAAGCTGGTGAGGGGGCTGGAGAGCAGGTCTTACGAGGAACGGCTGAGAGAGCTGGGGTTGTTTAGCCTGGAGAAGAGGAGGCTGAGGGGAGACCTCATTGCTCTCTACAACTACCTGAAAGGAGGTTGTGGAGAGGAGGGAGCTGGGCTCTTCTCCCAAGTGACAGGGGACAGGACGAGAGGGAATGGCCTCAAGCTCCACCAGGGGAGGTTTAGGCTGGACATTAGGAAAAAATTCTTCACAGAAAGGGTCATTGGGCACTGGAACAGGCTGCCCAGGGAGGGGGTTGAGTCACCTTCCCTGGAGGTGTTTAAGGCACGGGTGGACGAGGTGCTAAGGGACATGGTTTAGTGTTTGATGGGAATGGTTGGACTCGATGATCTGGTGGGTATCTTCCAACCTGGTGATTCTATGATTCTATGAAAACGATTTAAGACAGAAATGGTCTTCAAGGAGTAAACATGCTAGCCATTGAAGTATCCAGCAGATTACAAAGAAAATGTGTTCTCTACAAAAATGGTGGCTTTTCTCAGCTAATCCCTTGTTTAATTGCTGTAGTATCATCCCTAAAAGTTTCCAAGGATTGCACATTTCTTTCCTCTCTCCTCTTGCCCCTCAGGCAGTTGGATTCAAATCAGAAAGGCAGATGGGGTTTTATCCTTTTAAGTTCCTGGCATTCTGAAGTACTATAATATTAGCTTTTTGCAGCATCCATAGCAATACAGGAATTTGATACTAGCAGCTGACAGGTCTGAGGAAGGTTGTGGTTCATTACAACGGCTCCCCCTTCCCAGTTTGTACGTTCACTGGTTCATGAAACATTTCTGCACTGCAGACTGACCAGATGAGGATGGAAAAAAGGCTTTGCATTTTCTTGTTTCTCATTAAAGTTTTCTGAATGCAAAGGTTTCAACTAGCCTAATGACAGAACCTAAAGGAACAACACATAGACATCCTAGAGGGGTTCATTCTTTCCTCAATTGTACATAGTTCAGCCTAAAAAAATTTTTACTTCTTTTTACTACTCCATTCCCTAAAGAAATCAACTAATATTTATGGGGAAATCCTCCCCTTCTTTAAAACCAATAACAGCAACTGTGGCATACATTGCTGACAAGCTGAATATGAAACTGCATTGCTTTGATCCACACAACATGCCAACGCATCAAGACACAATAACTCTTCTATTATTTCTGAAAACAAATACAACAAGTCTAATACTCTCAAACTACAACTTCAGAAACAAATGCAGCAAATTAACTAGAGGAGCTTAGTAAGAGCTGTGTACGCCTTTGAAGTCTGCCCTCCTTTGGGGACAATGGCACCCTTGCTACTAGTAATCACCAGGCACAGTGACTTCAAGTACCTGGAACAAACTGTGTTGACATGGAGTCAACTTAAACCATATGTTATATTACCAACTAAAATCTCAATCTCTTAGATCTAAGACAATCTACTTCCTTAAACAATTCAATCAGCCTTTTGTAAATATGACAATAAATGCCATCTACTCAGTGTCCCAGAGTTTCTTTCCAGCTCTAACAGTGTTTGTTTTGAGTGCATTTTCTGGTGATCTGAAAAACTTAAGTTATTCTTTCTCTAATGCTCTTTGATTTGCTGAGGAAAATTCCTTTCAAAGCTGTTTTTAAGGACTGCTTTTTTTTTTTTTTTTTGGTAGCTTTTTTTTTTTCTAAAACAGTTTTTCAGAGCTTTCTGAATTCAGTAAACATTCCAACCTAAAAATTATTTACCCACAAAATCTCTTTCCTAATCAATGCACAGTGGGCTTTTTGGTTTTTCTGTAAACAAACATAGACTGCTTGTGTTGCGATAGATCATGTGAAGCAGTAGATGGTAAGATTAGTTTTTAACTTACTTCTCTTTGTTTTCTTACATGCACAAAGTAGTTACTATCAGAGTTCCACTTGGATATTTGAAGACCTGGAAGTCAGCTCCAGGATTTCAGAACTAAGAACTTTCTCCTTCCCCTTTGAAAATATTAGAATACTGTTGCATTCTAGTTGCAACTAGAATTGTTGCATTCCAGTATGCAATCAGCTTGGAAATGAAGTCTTCTCTCCTATATTTTTAGAGGTTTTTAACCTACGGTTTAAAGTTTTAAGTGCATAAGTACCAGGTCAAGCTATAATTCAGGTTTCATAGTGATGTAGTAAGTAATGACCACATGATGTAGACCTAAAAGAACAACAATATAATGTGACTACTGTAGAGTTTTGCTGCTATGTCACATGAGAACATCATGTAAGAAATATAGGAAGCAAAACTAAAGAGCTAGTAGAAAATGGTTAAAAACTCTGAGTAGCAGTAGCTCACATATGAAATAGCAGGCGCCGCCCCGAACCCTGTAGCATTTATATTTTTATCTTGACAAATTGAAGGTGTGATCTGATAAAAGAGGTTGCACTTCAATAGTGGAAAGATCTCATAGCTGCAAAGCTAAAAGGGAGAAAGAATACAACTGCATAGGTAGCAACTCTTTAAAAAAAATACTGGAGGCAACAGTGGGTTTGAAGCTGAATTTGAGTCAAAGTTGTTACACTAGTATCAAAGTGTAATGTACACTCTTGTTTCTACACCCCAGCAACAAGGACTGCAGGATAAAAATCATATTTGGTATTGTTTCAGCCTTAGCTGGAGAACTGGATTTATTTTTAGACATCACATCTTGAGAAAAAATATGGAACAGCAAAGTTCCAGCATGCTTTTGTTAAGAAAAAAAATCATGTCAAGTATGTCTAATTTCTTTCTATAGCAGTTACAGGCTTTATAGACAAAGGAGAAACCCAGATGATAGCCATAGATGTTGATGAAAAGTCTAGTAGATAGGTGCTCAGAAGAAAGATTGAAGACAATCAAGTGTTTCATCCCAAGAACAGGAAACCCTTGGATTTGTAATAATAGTCTTCAAGCACATAAAAAATGAAAGAAAACTAGAAAACACTCTATTCTTTTAGTCACCACTACAGACCTGACAAGAAAGAAAAAACAAATTGAAGCAAGTCAGAATATGGACATTGAAAATCCTTCCTAATAGAGTAAAGTCCTTGCACAGACTGCCTAGCAAGGTCACTGGCCTACAGGAAAGGGGAAAACAAGTAGGTTTACAAAAGTCATTTGGGGAGGCAAGCCTAATTCCCAGGCTCACCTAAAAGGCAATACTTATATAGCCTCAATTATCTTAGACCAGATCCCACGTTCGAGTATTACCTTCTTGCACAGCAGCCTGCATACTTACTACTTTACCTTCTGAACCCTTTCTAACTTCCTGACTCCCATCTTGTCTTCATTTGTGCTTTATTTTAGCATTTCTAGAATTCCTTCCTGCTTGAAAAACACTTCAAACTTTTAGCCACCAAACACTTCCTCCCACCTCACTTCAAAGAATTTAAAAACTCCCTTTTCCATGAATCCTCCTCAACACATCACTGGTCTCACCATCAGCACCACTTGAGTCTGTCTTGTAGACTTTGAATTCAAACCGATCATGTTTCAAGAACTGGCACATGCCTCTAGTATTTACAGAACCTGGGGTTACACCCATAACCCTTTAATAGTGTTGAATTCAGTTATCAATGATATTTGAACCAAGAAATAAGACAAAAAAAACCTGGTGGCCAAACATCTTGGGGGTGGAAACAGCAGATTTGAAGCAAAAGGAGAATTCTCATCAACTTCAGGAGTTTAGTACGTGGGAATATTATTTAGAAGGTTGTTGGATCTTTTTCCTGGGTTTCGGTTATTTTTAGAACAGCTGAAGCCAGTGCACCATGTAATTTAAAATGTATCTCATAGATGCAAAAACATTACAGCCCCATAAATGGAATGTTGTTTCTTTGGAGTTTGAGTCCTATGCACAGTACAATGTTGCAAGGAAGACTGTGTCCTATGACTACTCCTGTGAAGTAGAATTCATTCGTTTTGAGCTCTGTTTTGATTCTAAGCCGAAACATTTCTATGCCATTCCTTAGTTATTCTGTACTTTTTTAGTTTTAGATCTCTGATAATTCTATGCCATCTCTAAACTGCAAGGTTATAAGAAGAAATCTAGAAAAGTTACATGAACACAGCAAAGAATCTGTCTTCTAGTCAATTTTAAGAATAGAATTTTTTCTTCAAGCTGTGATGTAGGCTTTTAAAAAATCCAAATATGACAAATATTGTTCAAAATCTTTTTGGAAGTGTTGTATGAACTCTTAAAATGTTTCCTGAAAGCACACAGCAAAATGAGAGCTACTAATTTAAGAATAGGCAAGAGCTATGCTGAACACATCTTAATGCTTTCCTTGGTTTTCAGTCTCCTACCTGCCTGTCCTCCACTGAAGTCACTTTCTCAGTTGATGACACATTCCCTCAGGAAATACTTACTTCTGAGCACTGGAACAAATTCCTCTGGAAGAACAGGAGATTTCTACTGCTTTAACACAGGCCTAGAGGACAGAGACACAAGTTCTTCCATGGATCTTTGCTTCACTCCATCTCAATGGATGGTTATATTCTGAAAGAGAAGCCAGAAGCCAGTCCTGCATATAAGAGCTCAAAACAAATATCCATGGTCATGAGCTGCTTCGTATGGCTTAGGGACCTGCATAATCAGGCATCATAAGTATCTATATTTAGAATGAACAGAGCCTAATGAAAATGAACCATGCCAACCAATAAAACCAAACCACCTACATTTGTCAGGAATTGTTTTCATTAAGCCATGCAGGATGAACGTTTGGAAAAGGCTTTTCTGTTCATGCTTCCATTTGAAAAGTCTAATGTCATTATATCCCATGTGAAACTATGGGCACTTAGCACCTCTGTCCCAAACAGTCAGAATTCAAAGTCAAGTCAGCAGAGTATGCAAGATGAGTGACACACAGAGCTGCAAGTTACCTGTTGGCATGTGTTGTGCACGCCTGGGAGGGGTTGCTTTGTTTTTAAAGCAGTACATCCAGCCACATGGCCTGCAGTTTTGCAGAACTTCAAATAAACAGAGATGTGACCTAAAAAAAAAAATTTTGTTAGGCTGATATTTAAAAATAAGTGTCATTACATTCTGAAGAATTGATTCATTCTGATTTATGACCACCCGCTGAACAGCATCAACTTCTGTAAAATTATATTGTGCCCTCTGTTAATCTTGGTAAATAACAGTCATTTTTAGATTGCAGCTAGATACAATTTCACCCTTCAGAGAAATAGAAATATTTTTTGATGCCTTAATGCGCAAATTCCTGGCTGCCACACTTCTTGGGGCACTGTATTGTTAACATTATTTGATCTGGAATGCCATGAGGTAGAAAGATAGTGAAATGCACTGGTTTTGAAACAGCATGCCAGACTCTGGAGACAGCCTAATTCCACTCCCCTACCCCCTGGATAAGGTCATAATATCAAATAAGAAAATGACAAACAGTAATTATGTCGCTATTAGAAAAGTTACACAAAATAGTCTTTCACAATACTTTGTAGGATAATTTATTTAACCATAGGAGTCTTATTTCCAAGTCTGTATTGTACAAGATGTCAGACTAGATTCCAAAAAATTCTAAGCAGCAGCAATCATCAAGTATATGACTCTGGCTCAAATGATTTTCATTTATGGTTGCCAAGGTCTGTAAAGATCAACTGTCAAATGACTTACATACATTAGAAAAACAAGCAAACAATAAGAGGAAAGAGGAAAACCAGTAGCTCTCTTAAAGATTAAGTTGTGTTAATACCAATACTTCTGTGCAGCTTAGTGAAGTCACTCAGTTTTGGAAGCACTACAAGGAATGAAGACAAGAATATGTATTTTTTTATTCCCTTTATTATAATTCTGTTTTCAAAATTGAGATAAATATGATTTTCCTTACAAGCAAGGGTAGAAGGATTCAAACTAGTTCACCTTTCAAGGCAAAGTCTTCCATTTAAACTTCACAGGTCTATGTGGCTTCCCAAAACAGGGATGCCTGGAGACTCTGAAATAACTGAGTGGAAAGATCCCACATGACAGCCTGTTGGAAACTACATTCACTGCTCACCCAGAAGAGAAGAGGATATAAAAGCTTGATACCAACCCATTAAATGTACATTTCAGGGCAGAAGTGGATTTTGAGAGTAGATTAAAGTCAGCAAGGAGTTTTGCAACTATTTGAAGTTGGGAGAAAAAAAAAAGGGACCAATGGGAAAACATGTATATATGTACAGGTTGATCTAATGATTAATAAGACAAGCGTACTTTGTAAAGCAAGGTTTTAGAAGAAAAGTAATAGCTACAGAAAAACATGTGAAGGATGTCCACCACTATGTTGCTTCCTTTCTGATGTATTCATCCCAAGTTAACAAGACCAACAACTCCTACCACTCCATCTAAAGCTGTAGCTGGTTCTGGTTTACCGTGTATGAAGGCTGCCTATATAAATGCTTTCTCTTAGCTCAAGCGTGTTCTTCCCTCTGACATTTCAGAGAAAACAATGGCACCCCTCTGGGTCAGGCTGCAGAGAGTTTGGGTTTGATATTGTTTGTGGGACGCTGTTCCATTTATCACACAATAGGGTTTCTGCTTCTCCATTGGTTCTATTGTGTTAAATCACAGTGCTTTTTTTAAAGTACCATTTTAAGTTATAGCCTGTCAGGCGCCCTAAGGCATCCAGACACAGGGTGCCCCATAAATTTAAAGTTATTACTGCTCAGTATTGCCGTAAATGAGTTAGTCATCTTTTCTTATAAAACAACAAGGGAATGGACTGAAAATACAAGGCAGCTGCATCTTATTTAAGAGTGTGCCTTTCAAGAGGTACAAGACATTAACATGCCCTTTCTGAAACTATATGAAAGTTTGCCCAGGCTACAATAATTCATCACAGAAAGGCTGAATGAAGCCCTGTCTACACTCAAGAAGTAGCCATAGTTAGCCTTGTTGTAGAACATGGCTGTGGCCAACACGTATGCTGAACACACTTTGTTGTTCTGTTAATGGGGATGAAAAGCAATAACCAGCAGAGTCACTGTACTCAGCACAACGAACACGGGTTTGTCTGATCGGCTCCTAAGCAAGGTTGTTCTCACAGCAAGAAGGAAGCCTAAGAGAGAGTTGGGACAGAAGGAAGCACAGTAAATGAAGTGCACTTAGCATGCAGCAGCTGCTATGGTCCTGCCTAACCAGTGGCTTTTTGAACCCACACAACTTGCTGCTCACAGGTGCAGGCACATGTCTATACACACAGAGCCCTCAGCATATAATGCTAGAAGGGTTTGGGTCAGGAAGGACCATAAAGATCATCCAGTTCCAACCCCCTGCCATGGGCAGGGACATCTTCCACTGAATCAGGTTGCTCAGTCTCCCTCAACCTGACTTTGAACACCTGCAGGCATGGGGCAACCACGACTTCCCTAGGTAACCTGGGCCAGTGCCTCACTGTCCTCACAGGAAAACATTTCTTCCTAATATCTCATCTCTATCTACCCTCCATTTCCCTTCTCATTCTTTCTTAGCAAGAAACCATCCTTTATTTATTTGGAGTTGCTGAATGTTATCATTTGTGCAATGATTCTTGACTCTGCCTCACTTCCATTTACTTTACAAACTGCAATAAGAGTTACTGTCTTACATACCACACATTTTAATTCTGATAAAACACCAAATAAGAATGGTAATAGTTTATTTTCATCTCATGTTTTGCGTCTTCACAGACTTGCAGGAAGTACGCATGCCATTATTTCTAATCAAGTTTTGAAGGCTTGAGGATGTTTATACCATGTAACATTGAACAGTGATACAAGACACACGAAAAAACTAAAAGCAATGCAAAAGGTTAGGATCAAGAGAAACAAATAAGGATTTGTCCATTGCAGGGGTTTTAACTTTTAACAATCGACATTTAGTTGAACACGATCTCTAATGCTCTTGAGTTGGCTTTTAAAAACCGATTTTAACAGTATTGTTATGACAGAATAAAGTTACATGGCTTACTGATTGATAGGAATGATTGGACTCAATGATCCTGGGGGTCTTTTCCACCTAGTGATTCTGTGATACATAATCACTCCGATTTAAGAACTAGATGTTTTTTTGACCTGAGAGATCCTACCAATGAAAGCTGTTAGCAAGGACTGAGAATTAGAAAATGTTTCAGACTGAAAAGTAAACCTGAAATACTTCACAAGAAATCTACTGGTTTAATAAGTCTAGGAAGGAACAGCTATTGAATTTAGTATCATCCCACCTATTTTGTCACCCCTTTCCAGCTTACAGCATTTGCCTAATGGGACTAAGCAACCAAACCCCAGTCACAATATAAATCAAGACTTCCGTACATCTCAAATTCAATGCAACATTGATGAGAGCTACAGCAGACTCACATCAGTAGAAATTAGAACTGGCTTGGACTAAATTAAAGACATACCATTTTTAGTAGACTCTAAGCATATCTTTTATGACAGATCTTTTACTTACAATCTGATCTCTTCCATAAAAAAGGAGGACAAAGGAAATAAATGAGAAATACAGTGAAATGGAGAGAATGACAGTCAGAAACATGGATTACCTGCAGGTCTGAGCAACCTGCAAGATTTCACTTGTTCATTCAGCCATTGAAGAGTGTATATACACAGGCCTTGTCCAAGGGACAGACATTTGGACTGCATTAAGCTTCCAGGGGGTATACGTGCAAAACTCCAGTATGAAACCATTATTTAAAAGGCTGCATGTTTGCTATTCTGTGGTTTGTCAGAAAGGTCATTGTTTAAGATGTTTTCGTTTAATGAAAATGTGCCTCTATTCTTATTATTGTTGCTCTGTTGTCTTTCAAGTCCATCCCTCCTCCTCAATATCATTGTTTGTCATCATATTGTGAAGCATCTCACTGATCCTCTGCTTCTCATGGAACTAGTTAGACATTACATTAGTCTAACTTCTCATTACATGAGTGGTTAATTTACAGATGGGTATGATTCCACCATAACAACTTCTCTGAACTCAGTAGGAAGTCTGGGACTGGAGAAGGGTGAAAACAACTATATTCATACAGGAGAGCAGTGTGGGAGACACATTACTTTAGTAGGTGAAGACTTGTTATTTCTCCAGAGCTCCTCCTCTGATCACTACCCACCACATCTTTCCTCTTAATCTGACCTAAGCACCTAGACTTGCATTCACACAGGGGATCTACTACAACAGTACCAAATGTGAGCAAAATCATTCATCCTCTGCAGAAAATACATCAAATACTGAACTTCCAGGCTTCATTATCAACATCTGCTGAACTAGCAGAAATAAGCAGCCTACACAACAAAACCCAGCAATTAAGGGCTCAAAAGCACAAATTTCAGCTGATGTACAAGACAATCAAAGAGACCTGCCAGTTAACCTTTGCACAGACTGGAGGTGTGGGTAAATGTACGTTTTCTCCATTCTATGGGAACTCAAAAACCTGCCTTCTGTGTTTTGAGATGGAAAAGAATACCAGAAAAATCATAAAAAGCAGCACACAAACAACTTTGAACAGACTGCCAGAAAGCGTTAACAGATGAGCTAATAGTAGCTAAATATTTATAATGTCCATTTTACATTTATCACAACATACCCTCCTTTTTCCACAAAAGAGTCTGTTAGGGGGTAGGCCAGTTTATTTCTTTTTGTGTATTATTTTCCTTTAAAGAGAGAGACGGAGCCAAGTGGGCCCCTCTGCAGGGGAAAGAACACAGTACCTTCATTTAAGAGCTACTGGGCATGTTTAAGGTGGGGGGAGAAGCAAACAGCAAGGAGACATGAATATGCAGTTCAGGCTCAGGAGATGGCAGAGAACAGCAGGAAAAGCTACAGCCAAGCCCCAGCAACAATGTTCAAAAACATGCTAGGGACCAGAGTGAACTTGCAGTCTGCTTCAACCCCTGAGCTGACTGAAACAGAGACTGGAAGCAAAGACAAAGTGAACAGCAGGAGATTTGTTTATAAACCCTTCCCTACGTCTAGTCTGTCTTTTCTCTCTCTTGTCTCTGTTGCAAGAGGTTTGTCTGATGTAGGCTTTGTTCAAAGAAAACCTGAGGTTTTAAAGCTGTCTGAGGAAAGAGGTGTGGGCAGACCCACCTCAAAGCTCTGGTCAGAGACCTATTTAATGACAGAGGTATTTTGGTGTTTTGTTTAATTACAATGACAAATACGCATGCAGCATATAAACAGTGGCTTTCTCATAGAGAAGGGCAAGTAAGACACAGCACCAAAATCTATGCACAAGTACACAACCTGAGGTCAGAAACAGCGATGATCTCAGAAGGAATTCCATCACAGTTGGTTATGAAGTCAGCATGAGGCTCTAGTAAAAAGGATTTCACAAGCTTCCAGTCTTTCTCCTCCCAGATTTCATCTGAAGTAGGAGCTGCAGATCAAAACCACTGGGCCAAGCCTGCCATGAATGCTAGACTGAGTCATTATACAATCAGCTATAATGCCACTTGAGCAAGGCCAGAGGAAAGCAATCAAAACATCTCCATAACACCATGGGAAAAAGGGCTTTGATTGTCAATACCATCAGGGAACCTACAACTAAACAGGATCCAGAAACAGCTGTAACTTTCTTTAACCTACTGCGGAAACCAAAGCGGCAGGTGGGGTGTTTTCTATGTGTCCTTTAGGTCTACTCTGCTCTCTGGAAGGATCATGAGGTGAATTTCCCAGCACTCAGCAGTCACCAATTACAGAGGAAACAGGACCACTGTATTGTCTATACACTGTCACACGTCATCTGCCTGCAAACCACATTACACCAGCTATTGTCATTGTGCTATCCTGCCTGGCAGCCAGCTGCACGATTTGAACAAGAGAGGGTGAAGGAACATAAGGAAGGCATTAGAGGTTCAGAGCAGTTGCCCAACATGACTCAAAAAGGGATTTGAGGAAACAAAATAGAATCACTGATGAGCAACTGTCCATCCGGTCAACATCTGCAGGCAGCCTGCAGCTGCTCCTGCTCTCAAGGCAGCCTCAACCAGGCCTCTAGAACGTTCCGGTATATGAACTAGCTTAATGTACCTGCCCATTTGATTGAAAAGTGTCTGTGAAAGAACGGCTATGAAGAGATAGTACTTGGGAAAAAAAAAATCAAGAGGAGGAACAAATCCTTGCTATTGAACAACAAAAGGAGAGAGTTGCCTCCAGCTTCTAATTATAATGCTGTGCAAAACAACTTGAAGTAAACGTACCAGTGTTTATTTCACATTCAACTTCCCAGTAGTGTGATGGGAAATTAAGGAGAATAAACACAGTAAAAATGGGGCAGGATTGCAGCTGGCAGATGCACGGATGTGTGGGAGGAAAAATACCAAGAGTGCCCACAGCCTACGTACAAGCCCTGCCCACACTCAGCAGGGTCTTCATCCTTTCATCCTCAAGCCATTAATTAATTCCCCAGGACACAGAGGATGAGCAAGTCCCAATTCAATCAAGGAGCAAAATAAGAATCATGCTTATCTGCCTGAAAGGAAACACCCTCCCACTAACATCATCCCTCCATGATAAGTTATCTGGCTTTGAGATGCAACATCTTTTCTGATGGACTGTACTACTTTTTGCCTATAAATAGCAGGTATTCTAGTAATGACATTTCCACCCGTTCTTTTTCAGGTTTCCTCACAGTAGATACGATCAGCAAGGAAAGTCTTCAGAGGAGGAAAGGATATCTTTTTGAAGTGAGTGCTAAACATTTATCTAACAGTTCATCAAAAGGTACCTCAACTCTACACTTTTCAGCAGTCAGAAATCAAATTGTAAATCAGTGGACTTCATAAACATTCCTCTTTAAAAGAAATTGCTTAAAGGGAGAGGGGAGTATGTCCCACACAGCCTCTTATCAGCAGTGGCTGCCCAGACAAGCTGAGGATTATGATTATTATGACCAGTTATTTGGACTTGAAAGCATTAAAGCATTAAGTGGGCTTTGGAACCATTGAACAGGTGAAATGAAGTAAGAACTTGCATCTCCACCAGGATTCATACAAGTTTATAAGCCAGTCTAGTTAGAAGACCAAACCATCTCCCAAATGTAATCAGTTGATATCTTAGCCTTTCACAGATTCACTGAAACACTAAACAGACTCTAAAATCCACAGAGTGCCTAAAGATAAGAAATGAAAGGCTCTCCTCAATGAGACAGAGTTATTGAAGGAAAGGTTTAATAAGGAAATTATGTGTAAAGCCCAGTTTCCTCTCTACATCTAGGTTTGAATTACACAGCCAGAAACAGCTGCTGCAGCTCAACAAGAGAATAAGAGGTTCATTAAAAAAGCAGCTTGGAAAGGCAGGGAGGTGGGGGAGTCAAGTAGAAATGAGCATGCTGTAAACATTGACACTTACAAAAATTGGAGGGAGGGAGAAAGTTAAGCTCTTCTACTTTGCAAAACTTAAATCTCAGTTTTTGTTCCAGATCCCTCTGTTAAACCAGAAACTGTGTGAAATCCTAGGAGTTGGAACAGCACAGGTGAAAAAAATAGGTATGAATTAGTAATAGAGTTACTCCACTGATAACAGCAGATACCAGATCTTTTTCTAATCCACACTCTCATCTTTCCACTTCCCCACCCAAACCCACTAAACTTTTATTTTAAGAATAAGCAGAACGATTTTTTCTCATTCCAGAAGCAAATCAAGCTAAAGCAGTGTTTCCCCATATGTGATTTAACAAAGCAGCATTCCTACTCCCATCTTACAGCCAGATTCCACATGGTCAATCAGACCCTTCACTAGCAGACTCACTAGACTTACAGAAAGATTTTTGACACAAGTAAAACAAGAATTCAGGTCCTTTAGGAAAGTATGCATTATAAGATTAATAGTTAATAATCCTGTCAACATTTATTTAAGCTACGCTGTCAGAGCAGAAATTTACAGTTATTTCAGCTGCCTGTTGCTACAGAGGCACGTTTCTCTTAATAAAGTGAAATGACTAAGCGCATGCCTGCTTACTTCTAGCAGCTGTTATAACTGCATATTACCAATAACTGAGAGGTTTCACTTGCAAAATGACACTAGTAGTGCATAACCTCTCCTGTCAAAACCACCCTTTCAATTTATCTCTCCGCCCTCAATTAGTACCCAATGTACCTGGGGCAGGTATTATAAAAGTGCTCATGGATGGCTGGACCATCCCATCATCAAAATTAGTAGAAGTTTGATGAGAACTAATGCCTTCTGGGAAAACCTCATGTAAAATTAGTCCACACCTAGCAACATGATTTGCTTTAGTGGGAAGATGTATTAGCATCTGTCAGATCCAAGATGTGACCTTTTTAGATTGTTTACACTGAAACTATTTCTACAAGTAAAAGACTGATATAGTCAAGAAAGACAACAATTGACTTCCAAAGGCTGAAGATTTCACTTCAGCTGCCTGGGGCAAGAGATAGTTTCCCAGTAATACTTAGAGGCTGTAACAGCATCAGAGAAAACACTCACACCTCTGCCCAATACAGCAAAAGCCAGGACAAATCTTATGTTTTGAAGAAAACTCACTTCAGATTTTTCTAATTTCAAGCACTAAGTATGTAGCTAGTGTAATTAAACAGCAACAGGAATACATGTACACAGATCATACAGATAGGTTTAGTTCCTATTCAGATCAAACAAAATTAAACCTCCAAATAGCTGTAGCCTCAGGCAGCCTAGAGCCTACCCTTACTGCCACTAAGAAAAACCTGGACTACTATCTGAACCCCACATTAAAACACAGATATAGCAGGGGCAGACAAAACAGGTAATGAGAATCAGTGCATAGATCAACACAGCACTAATACCCCCCAAACCCAGCAATCCATTTTCCCCTCTCTAGCAGCCTTTTAATTATGAAATATCAATTATATTAAATATATTATATTATCAACACATGCTTATGATATGAAGTACATTGTTAACTTTGAGAACAGAGAATGACTTCCCAAAATCTTTTGTTTGTTCTACAGTGAGAAGGCATCATTTCTTATATTCAACTTCTTCTGCATGAAGTTAGCTGGCTCAGAAAACCTAATGCAGGTAAGAAGTACATATGCTTTTCAGACAGAAGAGAAATATTTTCTTCAACAGGGCAACACTTACAAATTACTCACAAACAACTGGCTGGAATTCTTGTATCACAGCAATAAAAAAATATTTCTCCCCAGCAGAGACAAAAAAAAAAAAAAATCAAAAAAACAACAAAACACCAAAGGTAAAGCCCTACAGACCTGAACATCCTCCTCTTACTTAAAAAACAAACTCAAAAAGGAAAGGACAGACCAACCCCTGACAACTTACTCCTATCTTCCCTCCTCCCAAAGCAGCACAGGCAACTTTTATAGTTCATGTTAAAAGGCTTGTTAAAGGAAGCAGGGTCACTTGGCCCCAGCAGTGGGGCTGGTAATGAAGCCCAGCTGCATCCTCCTTGCTCTGCAGGGCAGCCACATGCTCCAGAGGGCAGGCTGGCATTGCCCTCTGCAACTGGCTTGCACTTTGTGTAGCTGCTCAAATCAGTGAACGTGAGATAAAGGCAGATGGAAAAAGACATCTTCTTCAGTATAGTTTTATTTGTAACCACGTTGCCATAAAAAGTCCGTGTAAGAGGGAAGGCCAGCAGAGGAAGGGGTTTTTACAGGGTTTCTATGGCCTCAGTGGGTGGCTTTGCTGATACCCCACAGCCCCGTGGTTTTTATCATGATTATTGATTGTTACTTGCCTCCCAGAAGAGGAAGTGAGATTGCCCAGAGTTTGTTTATTGGGCAAAACTGTGCATCTTATTCTGCTACACCTTCTAAGCAAATGTGTTTGAATTAAAATGAGCAGCAAGAAATAACAGGCAAAAAAGAAGTGTATGTTTAATAAGAAAGAAAAAAACATTCGTTTTCCTCTAGCCTCCTTCTAACATTGCTGGAATATCAGGAGACCTTTTAACTAACAGTAAACATTATGAAATACAAGAGAACATAAAAGAAAATGTTAATACCTCAGGAGTACTCCAGTCCTTCCTAAATTTCCACACTAGGGCAAGATCTTCATGTATACTTTGGCATCCAGAATCTTATAAAATATTTTCTTTGCATTTGCCAAGACTTTATCTGTTCATTTTAGCTTGGACCTGCAGGAATGTTTGCAAAATTAAATTGGAAAAGGGAAACAAGAGTGGAAATACAAAGTTAAATACTTCATTCCACTATAAGCAATTAGTTTGTAGTTTAGAAGAATCTAGATTACTATGGGTGGAAAGGAAAGCCAAAGAACCTCCTTTTCCCAAAGAGTAAAATATATATTCTTGGCCAAAGGAACAATTTAAATTAGTCTGCCCACATTGTTTATCAAATGCTGTCAATCCACATGGGCATTTTACTTTCTAGAGGGTCTCATTCTTTAAAGCCCAAATTTTGAAATGCGATCTGCTTCAGAGAATCCCTGTCCCTACGCTGACTTCCAACCACAGCAACAACCTGTGTCAACACAGAGCATCACGCTACAAGACAGGGACCAGGTAGCTGCTAATTAAGTTGATATACGAACAAAGGGAAACTGCCAGACAGACTGCTTTGAGAACAGTCCCCTGGACCAAAAGCCAGTGTGCAGTGCTTTCAGCAAAGTAACCCTTCCCAGCATAGTTTCTTCATTAGCTTTTTTCATTTACTATGCCAAGAGTGAGTTTGCTTGCCTTCTCTGGACAATGGGCTTGGAATTCTGAAGCAGACAAAAACACTGTGAGGAGGCACCACACTTCTCAAACATGAATTATGTTCCTGGTGCTGGCCAGGCAAGAAGGTAAAACATGCATTCATGCTGAAACTGTGAGATTGAGTTCTTTTATTGAGACTTAAAAGGAGGCCTCCCTGGAGTAACTCTTCAACCTGAAGTGCTCGCTGAAAGTGGCTTTAAAACCTGAGAAGGCTTGCTGGCCCAGTTAGCAGAACTGCATTGACAACTGGCATTTGGAACTAAGCGCCATGCCCACAAGTACAAGGTTTGCTGCTGTTTTTATTAGTAGGAGTACATTTTTTACTAGACAAGATAAAAATGAGTATCACTTGTAGAAAATGGAAGAGACAGCTTCCCTAACTGAGCCAAACAAGGGTGAGTGAACACAGACTTTTCCTAAGGCTATGTCAAAGACCAAGATCTTACACACAGAAAAATAGCAGTTGATGACTGCCAGTCTTTAACTTATGGTAAAAGCTTTTCACAGTGTACACCAGCCTTCAGAATCATATTCTCTACTCAGCACAAGCCAAGTGTAAATGATGCACTTTATTGAAATATGCCTTTACTTCTAAATAACTCTGAAGTCACAGTGAATTAATAGATGTGGTACTGAGAACAAATTACTGTCTGTGGTGTGCAGACCTGGGACAATCTCTATGTGGTCAGTTCGACTAAAGATGTGTCTCTATCGCCACAAAACTTGAGGGCTGATCTCTGATATCAAAAAGGTTTATGTTTTCTGAGCAGAGATAAAAAGGAGTTCAAGGTTCCTGGTAGACAGTTGCTCATCATTGTTTATGTACTGAATTAGATAACATGCATTTTTCCCATCTAGTCTAACTGAATGTATTCAAACATTGTAACTTCAAAATTAAATCTTCAAAAGACATTCAGCAAACACAGCTATTTATTTATTTTTTTGCCAAGGGCTAAGGTAAAAATATGTTTGTTGTTCTGAATAAGGATTTTCCTTCTCCCTGGTACACTATCAGTCTTAAAATTGCTGCATAGAACTCAAACAAATATGGGTCTGAGACCCATTTGTTGTTTTTACAAGTGGAGTTCTTGAAATGAAGTTGTTTGTCTCTGTGTGTAACTCATTGATTTATTCTGCATTTTTGCTACCACAACCTTAACTTGTGTTCTGTAACTCATGGACCATTTAGTCCTCTGAGCTCTTTGAATCTCACCTTGTAAGGCCGCTGCCAGGTTTGTCAGTCAGTAAATCAGTAAGATTAGATAAGCTCCACTTTGATTGATGAAGGTGTGGAAAATTATCTTACTGTGGTATGCAATAGTTCAATGACTCTTTACTAATTCTGAACCAAACAATAACCTGTATAGGATCTCCTCTCTGTTACACAGTCCTGCAGAAGATACGCCTTAAAGAGGCGCTGCCACTGGGGTGGGCTACCATATACTGCTTTCCTATAGCCCTGCATGTTCCTCAACTGCATATTCCAGCATGGCATTTTCTTTCCCAAAGGAACACATACCATCAATACCAATGCTGAACTCCATTTAACCTTCTCTTTTCAAGTGCGTGTTTCTGTTTTAATTACTTCTCCAGCCTTTTGCTTGAAAAACCTTTTATATATTATATATATTTGTATGTGTATTTGACATACCAGCTTTTTTTGTTTTTACCTTGCATGACAGGTATCCACCTAACAGATTCTTTAAGAGGTTTTTCATATGTTTTGATATGAAACTAGGGATACAGATGTGACTGGATTAATATAGGATCCAGATCTATGATTAAATCAGACCCAACGTAGGGCAGTGGTTCAAATTTACTGTTGAAATGAGTCTGTAGATTTGTTTTATTTCTCAGGAGACAGAAAGCTGTAAATTGGTGATGAGGAAAGTCAGAGGATGAAGACATACAGTCTGAATTGCGTTCACAGCCAGGCTGACCACTGGGGCATAAGAAAAGCTCTTTGGTTGCCTATGCTAACTCTTTACGTGGGCTCTGTGCTTCCCAAACACACTCTGCAGCAGCTTTCCCAGTACATGATACCTATTTTACTTTAACACGCACTTCAAACACCTCCCACTTAAGGGTGACTTATATTTGCACAGTATAGAGATTGGTGCCCTTATTTTTACTCCATCCTTCAAAATAAGAAGCGCCTCTCAGACCTGAATAATAACAGAGTGATTGGTAGATACTAGTATGGTCTCAGTTTCATCCAGAATAAATACAGCTAGTAGTTCGGGAAGAGAAGTATTCCAATGGGAATAAAGACAAATATTGTGACATTTGGCTTTGCAAATGTAGTGTTCAGAAATAGATAATCCACGCATCTTGGGGATTTTTTTCATTTTGTGATATACTGCTAACGTAAGTGGTTAGCAGGCAGGAAAAGCCAAGTAAGCTGAATGAATATCTAATTGGAGCAACCTAGCCACAGGGAACAAATAGAGCTGGAATGGCGATGAAATATATGTTTTCAAGTAAACATCATAGTAGGCCAACAGAAGGTGTACCGTAACCCCCCCGAAAATGGTAGAAGTGAACAGAGAAATGCTTAAAAAATACAAGCGTTGCCTTTAACGGAAGGATTCTGTCATTTTTTGGACAGTGAAATGTAGGAAAATTATGTCCCTGGCAATCTAACACTAGAACCACAGTCCCATTCTTGAGGGATTCCCAGCTCTAGTCATTCACTGCTCACCTACGCCCTGGCACGGTAATCTAGCAGGTGTGTGTTACTGAAACCATTCGCTTTAAGGAATCCGGGAGATGTTTTCAAACGAGGAGAGGAGATCATCTCTGGAGAAATCTACATTTCAATTATTTGGTTCATTATATAATGATATAAACAAAGCAGGCATCTTCTGATCAGCCTTCATATGGTCTCTGCCTCTTTCTTGGACAACAGTCACAGCAAACTCAGCATGTGGCACAGCGTAGGAGCTCGCACAGCCACAACACCCTGCGGCTACCCACCAGTCTTGAAACTGGAACATGCTGGGGGCAGCAAAAGGACAACCTGAAGAGCTCAGCGCTACAGGGCCAAGGAAGACTGGAGCTCACCTGTGCAGGGATGGAGAATTCTTGTCTGTCCTGTCAGCAGCCTAAGAGGAACGTGCTTTTGTCCTTTATGTGGATTTTGGTCCCCATCTTCAGAGCCCTGAGGGGGCTGCAAGTACAAAAGTCATAGCAGTGAGATGTTTTGTGGACAGGTACCTAAGGAAGAGACAGAGACAGAGACTGTCCTTTGACTGTCCGCTGTCTGACTGATAAGTATGATGGGACCAAGAAAAAAAAAAAAGTCTCAATTACCTGTCCTGAGGTCCTGATCTGTACTGCAAGATTGGGACTGAGACAGTATGTATCCTGCTCTTAGCTACTTGAAATGGTCTAGTTGCATCTCAAGAAGTGTGTCTTCCATTAAGCAGCTCTATATGAGTTTTTGAGTCAACGAAGGTGACATGAAAAAAAACAAATAATTTAGAAAATATGAGATCCAGACATTAGATATTTTAAAGAAATAGATGCAATGGAAACAATTGCAATTTAAATGCAAGTGCACTTTTTTCTTAGCACTACCATTCTTGTCAAGGAAAAAAAAAAAAAAAGAATCCTCTCAGCTTATTTTTACTGCGGTTAAAACCAGCAGCATCCAGAAAGCAAATGTTTTCAATGATAATCTAACAAAAATAAAACGTGGTGCTCTGGTGTGTTATTTGTTTGAATTGTCTGGTGTCTCTAACTCAGACTGCAAGCTCCTTATGAAGTGCTGGCAGCACTCAAATCCATGATGAAACAGAATCCACTGTCACGTGGGACAAGTCAAGCTCCTCTGTGCTGACCTGCTCCTTTAGCGCTTGGATCACTGCAGACCCAGAACACACCAAAAATACCCCTCCTTCAACGGCCTGTGCTCCCTTGTGGATTTTAACTGACTCGGTAACAGCAGTGGTTCTCCTGCACCCCAGGCACCTCATCTAAAAAGATGAAGAGCAACAGAAGAGAAGCATGTCCTAGCTGAATTCGGTTCAAGTTTCAGCATGCCTCTTCTGTCCCCAAGCCTGTTTGCTCTGTTAAGATATCAAGAAAAAAGGAACAATATAGAATCTAATATTTTTAATTTTATGTACAGGAATATAACGTTATGGCAACTTTGTACATGAAATACATACAGTATTTAAACATGAAAATCAGCTAGGTAAGAATTTACATTAGCGATGAAACTGCTTCGTGTGCAGCCCAGTTAATACTTAGTTTAGATTTGTATTTTATTGGGGAGAGATTTTAATAGTTTACAGTCATAGAAACATAAACATTTAAAACAAGACTCTATAAAATAATTTACAGAAACCCTACCATCTACACTGAGAGAAAGGGTATACGCCTGCGAGTTTTGTGTATGAATAACAAGGTGGAAGAATGATGTATCTCAGCCTTTTAGGTATAAAATAATTTAGAAGCAGTTCATGCAATATGGAAGCAAAGGAGTGCCAGTTCCTTCAAGGTTCCCTGCTACCTTGGACATCTACTGAGCATCACATGAGGGTCACTGGACACAAGAAAATATCGTTGCCAGATGCCACCAGAGAGCACCAGCCTCAGTTCCTTCAAACAATTACTTATGTAAACATAAATATACAAGTTGATATCTTTTCTACACAGTACAAATACAGGCCACAACTTCTCAGCTGTGCAAGTAGTCAATCCATATACTGGGAAGCAGGATAATTTTCAGACCGGAGTTCCATATATTTCCACGTACAGGGGCACTAACAGAACTTCCTTGTTTTCACTAATTTGCTCTGATATTTCACAGAATGCCCACCATGCCCTATCACGTAAACGTCCAGCAGGTAGGACTTGCCAGGCTGCAGGCCTTTGATCGTCTCTGTGGTCACTGCTTTCTGGATGTTCTGGCTGTGGAAGTATTTACAGAGAACCTTTTCTGACTTCTTCCTCGTATCTGGACCCAAGCACTGGTTCTGCTCTCTTTTCTTCTGCTCTTCATTGTAGTTGTCATCCACTTCCCTTTTGTAGATGCAGAATTTGTTTCTCTCCTGCGTGCCCAGCCATGCCACCGTGACTGAAGAACACGTGCGGAGCTTGTCAAAGGCCTTAATTCGCGTATCTTCAGGAAGAGACGGAAATGACTGCTTGTTAGGCCTTGTTGTAGCCAGGATCTTCAGCATGGAAGCACCTTTTTTGCTTCCTTTCAGCCTGATGAGATATTTAGCTTTTGCTTTTCCCCTAAGGTGAAACTGCCGCACACCCTCCACGTTTTGAGACAAGAGAAGTTTTCCATCTCTTCTAACTTGGATCTGAACAGCACCCAGGCACGAATGAACAGAAAAGGTGACCTTTTGGTGAGATGAAACGGGAGCAAAACATAGAAATTTGGCTCCCTTTCTCTTGATGAATACATCAGTAACTTTGCCATCCTTCAGTTCCACTGTTTTCTGTTTAGCCTCCTCCTTCGTTCTGGCAAAGGTGCCAACATATGCGGTGCTCATGTTAGTGTTGGTATTAACTGCAAACATGTCAAAATAGTACTGCGTATCAGGCTTCAGGTCTGACACTGTGAAGATGTTCTTGTTCCCGATGCAAACTTTATGTAGGTCAACTCTTGGCTTTGATGAATGCTGGCGCCCAAACTTTGATGAGGATTTTAAGAAACCACGTTCTCTGCCAGAGTTGTTGTCCGAGGGAAAGCCAAAAAGGGCAAAGTCAAATGGACTGAAATCCAGACCTGGTTTTGGAGCCATCATGAAGGCATCATCAGAACTGAGCTTGGCTTCAACAGCACAGAGGCTTTTGAAATTGTGTTCCTTATTGATGACTATGCAATACTGAATTGGCTGTTTCAGTAAGGAGGCAGTGGGACTTGGTTTCCATGCCAGCGTCACTGTTGTACGTCCCAGAGAAGTGACATCGATTCTGGGATCATAAGGTAATTCAGGATAAGGTTGGTCTGATTCTGGAGTAGTGGTTGCATACACTTTAAAATGTGTATCTTTCTCTGTTGATAGCAGATCTAGTTGGTACAAACCAGATGGAGAACTAGAGGACACAAAGTACTCAACATCATTGCCTTTGTAAGAAAACAGCTCTGTGCCCTCCTCATTAGTGATCTGCTGTTTCTGTTGCTCAAGAGGTTCTGGTTCACCTAGGTAATAAGCAAAGAAAGCATGTTTATAAATGCAATCGGTGAATATGAGACAATAAAACTCTTAACAGACACTACTACATCAAATATAAAAGTGATATTAGGAGGAAATGTTTTCCTGTGAGGGTGGTGAGGCACTGGCACAGGTTGCTCAGAGAAGTTGTGAATGCCCCATCCCTCGAGGTGTTCAAGGCCAGCCTGGATGAGACTATGAGCAGCCTGTTCCAGTGGAAGGTGTCCCTGCCCATGGCACGGGGGCTGAAACTGGATGATTTTTAAGGTCCCTTCCAATTCAAACCATTCTATGATGCTATGATCTTCTGAGGAAAATAATTCGGTCAAGTCACAGAGGAAACTGGTTTGGCACTCAGGTTACAAACAAGGGCAAAAGGAATTGCACCCGACCAGTACTCAGAGAGTCTTGTGAATGGTAGCTAACACCTTTCACTTGCCTACTTCAGGCATCCAACTTAGAGACGCCAACTTAGGAAACCCAGGGGGAACTGTCTTTGCTGCACGTTTTTGGGCTTGGGCCCTCAGCTTTGGCACTCTGAGTCACACTAAAACTTTGTGCCTAAATCCAGCAGGGGCAAAGGGGTATGTCATATACACAATGTGACGTTTAGCGCTTGTGTGAGAAGCTCTGGAAGCCAGAGGCCTTTTCTCTCCTCAGCAGCAGTTACATGTTTAACTGCAAATAAACTCCATGCCTATAGATGAGTCCCCTCAAAAGGGCGAGCTCAGCCCTGCTGCAGTGTCAGCCCTGTCTCTCCAGTTCTTATCTTGTGTACACAGCTCAGAGCAAAGCCCTCTGAATCCAAATTACTTTGGGCAAACACACTTTGTTGTGGCAGCACCCAGTGCACTCTGTAACTACCACCTCAGCTTTCACTTTTACGTTTTTACAGCCTTTTTCCCTATCATGCTCTCCCCACTGCCAGTCGCCTGCCTAAGAGCAGGACTGAGGCTGAAGATCCAAACAGCAGACCATAAATATGGGCCTGCTGTGAGACTCAGTGTCACACCAAGACTGGTCTGAGTGGCTTTGAATCCATGAGAAAAGCAGGTCTCTGAGGTATAAGGGAAGACGTCAGTCACTTGTTACCTGAGCCTTCTCCACTGGCTTCCTCTGGGAGCTCTTGCACACTCAGTTTCCACTCCAGAGGGGCATCGCACGGTGTCACTGTCACTGCCAAGGGAGTGTTGTCCTCTTCGACCACAAAGAAATACCTAGGGAAGGTTAACAGATCCATACATAAATAAATCCTCATCATAGCCCACCACCTGGGACGGACTTGACATGACTAAGGGTTGATCTTGGTGGGGCAACAGAGGCGGAAGCGTTACTTACAAGCAAACATGTGCAGAGGGAATATGGAGAGGCCAGTAGGCAAGAGCTAAGGAGGTGAGGGGAGTCCCCCATTAACACAGAGCTGCAGAGATCACACTTTGCTTTTCCAGACACAGAGAAGGGCATCTGGCCTCCCGCCCTCCCCTCCATCAGCTTCACTTTTTTACCCTTACACGAAATATGCACAGTATAAACTGTCACAAAGGTATAAATGAGGAAAACAGGATCTTTCCTGGAATTTAGGGATATGCTTTTCAAAGCAGGACACATATTTTACACGCTTTCCAGGCAAGGATCCTAGAAGTGCACACAGACACACACACACCTTCTGCTGTCCTCCCACATCCCTCCAAGCACCATGTCATTTTTCATAAAATGTTTCTCATCGCTGAAGGCTTAAGGAGGGCTGTGATATGAGGAGGAAGGTGGCAATGCCAGTCTTCCCTGAACTCTTTGGAGCCTCAGGTTCTTCCCCGGTCTAACCTCAGTATTTTCTGACCCATGTGGTCGAGGTTGGGAAGTGGGGAGTTGAAAGCAGACTGGCTTATGCTGCTTCTTTAAAACACAAGAAGAGAGACAAGTGTGGTGGAGGGAGCCTGTAGTTTCCAATTTGCTTCCCGCTCCATTTGCCTCCAGACATGGTTAGTGGCCCCACTTCAAGGAACTTCTCTAGTCAGTGGGAGCTCTGGGCTTGTCCCAGATATCAAATAAACTGGGATAGACCCTCAGTGGGGAGGCCAGACTGGGACAGAAACTCTCAGAGCTACTTACTTCACCAGACAAAACACTGGCATTTGTATTTTTCTGGTTTGGATCCAACTTTTATTTCAAAATAGTCATCAAATAAAGCTACTATCTTCAAAGTACAACTTCCTTGCTTGAACTCAGCAGAAATACCTTTTCGGGGTGTCTCGGAAGAGGTAGCTGCTAATTTCGGCTCCATCTGGGATGACTGCTGAATCATGAAAAAACACTTTGTCCCGGATCTGCATTTGGAAGAGCTCCTCATCTCTGGTAGGCAACTTCTGGGGCCTGGAGCTGAGCGGCAGCAGCAGCAGCAGCAGCGGGCAGTGCAGCAGGAGCATCCTAGAGAAACGAGAGGGAGTTCCACCTGAGGAGGGCTGCACCACAGCCAGCGGGAGCTGCCACCAGCTTGTCCCATGCTGGTGGGCAAGACCATGGTGAAGCATCACTTTACTAGTGACCTGCAGTCATTGTCTCAGCTAACTGCAAACTTGTGTGGCTCTTACGCAGTGATGTACTGTTGAAACACGGCCATACCTGTAACAGCATCACATGCGCTTTATACTTTCATAGCATCATTAAGGTTGGAAAAGACCTCTGAGATCATCCAGTCCAACCATCAGAACAACACCACCGTGCCTATTAAACCTGAAGGGCCACGTCTACACGTTTTTGAACACCTTCAGGGATGGAGTCTCCACAATGGCCCTAGCCAGCCTGTGCCAATGTTTCACCACTCTTTCAGTAATGTTTCCTAATATCCAATCTAAACCTCCCCTGGTGCAACTTTAGGCCATTTCTTCATTTCCTATCACTCGTTACTTGGGAGAAGAGACCAGTACTGCCCTCACTACAGCCTCCTTTCAGGGAGTTACAGCTTTGCTGGCACCTTTGCTGTGCTGCCATACAAGCCCTAGGAATATATATCGTAAAGACTAAGCTCGTATCATCACAGCACTTGGATTAAATATGCAAATAAGGTTTTTCCTTCTTAAGTTGCAATCAAAACACAAGCCTGTGCACTGGTTGCAAATTCATTTCTCTTCCTGCCAATAACAAAGAGCAAAATCCTTCCCCATATTTTGGTAGAGCTACAGTCTGAAGTTTTGCCACAGCAGAACAGCGCTCACTGGACATGAGAGCTTGCGTAAGCACAGAGCAGATGGATGTTGTGTCGACTTTTCTGGTTGGGCTTCCAGCAATCCTTTGAAAAGTAAATATTTCCAGTGAAATTGTCCTTTATAAAAATAGTGAATTAGGAAAATGCGTGATATAAACCTACACATGCTCAAAGCACATTGGTATTAGCATGCAATTCAGCAGGGCTTAATCCTTAAGACTGATGGGAACTGCGAAACACAAAAGCAGTGAATCCCTTACAAATTAGGCATAATAATTCATAATCTCAGCCTTTCATTATTATGTCTACAACTAGGTCAGTAATGACTATCCTAACATATACAGCAGGGCAGGCTGGAAATCTCCTTTCAGTATAGTAGATGATCTCATATGTAACAGCTCGGGTATAGGGTGGTGGTAGGGGGGAAACAAAGCCTTTTTCTGGTACAAGAACAGGGAGTTTTAATTGCTAAATGATAGCTTTTTTTAAAAAAAAAATTAGAAAAAGAAGCTTAGACCATTTCCCAAACTTTGTTAGCCACTGGTTTTGGGGAGAAGTGTGATAAAAAGCTGACCTGTTGGGAACACTTTTATCTGCTTGTTATGTGTCTGAATGTGTGGTCATGCACCACTCTTTGTTGTGCATTGTAAATTAATTACAGCTTTATAACAAACTCTTTCTTTTCACTTCTAAGATCAAATCTACTGTTGAGATGGGTTTTTTTCCCACTCCACTTGACCTTGCCCTAGTCTTTTATGTAAAAATAGCAAACATAAAGCTCCTCAAGAAGCAGCATGATGTAGTCCAAGCCATAATAAAATTGCCCTTCCCCCTTCAAGCACTTCACAAAAATACAAACAGGTGCCCCTGAGGGAAGCCCCAGCAGCCTCCTCCTTCGACTTTATCTTCCAAAAACCCCAAATGAGCCACTGGAGTGCAGTGCAGTCACAACACAGGACCCTCCTACTTGCACCAGCCCACCTCCTCCAGACCTTCAGAAGCTTTCAGCAAGTCCCACTCCCTGGCAAATGCAAGATCTCCACGTTCCCCTTCCTGGTCTCCTCTTCATGAAAGCGAGCAGCCTGTCAATCTCTGCCCCTCTCAGTATCACCACATCCCTGCTAAAGCTCCTGCAAGCGGGTGTTGGCATCCCATGTAGGAATGTAGGAATCTGCATAGTCAGCATGGGGTCTTGTCCACTTTTTCACCCCCAAATCTTCCCAAATCCCCCCACCCTGCTGTCTCTAGCTCCCCTTCCGCATGTGCAGGGAGGAGGCTGTGGCATCTGTCCATCTTGCTCCCAGGATGGTAAAATACAGCTGGCCACATGCAAGACAGCAGGTGTCCTGACACCAGCAAGACCCTCAGAGGGCTATTTTCATCCTTCTATTGCTTCCTTTGCCTCTAACATCATTGTCCTTTAATTACTCCTTCCACCAATGACACAGCTCCTCCATGCTCTCGCCCACCCTTCCTCTCCGCTGTCCCAGGCCCCATTACCTCAGCTCATTCCCACACTGCTTTCTACTGCTGAACCTGTGCTGTTCAGCTCACTCCCCGCCCTTCATCTATTTTTCCCACTGAAACCTGTGATGCAAGAGGGAAAAGAAATACGTAGCGAATCACAAAGTAATCCTACAAGCCATAAGTGACGCACACTGAAAACTCCCTCGCCAGGATGCAATTTTATCTTTGCTTCCTTTTTGCTTGAGTCTTCCCTCACACCAAGGGCTACTACACCTTCCTGAGCATTCTCCCTTCCTGGCCCACCACATATTCCTACATTTGCAGCTAGATCCTCCCTTTCTGGAGTGGAAAACCATGGGAAAGATGGAAGCGAATGCTTGAGGTTCACCTGGCAGTTTCCCAGGTGGGCATGGAGACTGGAGAGGAGCCCTGTGCCCCCTGAGAGCAAGCAGCAAGTGTGCTGGGGAGCCCTGAGGTTCTTGGCTTCTGGAGCCAAGGCTGCCAGAAGTTACTTTGCAGTAGGAGAAGGCTGCACCCTGACTTATTCAGTGATAACCTGGTGACAGCAACACATGGCCATGGTCCCCCTTCGCAGGGCTTGTAACGCTTTATTTCTGGCACTCACAGCTCATGAATTGTGAGCTTCATTATTGTTTAAGATGTTTAAATGACAGTTTGCTGCAGTGCTCTGTTCTACAGACGGGGAAGGAGTAAGGGGCTTTACCTAAGACACAGAATTACTACTTACAGTTAAATCCTGACTTAGCTCTCCCAGCATCTGTCAAAGTTTATCCCAACCAAGTCCTGACTTTGCTTTTGATGACAACAGACGTATTTCCTCCAATTCAGACTGAAGTGTTGATACTTATCAGCAAAGTGAATGACATTTGACCTTTTGGAGCAAAGATCGTAAGTCAAAATGCTTGCTGGCTTGAGTCACCAAAGTCAGCAGAAACCTCCTCTTGCACAAAGTGGGATGAGTTCCGTGTGCTCTAACACGCTGTTTATTGATTTTTCAACTATTATCGTTGGCCAACAGGGAAGAAATTCTTTCCAACTTAATCACAACAGTTACCACAGATTATTTGGTTAGGTAAGAAACTCTGACACTTTCTGCAGACAGCGTCCTCCATGTGAACCCCTTGAAACTGCAATCCTCTCTATTCCCATACTCAGTTCCAGTGCAATGTAACCTCTATTAAAATAAACCATTCCTGATTATAGGACTACCCAGGCTAAGCCTCACTTCTTAAATAATTTCACTAGCTAATTCACTTAAAAAAGTCTTGCAGGTATTGTTTCCGTCCCTGTTAGCAACCCCAGTGTAGCAACAACCTACAGATTTGTTTCTGATTTCTTTATCTAAATGTTAACACATTTTGGCTTAAAAATAACTACAAAAGATATATTAAGGTTAGTTCTGTGATTGCTGCCCAGCTTCAGCAGACAGCACTGGCCTTTCCAATACCCGAAATAGCTTGTAAAGTTGTCGACTGCTACTGAAAAAGAAAAGCGTTCTAATCTTTGTTCCTTTACAAGGGAATATGGGTTTGAGTGCTTTCACTTTCACTTGTCCCACCTCAGAGGCTAAAAATGGGCCCAATTTTCATGCACGACACTTTCATATCCCAGGAGCAAAGAGGCATCCAAAACTCACTCTCAGTTTTCGGAACCGTGCTGTCAGTGTCATACCACCCTTTCACACCAGTTAATAAACTGAGTTCGGTTCTTGCAGTTCACTCACAGAACTTCGGCAGAGATTTAAGCTAAATCCTCTCTAACTCACGCAAAACATCAAGAGGGAAGCAAAAAAATCATTTATTCATACTACGTTTCTGGGCAAGTTCACTGCTGGGCAATGACTGTGACAGAGGCCCACAGAAAATACACTTGCTAGATGCGTGCACATGAATTCCTGCTCGTCCACCCAGCCCTTGGAAACGTCCAACAAACAACTTTCTTGTCTCGCTGTGCCATGCTCCAAGGCAGTTTCATTTTCAGCAGCCAGGTATGAGCTGAGGCCCAAGCACTGCACTGCAAAGCCATACAAATTATGTTAAATACGTTGTGTGATTTCTTTTTCTCCAGCCTGTGCCACCTCCTAAATGCCTTTTATTCCCTTTTCTAAAAGTTTGTCTTGTTTTCTTTTCTTTTAAACTCCGAGTCAACATTTTATTGATATATTCCTGCTGACTGGAGGGATTTGCCTGCTGTTTATCACTGAATTTAAGAGAGCGCCAAAATAAACAGTCCTAAGTGAAATAATAAGCACCAGTTTCCTTCTCCAGGATTGCAAAAGTGCCCTCTAATGGCCCATCTTTACCTTTCGCTTTTCCCCCAAACTTTCTTGACATTGAGCCTTGAACTGGAGTGTGAAGATGAAAACTCCCATCCTGCATCTCCCATCTCACACCTCCCGTCCTCCTGGGCAAGGCTGATGCCAGTGGCTCTAGACCAGAAACAACAGCACCACTGAAAATGTCCTTAAGAAAACATGACTTGCTTTTATATTCCTTCCTTTCCAAAGGAAAGGAATCTGTAGCACCATTCCTTTCTCCCTCTTGCAGACTGACCCTCTCGGGGAAGCAGGGAGCATCTAGTGAGTCCCCATCACCTTCCAGCTGGATGAGGGCACCCAATTTTGATGCTGGGACGCTGAGCCCAGGCAGGCTGAGCAATGCCAAAGCACTGCTAGTCAGCATTTCCTTCTATTTTAACCTGGAAGGCAGCGGTCCTGTCCCCAGGCAAGCAGCTCCGGGGCTGAACAAACACTCCACACCTTAGAAAAGGTTTACTTAATAAACCTATATGGATTTGTCCAAATAGATCAACAGATGAAAAATGCATGTTGTACATTTGTACACCTCAGAATTTACCACCTGGCCAGAGGTTGGGTTTTTTTTTCCATTACACAAAATATAAATAAATGAAAGCAGCAGTCTGGTCCATTTATAAATTGGAGCTATAAGCACATACATGAAAATTATTGTTTGGGATCGTAGATTTTATGATTATTACAATTCATTCCTATCTTTGTAATGATTTCCATTCCATGACTCTTACCCAACCTTTGCAAAATCCCATGTACACAAGCCCTCTATCCAGGCTCTAAGAATCTTGTATAACAAACTTCATCTATGTGGAAGGCCTGCAAGTACCCAGGTAAACTGCAATTATAAGCAGAATAACATGATTTGCAACTGGCTTAGGTGCCAAGCTGGGGGACAAATTAGCTAGAGCTGTGGCAGCACCTCTTCCCGCAGCCTGTGGGATTGGTGGGGTCGGTGCATCCTCAACCGGAGCCAGAAACAAGTGGCCTCGAGGGTGGATAAAATCACCTCATTTTTATTTCACTGATAAAGCCTCTGGTATTTTCTGCTTGCCCTAAGCAAGCTGAGGTTTTTTTCCCAGCAAAATACAGTGGTTGCGCAGGGCGTAAGTACCTCACGAGGTATCAGGGGCTCCCCACTTACATCCCATCACAGAAATCCCACCCTGTGAGCCAAGAACCTATTTTGTTTGGCTGTTTGGGATGGAAGCGGTTGTGTATGCCTGTTTGGACTTCACTGTGGATGTATTTTATGCACAGACACACGCTCACAGGAAGGCTCAATGTCACTGACCACACCTAAGCTCTGTAACAAGGGAACACGAGTGTTGGATTCACCACATGCAACACCTATTCACAAGTCATCTTCAAATGCCTTGATCTATGAAAATCATGTGCTTTACCTCTGCAGGCCACAGACATCAGCAAAAGATTTACAGTAATAAAACAAAACAGATCTGGGTTTACCTGAAGCAAATGAATCTGGAATAAATAAACCCCCATGTTTAACTGCAGGGAGGGGAAAGAGCACGACTGTCATTTAATAGGGACAATTTCAAGGCCCTGCCTGCCATGGTGCTTTTGCGTTCCATTTCTTCTCTTTTTATTTTATGGCTACTTAACTTTTTTCCCTCCTTATGTCCTATTTTTAAACTCTGGTGTGCTGGGGTTTCTTTTTTTTTGTTGTTTACATTACCCACGCTGCATCTCATAATAACTCTGTAGATTTATTGACATGAGTTAAGTCCAGCTTTGGAAATAAAAGGGCACTGTATGACTTCTTTGAGTTATTATGGGAATGTTGCAAATAAAGAGGCTGTGAGCTTTTCCATTATACACTTCATTTCCAGACATATAGAACACAACTATATCCACCTCAACATACAGAGTTAGCATCTCGGCAACAGAGAGGTTGAAAACCACCTCCGAATTTGAATTGTTACAGAATTAGTTATTTTTAATGTGCAAACAAGGAAAAATAATGCCTTTGAAATTTTAAGTATTTACTGGGAGCTGCTCGGTTTGTTTGCTGAGGGGAGACCGGAGGGGAAAAGCGAGGGCCTGCCATTTAATACTTACTATTCCCTAAAGGATCAGGAAACTTTTCAGTATGCTTTTTGTTTGGGTTTTTTGTTTTAAAAAGAGCAGCACGCCTGAAAAGTTGTTGTCTGGTCCTGCCTGTGGAAAAGCACGGACCACGCAGGGCTGTGGGAGCCTTGCCAGGAGCCCCTGCCAGCCTCTGTGCCGGAGACGTGCACCAGCCCAAAGCCTTTCCCTACGGGATCGGGCAGGACGAGGAAGGCGACTCCGATGGGGACGCAGGGCTGTAGTGCTGCCTCTGTGGATCATAAAGAGAAATATTTGTGTGTAGCACCACAGCCGGCTCGATGTGGCAGCTCCCGTTGGCAGGACCAGCTGTAACTGGGAGGGCAGGAGCATTTACGAACCTGTAATCCGTGGATTAAAGCTCCCTAAGTACGCACAGACACGATGGACTATAATGGTGCCTTTGAAGCATTTAGGGTCCACCGTGTCAATAATCTGTGGATTAACCGACTGCCTCCCACAATTCCAATTCAACCCGCGGTTTTCCTTCGCTGGGAGCATTGTTTTAGCAAAGCAAATCACAGTAGCATGAGGAAAAAAAATCCAGCTAGGTAAAAATAAGAAGGTATGAAGAAATAAGGGCACATTTCCACCAAATCTTAATGAACAACAGCGGTAACGAACTACAGCTTAGGGGAGAGGTTAACTCCGAAGGGGTAACACTGTAAAATGTAGAGCTGGCTCAAATTAGACGCGTTGAAAAGCAAACATACTCAGGGAGATATGGTATCAAAAAATCAAATTTTACATGGACTGTTTTGTTTCTAAACTGAGTCTTATTTATTTTTCCACTTTTAGTGGAAACAGACTCAACTCTCATTACATCGGAACGGCCATCCTGGAGCTGGTGGTAGCTGGATGCTTCAAAAGGCAGCTGAGCCAAGAGATGCCATTTGGGACACTCGAGGAAATGCCTAGTAGTTTTTCTTTTTCTAATCAGAGGCCACATACCAGCGCTTCTCTCCTTCACAGCCACCTCGACCCATGCGACTGAGCGGTGAGTGTCAAAACCAAACAAACAGCGAGTCCCCAGCGGCCTCTGTTACAATGCTCAGTTGTTCTCTCACAGCTCCCCTTGCGAGGTGATGCCAGCGGCACGGGAAGAAGTGACGGGCTGGAGCACTGAGCGGCAGCCAGCTCCACTGCTCCTGGCCGCTCCGACACGGGCTGGCCTGTGCCCTTACCAGTGTGCCTGCCCATCCTCCCAAGCGCATCCAAAATCCCCAGGAGGCTGGATGCTGCTCACGGAGAGGGCAAGCATCACGGAATGGGGGACTGGTACCAGCTTTTCCAGAGGAAAATCTCATTTCAGATGCCCGACTTGGAGAAGGGGGATTTTTTCCACAGTCTCAGTGGGGTTTGAGCCCCAGGAGAAATAAGATAAGGCAAAGAAATCATAATTTGCACAACTCCAGGCCATTTAATATAACCAATCCTGAGTACCACCAATCTTTCATCGCAAGAACTGGAGGTGTTTTATAACAGAGAGTAATTATTATCCCCTTGTTACGAGCAATAAAAGTGGGGCAGCGACTTGCCTTGTTCAAGGAAATCCCAATATAATCCCTTCCTTTAATCATAAAACAATAGCTACTTTCCTCAGCCAAGTCATTCTGCCTTCAGCACAGCTCTCCGAGTCAACGTTTCTGTCTCCATAATGAATTTCAGCAAGGGGATTAGTGGGGAGAAACACATACGAACAATTACAAATTACAACCAACACAAACATGTTGGTATTTGGTACGGAGTTTCCCACTGTTTCTCTGGAATACTTCTGAATGCATTATGAGCAAGTGCCCTTGCCAAAACCCATGAGGGACAGGGATGACTGAAATGTCAGGGTATGAGAAACAGAAGGAGCAGAACCAGGGTCCGTGCATCTTGCTGTCGCATCCTCAGACTGCCAGGGCTTACGGCTGGAGGTCAGAAAGCTTTCGAAAGCACTATAACACAAAACCGAAGTCATTAACTGCATTACCTACCTAAGGAGTTAAAGTTGCCTGAGCAATTCCTAGGGCGTGGGGAATAGCACTCGGCTGGCAGCTGCCCACAGCCAACAAGGGGTTTGTTAAAGTGGTGAAAATAAGCGGCTCGGACAAGGCAGGGAGCTGTGGGACAGTCAGCGACAGGCAAGGGGCTGTGGGTCACTGGTGCGACTTGCAGGGCAGGAGCAGGGGAAAGCTGAGCCTCCGGCAGCTCCAGCAACAATCGGAGCACTTACATTTTATGGAAAGCTGTGCTGCAAGCACACTGAATTGCTTGCACGCTTCTTTCCTTCTACTTTTCGGTACACGATTAGAAAAGGGAAAATTGCTGACTATTTTGAAACCCTTTTAAGAGCACAGAGGCTGATCCCCTTGGCTTCCATCAGACGCACAGTTTTCTGCCGTGTCAGAACCCTCACCGCACATGTATATAGGGTTACAAAACCACAGCCAGCCCAAGTACATTAGTATTCCTGCCTGACTCCCCACCTCTACATGCAGTTTACCTGCAACAGCCACTCAGAAATTCTCATTTGCAATTTCACCCCATCTTCCTTTTCACTGCCTAAGGGTTTCTTGGTGCTTCCAGGCTAAACAGTAACAACCAGTAATGCCTGCAATAGCATGGAGAGGGACAGCAGCAGCTTTCCAGAAAGCCCCCTAGCAGCAGGACAGCAGCTAGTAACAACCCACTACAGTGCTCGTGCCCAAGAGTTTACTCTCCAACCCCTGGCGATGCGACTGCATCCCTGTGCTGCTGCCAGGATGGTGTCCCGCACTGGTTTGCAGGGGCGATGGATATCTTGGAGCAAAGACACAGCAACGGCAACTCAAATAGGACCTGTAGTGGGCACCAAATGCAGTTGAAAGGCTGGATTCTAGGTTTTTCAATCCAGGAACACTCATAGTTAACCAGATATGGGACAAGGAGAAAGTGCAATTTATGTAACTGGAAAAAAAGTTATTTTTATATCATCTGTTCTTTACTACATTTTTCAACGCTACCCTTGTTTCACTTTTAGTTACACCTGAACCATGTAAGCCAGATCCTCAGCTGACTTCAAAGAAACTATGACTTTTTCTACCAAATCGAGATTTTAGCCCATATTACTGTACTTAAGACCACAGTAATACATGTTATGCAGATAGGTGATCCCCACAAATTTCCAATTCCTTAATTAACATCAGAAACCTGATTGAATTTATTGTCCAAAATTGGATTCAGTTTTAATATTATCTCCCTTCAGCTTTAAAGGCGTGCAAAGGAAATCTTGGACCCTACTAGTCCTTAATGAACTCTTAAGGTGCTCCTTCATAATGATTTGGTGCATAACACGCTAATTCACAGATGCTATGTTTCATTTTCCCGAGTTGGAAAAGGGTTACTGAAAATATGCAAACATTTATCAAGCATTTGAAAATGGAAAGCATCAAACGTAGTGCTAAAGAAATTGATAATTACATATTCCTGCCAGCATCCTCAGCATTAGAGCAGGCAAACCTCAGGCACAGCAAAGACTTTCCAAGACCCAGCATGGCTACCATCCCCTACGCTGATCCCTACCATCCCTAGAAAGCAGCACACACAATTTCTTAGTCATACCATTAGCTCTGGTGATTTCTTCAGAGGCTGCAGTGGCTGAGAGCACAGGATGGCCCATCACAAGTGAATCCCATCACAGGGAGGACCATCAGCCTCACCACTTCCACTGTGTGTCATTCAGAAAATTACCTCTTATACACGCTCACTCTATACACTAGGGGATGAGAAAAAGCAGGAATGCTCAGGCAGGCTAAGTTTTGCCTACGAGCATTTATTTCCTTAGCATCCAGCTTTAAAAAAGGCAGAGATTCCTATAGAATAGAACTCAGTAAATTGGTGAAAATTGCTAGTGAAGGACTTTAGCTGCTCTGAATTTCTCAACATAGCTCCTCTGTGGTCCCAGACACTTCCCACTGTCTCCAGAGAAAATCCAAACTTCTGCTTCCTACAACAGCCTGGCCTTTGCACGGTGAGGTGGGTGAGATTCACCCTGACCAGAACCATGTGTGGAGGCTCCAGTCCCCATTTCCTAATCTTCCCATGACAAGTGACATCAGATCCCGATGTTCACAAGGGAACAGGGACCCTCACAGGAGAGCGCCCATATGGTACAAGGTGGCTCCCAAGGTTACTCGAGGCTGTTGCAGCTGCTGAGAAGGGGAAGAAAGATTCAGGACAAGCATGGCTAGGCACCAGAGGAGCTACAGAGCCAGACGGCCTGCGTGCCTGCCCTGAGCCACTCAGCAGGCACCAAGGGGCCATGCTCAATCAACATCACTAAATGTCTCCAGCGCTACACGTGATGGAGAAAGGATTTGCCTCCAGAGGGCAAAATGATAAGTGCCCAGAGACAGTGAAGCACGGCCACGGAGATTGCTGCCACAAGCTGCCACATGCAGCTGTCTGAAGACGTAACAAGACATCTCAAGTCCAACCACAGACATCAGTCCATCATACCAAAGCCAGATAGGAGCCTGTTTGGGAGCTGCCAGTCTCTAGGTGGCTTTGTAACACTTCCTGGGTTTTCTAAGTGCTGGACTTCTGCATGATCAGGCTGAAAAGTCTTTCCCAAGTACAAAAACAGACAGGCACTCTGAAGGAACGTGCTGGAAGAGTTTCAAACCTGCCAGGGTCAACTGCAGAGCTGTGATAAGGGATCTCAAAAAACAGATTATTGAAAGGCTCTGTTTCGGTTCCACTCTGCTGCTGGGCCAGTGTTTATTTGTCCAGGCTGGTAGGCAAAAGGTTAGTCCTTTATCTATTTACTGTGAACAAAAGCGGAGGGAACACATACGGGTGCATGGGTCAGACTGTCACGGGTGAGTGAACATCCAAACAACCCCAAAACCTTCAGGCCTTCTTATGGTAACCATACATCCTCTCTTGACAGCAGGGAATGGAAGGGAAAGGAAAGGTATTTCTGCATTCAGAGATGGCTGAAATGCGTGCCAAGGGCATTTCCTTTCCCAAAGGAGGAAGATATGGTGAGAGCTGGGGTGGAACCCGGCATTGCCTTCTGGGGTTGTCCTTTCGCTAGTGACTGGAAACGGCTGCAAGATGCTTGGATGAAAGTTACTGCTAAAGGATGAAGTGCCATTTCAACATCACCGTTAATACTGCATTGCAAACCACAAAAAGCTGTAAATTCAGAAAAGTCTTGTCTCCTTGGTGCTTTGTCCCCTTGACAAAAGAGGCCCGAGGGGTTTGGGCTGCAGCTGGGCAGGAGGCTCTGGGATGATGCCCTTGGGTCCCATGTCGCTCCTCACACGCACATTTCACCGAGGGCCACGAGTCAGGGTCCACGCAGTCCCCACCCGAGCTCGTAGTGCTGAGTGGAGACGGCCACGAACTCAGTGAGCAAAAGGCTAAGCCAGAGGCACATCTTTGGCCTGTCGGTAGTACATCTCGCTGACATGTATGAATTTTGCATGTTCTAGTTAAGGCCCTAATTGCCTGGATTTTTCTTATAAACACTTTGCAACTGCTTTTTCTTAAATAAGTGGGAATTAGAACACACTCCGTAAATCAACACAGCGCATTTCCTTCTCTGAGCCCGCCACCCTGCTATCACACACTTGCCAGAGATGTCTTATATTCTTGCTTTTAAAATACCTATTTAATTAAAATGTTAAATTAAGATAGATTTGTTCACATGATATGAAAAGGTCTTAAAACCTACTTATTCTTTCCAGCATGAATTTTTTTTCAACTATTGTACTATAACAGGATTATAAGAGTTTTAATTGACTGATGTTAAATCTTCCCCGCAAAACTGTTAACTTTACTAACCCCTAGGACTATTAGATTTTAATTCATTATTTCTTATTACTGAAAAATCAGTTTGAGAGTGCCCCTAGGGTCTTCCCCAAATAGGGATAAGATCCTATTAGTCCTACAAATCATACTCAAGTAAATAATTCTTTCCCAGGAGAAAAAGCCCACAGGGAATTAAATGCAGATTTAGTAGCCAAAGGAAGAGAAAGAACGGGGACTAGAAACCAAACCGTTAACGCTGCTCACTGATGTTTTCCTTTGCATCCAGAGAACAGCTGGCAGCTCCGAGAGACTTGGCTTTCCCGCACCATCATCCTCCCGATCTGTAAACTGCTTAATTTGCATCAGGTTTCTGGACTTCAAAATGCTGAGACGCGTTTAGGCTGTTTGACTATAAACAAATTAGCGGTAAATCGCCTGCACCTAACCAAAGTAGCAAGGGAGAGAGAGAGCGCTAGCTCACGTCTTCATGATATTCTGGTTGCTTCGTAAAAACTATCAACCCTGTTTAATAATCCCTGCAGAGACGAGCAAAGAACCTGCAATCCCATCGCGCCTCCCACCTGCCTCCCCCAGCCTGTGCAGTGGGAGCTGGTCTAGTGCTGCTCGATTTTGGTACTGAGCAAGCTGAAAGTGAGAAAGATGAAAAGCATCATTTTTCTCACACTCTAATAAAGTTTCAACCCCTTTAAAGTTACTTTTCCTTAAATAAAAAAATAAAAAAAAATGCTCAATTAGGCAAACAGTGCTTTTCCCCTGTAAATCACTGGGGAGGTGCCGGCCTCCGTGGTGCGTCACGTTGTGAGTGCGCGAGGGTCACGCTGGAGGGGCACTCATATCCGGACCCGTGGAGGGGGGAATGAAGTAGGGAAGATAAATTATTGCCTTTTGTTTTTCAAATTTCCAGGTGCTCACAGTAAGTACCCACTGCTTCTTATCTCAGCTGTCACGCAAGCCACAGACATCGTTCCAACTACTGAATTTAACTACCCTAAAAAACAGAGCGGTCCCATTTTGGGCCAAAACCCAAACAACCCCGCCTGTTCTTGAGCAATCTGCGAGAAATGCTGATAATGTGGTGATCACCTGAGCGCTTGCCCCTGCCTGGGTGGAAGAACACAGCCCAGCAAAACATGCTCAGCACAGGATTCACCTGCATCCCTCTGCTAACTCATACTTGTGTTTATCACAGTTGTGGACTAGGGGCTGGGTTCTCAGATCACTCATGTTGCTAATTACTTGAACAGTATTTAAAACCCATCCTGTAAAGTGCCCCTGAGAAGATCACCACATCTTTGGTGAAGTTACAGTATCGTTTATCTCGCACATGAGCTGAAAAAAGGACAATGCTTTGCCTGCCTCTGACGTGTCCCACACGACCAACGTGCTCCCCCCGGGTGCAATCAAAGCCATCTACGCAGCCACGAGACTTTTGGCCGGTTCCTGTTACAGCTCTGTGTTAACATTTATCTTCCTCCCGTTCAGTGGGTGTCCTTGCATACTGCAAATTAGAAAATTAATTCCAAAAGAGCAAACTTCTTAATATTTACTCTCTCTCTCCCTCTTATTTCCAGCTTTAAGCACGTTCTCCTGGAGTTATGATTTATTACCCTGACCTATTTCCCGATCTAAGGGCAAATACCTCCTCTCCTAATGACATCTTGTTAAAGTTTTCAAACACACCATCTCCTCAGCCTTCAAAGCTCCTTCCATCCATCCATAAGCATTAGCTTATTTGAGTTGTTTTCTCAGGCAGAAACTATCCCTGTTTGATCTGATTAAGACTTTTGTTGTAGAAGTGGAATACTCTCAGTCACGATGCAAAACACAGTGAGGAACGCAGCTTCCACACTCTGCCTTTTCTCTGGGGCAATGCTCCCTCACTGCACTCAAGCAGTACTTGAGACCCTCTTCTCTGTCTTACCCAAGAGATTCTCTTTCCTTTAACATAACTCTGGCTTATCCTCCTTTCACTCCTGCTCGTACAGTCAGTGACAACAAAATACAGAGCGAGCTCTACAGCATTCGGCATCACGCTGGGTTCTCTGAAAGCAAGGTAAACATCATTCTCCTGGGCTAACACACTCTCACACAAGCCTTATATCCCAGACAGGTATTTCTTGACACATAATTAGCCAAGGTTATCATCCTCGAGCATTCACACCAGTACATGCAACCTTTTGTAAGGTCTTGCAAACTTGTTTTCTTCCATGAAAGAGGAGGCCCTTCCCCTCCTTCAGTCAGCTCTAGCCTTCTTCCCTGCATTTTATAATCAAACAGAAAAAGAAAGCATAACTTTCCCCTGCTATTTTACCTCTCACAAGCAGCTGAACTGGTAGCCCAGAGCATCAACACAGTCTTCCACGTTAATAACACCAGCCCCGCTGTACGCGCTGACTGAGAAACGTGCAGTTTTCATTAGGCTGCCCTTAATGCAGAAAACGTGCGTGTTCGGCAGGGTTGAATGGAAACCTGCCATCCCTGGTGTGTCCATCGCTACAAATTAGTAAATCTGCCTCCTGCGAAAGCAAGCTGGGCTCGAAAAGATAAATACCCACTTAGTGAAACAAAATAAAACCAGCTCTAGAAAGATGCAAGAGCCTGAAGGAGGACTGAAACAGCCCCTTGAAAATAGTGAAGTAATGGGCTTAAAGTTTTATTATCCGTATAAAGTTTAGTGACTTCAAAATGAACGTGAAGCCAAACAAGACTTGTTATCCCACTAAAATCTGTGCTGTAACCAAAGCCAGTACCCAGATGTTCTGTGGTAAAATCCACTGCTTCGCTGCATAAAAGCACCACATACCCTGACGTACAGTCCTGGCTTGCCTTCATCCAAATCTACTTAGATTCTGGATTATTTTTCTAGCAATCTTTTAAACTGCCATGGGAAGCATAAAAGGTGGTCTCCTACAAAACCATTTGGTACCAGCTTGAAATGTAACCATTTGCAGAAATAAATCAGGATTTCTTTTTAATAAACTGTTTATTACCAGCCTTTCAGAACATAACTCGCAGAAGAAAAAGCACCGGCTGAGTTTAATAAACATCTCATCTTTATATATAAAGGCAGAAGACCCTGACACACTTCAGAGCAAAACATCGGGCAGGCAGGCTCCATCCAGCCCTACTAAAGCCACAGGACAGGGAGTGGAAGGCCAGGGTGCAGCTGGAAGCTCAAAATCACATTGCGCAGCCAAGGTGAGCCCTGGCTCTAACGGCACCACTAACCCACCCATCGCTTCAGCTCTCACAGATCCTCCCAGGAAAGGGTTTATCCCTTCAGTTTTAGGGGACTTTTAAGGTGGTGAAAGCTTCAGAGGACGAACTTGCCAAGAAGGACAAACCTTAGGTGAACAAACCTTCTAAGCAGGACAAATGAGACTTGAAGACACCATTTCTGCCCCTACACGCGGATTTGGTGTAGGAGGCAGGATGTTTTCAGGCAGCCCAGGCTCTCGCTGAGCCAGCTGGGAGCAGTGTGGCACCAGAAGAGGTCTGGGGCTCCAGTGGGTCGTGGTGCAAGCAGAGCCGCGGCACCGACCCTGCAGGAGGAGGAGAGGGCACGTTGGATGAACACCGAGTACGTAGTGAAGGCATTTGAGCCGAACAGGGAAGGCAGCCCAGGCGTAACGTGATTTTGAACAGCTTGCTTGACAGTTCGCACCATATTGTATTTATAAACACTGGGGAAACCTAAATGCTTTGCCTTGGCGTTCAGAAGGAGTCATCCACAACAAAACAGCAATCCTAAACAACTCTGCCTCACCTCCACGACACCCTTCTTAAAGAACCTGATCTCCATCGGATCAGCATCCCACACAGCATTCAAATTCCCTCTCGAACCGCATGTTTAATCGCCAAACCCAAACTCCCCCCGGGGAGCTGGGGTGTGAGGTAACCTGCCGGCCGATGACATCAGTGGCACATCACGCGTGTGCCACCTCCTGCCAGGTGTGGCTTGCACCAGAGAACAGCTGGATTCTCCAGCAGGTGCTGCGGAGCACAGCACTTCCCCGGGACACGTGCAGGCAGCACCCACACACCGCAGTGCCCACCCTCCACAGCACAAAATCCATGGCTTTGTACTCTGGGACCGTGCAGAAATAGAGACACCGTGATGCACCCACAGTCCTCATCACGGAAATGTGAAAGGGCCGAGGGATGTTGCAAACGTACCAGAAAGCTTTTTCAAATTAAGAGGGGCTCGTTATCTGCCAACATACAAATTCCAGAAGGAACAGGTATCATTCTCCTCACAACAGGACGGAGCACAGGCGCTGGATCCCCAGTACATCCATAAGGTTCCCACATGTGATGCACTCCCGCACTTTTTTACTTATTCGCATTTTAAATGGTTGAACTAGAGCACAAAAATCTCTCAGTGTTTTAAGAAGTCCTCTCCTCCTTCAATATTAACAAGTTTTAAATCGCAGTCGTTACTCTAAGAGCTCCCAGAGACTTTTAGCGGTACTAGAAAGCCGACCTCAGCAGCTCTCCTCTTGCAGGTATGCACTTTGCTACGAGGTAGGAGAGCGAGGGCAGGAGGATGAAGCATTCCTGACAAGGAGCAATCCAAAATGCCATTCCTAAAATAGCAAGGAATCGGTGATTTTCAAAGCGGGCTGAACAGAATCACAAAGTTTTTCTCCCTGCTCTCCCACAGCCCAGCTGAGGATGCTGATGATGTCTAACGCCCAAGTGCTGTTTTTACAGAAACCAGGTTACGGCCAAGCCAGCAGCGCCTTGCCAGGGTCGCAAGCGCATAAATCACTCGCTGCCAACCGCCCAGGGAGGAACTCACCCTCACACCGCTCTCACCTCTTCCAGTTTTACACGTATACAACTCCACCAGCTCAACCAAGCATGAAATCGGTGCAGCGAGGCCGGCAGCCCGTCCTACGACGGTGCTGGAAGGGGTTGCCGACGCAGCCCGACTCTAGGATGCTCCGCCGCAGAGACGGCGCCACGTTTGTGTCACGGAACATCTCCAGCCTGCTGTCTGCTCACAAACAGCCTGCCAGGCCTGGGAGATTTATCCCGGGGATCCTGCCTCCCCTCCGAGCTCGCCTCCTGCGGCTCAGTCCAGCCGCAAGACTGGTACCATTGAAGCGCTTTAATTACAGCTGGTAACTAGATGCTGACCAGATCCTTTGGTGGGAAGGGAAAGTCCAAGGGACGCTGCAAGCTCCACAACCTGCTGCCTGAAAGCAGCTTCACAGAGGCTGCCTCGCTCGCGTAGGTGCCCAGCAGGACAATCTCTGGAGCAGCCGTGGGCACAGACGAGATCGTGCTCATCCCTGGCAGCGAGTCTGTGGAATCGGGGCACGGTACTGCTTGAGTGTTAAATACATCCAGAGCAAAAACGGCTCAGAAAACCACCACGTTTCAAAAATCTGTGCTAGCCTTTAACTGTGAAGGTTTAAATCCATAAAAGTTATATCTGCAAGTGATTAAACAACGCTTTGTAGCCATTGTCTCTGCGCTATCGGAATAAAAACACTACCCAAGCTGCACGCACGGAGCAAATCTCAGCACTTGCAGCCCACCGGTGAGTTTTTCCACCTACTTTTTTTTTGGTAGCCGCTTTTGGCCCCCCTTCTTTTTTTCATTCAAAAAGAAAAAAACAAACAACAAAACAACCCCGTAGTATGATGTTAGGAAAGACGGAGCCTGCCTGTCACCCACCCACCCACTCAGGGGATGAACTGGGGAGCAAAAAGGCAAAACCGGGAAGGAAAAGCACGGCGAACTGATGCGGGGCGAGGCCAGAAGGTACCGGAGAGCATCCCCGGGGCGAGGGACCCCGACAGCATCCCCGGGGCGAGGGATCCGAGAGCATCCCGGGGGCGAGGGACACCGAGAGCATCCCCGGGGCGAGGGACCCCGACAGCATCCCCGGGGCGAGGGATCCGAGAGCATCCCCGGGGCGAGGGATCCGAGAGCATCCCGGGGGCGAGGGATCCGAGAGCATCCCGGGGCGCCTTGCGGAGCATCCCCCGTGTCCCGAGGGGTCCCGCAGCCCCCGGGGGGGACCCCGCCACCCCCCTGCCCCTCCGCAGCGCTTACCTGGCGGCGCCGGGTCCCGTCCCGCCCGGGAAGGAGGATGGGGGAGGAGAGGAGAGGGGATAATTGTTGGGGGGGGGGGTGGGGGCGGCGCTGCCCTCAGCCCCCCAGCTCCGGTGGGGACAAGGCTGCGACGGGGACTGTGACACGCACGTCCCTTTATAGCCCTTCCACACCCCTCCCCGCGGAGAAAAAGAAAAAAAAAAAGGAGGAAAACAATTAAAAAAAAAAAAAAAGAGAGAGCAAAGGATCCGGGAGCCCCGCAGGGCAGCCCGGGGCGAGGGCACAGCCCCTGTTTGCGCTCCCGGGGAGAAAGGAGCGCTGGGAAAAGTTGCGCGGCGCGGAGCGAGCGGCGGAGCCGGAGCCGGGCGGGCAGGGATGCTCCGCTCCGCCCCCGGGGCCGCCCCCGGGGTAACTCCGGCCCCCCAAGGACGGGGGAGGGCGCTGGTGCGGGGACACAAGGGGGGGTTAAGCCCTCCCTGCCGCTTCGGCTTCGCTTTTGGTTGCGGAGGCGCTCGGAGAATCCTAGAGTCTAGGCTGGAAAAGACCTTCGGGGTCATCGCTACCAATCGTACCTGCCCGCGACTGAACCGCAGCCCTGAGCGCTTCGGCTACCTGCCTCTGAAATACCTTTGAAACCCCTCCAGAGGTCTGTCTCACCGCGCAACGAGCGAGCAGAAAGTATCCCTTGCCATTTAAAAACAAACCCCTCTCTCTTTTTGTTTCTTTATTTTACTTTTTTCTTTTTTTTCTTTTTGGTACATCACTGATGAGAACGTGATGCGCTCCATGAGCATGAGACGAGTTATTACCGATAGAAGCTGATGGGTAATTTCCCTGAAGGTAATTGCTCCCTCCCTAATTAACAGATTTCAGGAGAAAAAATCATAGAATCACCAAACATTTTGGGTTGGAAGGGACCTTAAAGATGATCCGGTGTCAACCCCCCTGCCACCTCCCCCTGGGAAAACAAAATAAAGCCTCCTTTTTTGAAAAACTGCTGAGCAAATCTGACAGCGAAGCCTCGGCGGAGGGATGAAAATTATCATATTGTGCAGGGTGACAATCAGCTTTGCTCTGCAACGGCACAACCCCCGAGAGAGCTCCTGTCTTCAGGGACACGTAGCTGTCCAGACCTCTGCTAATTGCCATTAGTTACTGCCACTTACCTCCCACTCCGTCAACTCACAGAGGAGCCGGGTCGCTCGCCGCAAGGCTCTGCTCAAAAATATAACTTCACCCAAAGAAACCCAGGATTAAGAAAAAGAGCCCAGTGGGAGCCTCCATCCCGTTATCTGTCTGTTTTCCTGACCCTGTTTTTACATATTTCCCACCTGTATTTATTGTTTTCAAATAGATTCAAGGATTGGAGTTTGGGGAAGGGAGAAAAGCCACAGAAGTTTAGAATCAATTTATGCATGTTTAAGGAGATCCTAGAAATACCTGGTATTCGCACACAGGATCCTGACTTCTTCCTTTCTAGAGGAACGTTTGCCTCCAACTGCAACGGCTCAAGAAAAATAAATCTCAGTAAACTACATGTGCTCCTCTTCCGCAGCAGAAGACGCAGAGATTCAGTCATCCGAAAACAGGAGAATCTGACCAAATAAGAAAGGCAAAATTAGCAAAGAAAACTCAGCGAAACCTCACTATTTCCTCCCCCCAAGCCTTTGGAGCGGGCAGGAGCCAGTAGAGAGGGATGTGCTCAGGTGACGGCAGGCGGCTGCCTTTGGGTACGCTTCGTGGCACCACAAGGTTCTGAAGAGCCTGCAAAAAATGGCTGGCTCTGCTCTGTGGTCGTTAGAGGTAAAATATTGCTACCCAGCCAAAGAGCTCTCGAGACTGTGCGTTTCGCACACAGGCAAACCGATTATTTTTAACCCGAGGACAGTTTTAGTGCTATTGTTCTTAGAGGGTATTACTGGTTGTGATTTCAGGGGAAGCAAGATGACATCCCTGGGATATTATTTACTGAGGAATGTGAATACCAACTCCTCTGCGCGCAGATAACTCTTGTTTTGGATGCTCGCAGTTCCACTTCTATCACAACTGTAAATCTCTGCTGTAATTTAAAGCACAGCACAGAGCGACTCCCAGCCAGGGGAACCATTAAACCATGCTCAGAACAAGATTCCCCGTTCTCAAAATTTACAAAGTACAAAAATATCGAACACAAACAAGGAAGGCAGGTTTGGGATTTAAATGCTGAATATGACATGGACACCTGGGAGGTACTAGGACAGCCAGTGAAATGGAAACTAAACAATGAAAGCCTAAAATATGGAAAATTCTTGTGGATAGGTGATTCCTTTCAAATCCATTTAACTGTCCCAGGTACTATCCCAGCACCTAGGAAACTGGTATTGAAATACTGCCCCCTGAATCTGGAAATGATTCATGTTTGTACAGTCTTTACAGGAACAGGTCCCAGGCGTGGCAGTGTACGACACCCAGAAGTCTATGACTGTCTATGTCTATGACTGTGAAGTGATGTTCCTTATGCCAGTGCGGCAAATCCAAGAAATTAAATGGAGAGAACATCAGCAGCCCCTAAATAACTTGGCTTTAGGCACTCATCTTGTCCTTCCTCCCTCCCAAAAGGCTTCCAGAGAACTGAGTTTTACCAGCAATAATGGGTACAAGAATGAATTTGAAGAGGTGCACGCTAAATACTGATGAGAACCAAACTATTCACTCGCGTGCAGTCACAAGCTGTCTGTAGCTGTGGATCGTTTACTCGAGGGCTGAAACTGTTTTGACTCGGGTGAGCAAATAAATATCCAAAATTTGGAACATCTGTAATTGGTTCACAAAGGCGACTGTAAACAGTCTGGGTAACTATTGCGCTTTTTCACGGTTTCACCACGCTGGGAAACCCTACGAGAGCGGATGGATAGGTGCTACCAGAAAACAAGATTCATGTGATATACTATGGGAAAAAGAGGAGGAAATGTTTAATAAGCTATCCAGTGAATACATCTGAATGATAAATCTTTCCGAAACAAAAATGGAAACGGGCAATTGGATATTCTAGGAGGAGAAAAAGAGGGATAATTCATCATATAAATAATTGATTGCAGATTTTAGCACTCAGTGGTGCTGTGCATTTGGTACGGGGGGCAGATGACACTGTGTGTTCTTGCATGGGTGTGTTTAATTGCACGTATATATAAATTTTTTTTGTGCAATTACGTGGTTCTTATTGTGATGCAGATCTAAAGATCTGTTACCAGCAATCTATCGGTCCACATTTGTTGCTAGGAAAGGGTATCCTTATTTATTAACCTCAGAAACTGAGATACTAAACTGGATTTATCAATTATGCCTCGCAGGCCATGAAGGGTTTTAGTTATGCAGCATCACACAGCGCTCACTCTCTCAGAAGAGGAACAGGCTGGGTAGCAGGGGCCTCGAGAGGCACTGAGGAAGCATCTGGCTCGGTAGCTGCCGCTGCCTTCCCCAGCGGAGCAACACATGAGTGCCCAGGTGGACTCCAAGCAGCGACAGCGAGCAGGTAAGCGATAAAACACAAATCATTTCCTGTAAGCATAGAGATGATGCTCATACTTTCAGCAGAAATGCCAGTGATGCTTACTGGGTTTTGCTCCCTTCTCACCTCAATTACGGTTTCTTGTTTTAATAAGAGACCTTTTTTTTACCCCGTCTTGAGAAAAATCAAAAGCACATGCAGCAGTTGGCGTGCAGAGTGTGACTTAACCCAGTATTTCTCCTGCTTCACTGAAAAGTGCAGATGGGAGAAGGATAAAGCGAGACACCTCAACAGCAGATCGTGGTTAACACAATTTCACAACACCCTGTTACGTGCCCTCTAGGTTTACCCAGCTGTGGTGTAAACTGATGTGTTGCCGCTGACCCCAAGAAATTACACATTTGGGCTGCCCTTAACTCATTACTTGCCTATTTTATCCAATTACGCTTTTTGTATTAAGTTAATCTTTAAAATCTCTTGGTGTTGACTGTTTTATACCTCCAGTGCATTCTTATTAATCTTACTGTTTTATGGACTGATTAACAAGTTTTTTTGCTCCAACAACACAAAAAAACCCCACAAATCTAAAATATGGTCTGAGTCGCCAGCACTGGCACTTCCCATATTTTCATTGGAAAACACCTGCTGTTAGACACCACTGTGACACTTGCTTTATTTTGCTAGATTTGGTAGAATATTATAAATGAAGGCTAAAGATGAATGATTTTACTGTAAAATCCCAAAACTGCACGTGAAAAACAATGGCAAACAGAGCTCTCGTGCTCCAAACATTATTTCTTACTCACAACTTTATTCTACTGAGAAAAGAAAAATGATGCTATTTCATTGAATTTAAATAATCTAATCCACTTCCCAGATAAAATCGTTAACAAACCATTGATTTAATCTCAAGTGCCCAATAGACTACTTAAATTCTTATGCCAAATACCCATTCCTCTAATTAAAACAAATGAATTTATTAAAGAGGAACAGTATGATAATTAAACATATTCTGAAGTATACGCTACTTTCATCTAGAACACTCACCTTTAATTTTTACGTGACTAAGCATTTTCACAGACACAGCCCAGGCCTGAATTCATGTTCTATTCCTACCTTCAAAGAATAATTTTCACCGCAAAGTGTTTATTCAAGTCATTATTTTCAATCACGGTATCACACACTTACACAGTGGAGCAACAAGTTCTTTCCTTGGCAACAAGAGTCAACTGTTAAAAAATGGTACTTAAAAGCAAACACTCAGGGTTTATTTTGCATTTAATGCTTTGTGTCTCTTAAACTTCAGCTGTACATAGAGTTTCTGCAGGAATGTGGACAAATAGGACATTCTGCTCATCATGAAGCCTCGGTGTAAAAGCAGTAATTGCAATTTTTAGGGCAAATTTGAGGACCCAGTAAGTGCTTACCTGAAATAAAAAGATTGCACCTTCTGTGGCAGAAAACTAGAATGGAGTTGAAGGACCGACTTGGAGTTTATCAGATGACACCTGACTGAGAAGGATTTGCCTTCACACAGGGGCATCAAGGGGAGTCCTGTAGTGTCCCAATTCCTTCCAGACCATCTGAAAAATCCATGGCATCAACCTCCTCCTCCTCTTCTTCTTCCTCCCTCAAGATGTTAGCCAGCCTTTGATATCCTCAGCTCCCATTTCAAGACTGCATCTTCCCTTCTGGTTGGCCAATGACAAGAAGAAAAAAATTAATCAACTCTACACAGCAGAAATACCCAAATCACCCTGTTTTTTCCCTTTGGGCTTTCCTAGGAGATTCCACAGCAAGCATAACATCAAGATGCTTAGAGTTCTTAGCATATTTGTATATCTACAGCACATAATGTTGCTGTGCGCAGTAAGTATGGTTCTCTCTTGGTCAAATAAATAGCCCTGAATAAGCATTGACCCACACCACTGGCTGTATATAAACAGCAGACACCCATGATTCCTAGGAAATGCGAATATGCGATTTACTTAATAGAGAACATGAGAATGAAAAAAACAAAAGGGAAACTCAGTGATTGACCAGATGATGCCACAGCTGGGAGAATTTGGAATATATTGGAGCTAAGATTTGATTCTCCTTAATTACTGATAAGGACTAACGAGGAAACAAACTCTCGACCTTTCTCCTCTGAGGAGCCACAGGTTTCAACTTTATTAATTTGCAAAGTCTACACTATAGGCTGTAACAATATAAAAAGAGGTTAAATGAAGCATGGTGCAACGTCTGGCTAGTGTAATCCTACAACTAACCACTACACAGCACATATACACCCAGCTACGTTAACTCACGTATGCTCCTTTTTTTCTTATCTAAGTGTACCTGATAGCACCCAGCAATGAGCAGCGATGTTTTGTGTGCTGGCATTCACTCATACAGAGCAGAGGAGAGAGCTCCAGGCAACAGTGGGATGGTGAGAAATGGTCCTTCCAAAGGCATTATTGAAGGGAAGCTCATTCTGTCTGATTTAGAATAAAAGATAGTCTGACTGTTTTTCTCCTCACAAACTCATGCTATGAGGCAGGAGGCCTGCTTCATGTTGTCTGAAATTAGAGGCCATTCGGTATGAACATATTTTTTGTTTGTCTGGTGGAGCTTAAAATAAATCCGACAGCAACTGAGTCAAATACATTACATTATACATTACCCTCAGGATTTCTCTGGTGCCATAAGGATGGCCACATTGGATTATGAAGAAAGGAGGTGGGCTGCAATGATTTGACTGTCTCATTAGAAGGTGAAATTAATGCTATTCATTAATTTTGCTTTCCACGAAGGACGTGGCTTATTACTACCTCACACTGCAGGGAGCAGAGGACAAATCTCATTGCTGCTCGTACCACCCATGTTGAAGATAAGCATAACGTCCTCGTAGCCAGAGTGTTTACATTGCTTCGTGATGTATTAGTGTCATTGTTTGATTACATGAATAAGAAATGTGCTTCTAAAAACGTGTTTTTAAAAGCTTTTCAGTTACAAATCTGAGAGGTGATGTGCATGCCAAACCAGTGCAATCCCGGTAGCAATGTTGTGTAGCTGGAGCTCCAAATTCGTGGATTACACATTTCAAAAAACTTCACAGACTAATACACGCCCAACTCTGCTTTCTTTGCTACGCTCCAAAGTTTCATTAGCTCTCTTTCAGGTGACTAAGTTTAAGTTTTAATGCTTTTCCTTCTCACACTCCAATCATACTTTTTTCCCCCCCTCTAAACCATTAAGCAAGTCTTCCGGTGCTTTGATTTTATATGGGTTTAATAGCTAAAGGGGTGAAATTGTTATAATTAAATATGGGAAGCATACTAAGGGACAGAAAGTTTTGAAGGAATGAGTGCCAGAACAGTTCTGCAAAACAACAAGAAAATGAAAACAAGAAAATCAATAAATGCCTCAAGCACTTCTAACTGCAAAAATACATTTCCTTTTTCCGCATCTTTAGCATGGAACATTTCCTGTTAAAAGCAACCGCTTGGGAAGCCAGGCTTGCTCAATTCAACCCCGTTAGGTGAAACAATCCAATAAAGCGGAGGTCTATGTCCTATTTTCTCAGCTTCTGCAGCAGCCTCCCAGAGCTTTATCCTTCAATCAAGAGCTCCATCTGGTGGGCTTTCCCAAAACATCGAAGCATCCATCCAGCCCTCGTGGGGCCAAACTCAGGTGCCGCAATCCCCCACGGGAATTTCTGCCGTAACCTATATCAGTGGATTTATTGTGGTCCTTAGGGTCACACCTAAGAATTACAAACCCCTCCAACAAGAACCAATTGGACTAGTCACGCAGCATCAGAGCTTGGCCACAGAGTTGGTCTTGCTTGGGTCCACCCTGACTGAGTGTTCAAAGGACAACTAACCAAAAGCTCACCCTGCCTGGCAAGTCATAAATAGATTTGTATAAGAGAGAGTCTCTGACTTTAGTACTCTGAAAATAACCTTTGTATTTCTCTTAAATACATTTTCTGATATCAAGCCTTAAAACATCCCTGTGCAACCACTATCACAGTCTTCACTGATGGAGAAAACAAGACACCAGGGAGACTAAAAGCTACTTCAGCTTCCTGAAGAGAGGCACCTAACACCCTCTGAGACATCTCTGGGGGTACTGAAGGGCATAAGCCTCCCATTTCCAGGACTGTATCTGCACATGTTCTCAATACCCAGTGGCACCTCAGATGGCACCAGACGACTGTCTTTAGACATCAAACCGAGCCAGGCATGACTTGTTTCTTAGAATCATAGAATCATAGAATAACCAGGTTGGAAGAGACCCACCGGATCATCGAGTCCAACCATTCAACCATTCTAGCCACATGGCAAACAGGTGGCAGGAACCCCAACCCCTCAGCACCTTCTCCGACTACTGCACCCAGCTGCATCGATGTAGTCCCCACAGCTCAGGAATGACAAAGCTCCCAAGTTTGCACTTCAAGATGTTACAATAGATTTTAATCTTCTTATTAAACACCAGGTCGTGTTAAAGATATTATGCTGAGTCTAAGTAGGACATCTATTTTAAAGATCCAGAATTGCTTCCCATCTCAGCTGAAAAGATGATAAAGACCAATGCAGAAGATTAAAAGTTAATTGTAATAAATTGCATTAGCCAGGAAAGCAAAATTTAAAACAACACAAGACCAAAATGATACAGAACACAATTATGCAAAGCTTAAACACCAACATCTTACATAACAGGAGAAATTTGTCTCTGACTAAAGGAAACAGCCTGTGGGAACACAGGTAACTTGTTTGCCATAAGAAGCACTCACTGTGTTGTCTCTTGTGGGAGCATCCACAAATTGAGCTAGGTAGCAGGATTCAAATGGCTATGTGAATGGCTCACGCACAGCCTCAGCCGTGCGCCTGTAGTCAACATGCTCCACTAGTTTGTCTGCTTTTTCATAGTATTCATATGTTGTCAGGAGCAAAAGGCACAACAGAGGGCCTTTCTGTTTACAATTTCCTTGTAGCTAAGCACATTGGAGCTATTCAAAAGAAGTTACTTGCGATAAGCCCAAGGACTGCTTGTTAGAAGACGAGCAATTAACAGAAAAATGCTAGAAGAGAACTGAAGGTTTGTGTGTGGTCCCTCAGGAAAGCCCATGGGAGAGCTTGCCTCGAGACATTAAGAAATCTGTGCAGATGAGCTTACTACCAAAGCCATAAGGGCCAAGGAGGAATTGATGAGATACATTCATTTAATCTTTCCTCCCATTTTTACATCACCAGCTGGGGGAACACAGAGATTCTCTAAACCAGAGAGTCAGAGTGGAAAGAGCACTCCTGAATTAAATGGCTGGAAATACATTTGGGGCATTACTACCCCAAATTCAATCGTTTGCTTAAGATAATTATTTTTCTTAGCATCAGCTTTAAGGTTTTCCCTACAAACTAATGAAGTATTTTCCAAGCCCAGCTTCTTCTCCCACCCCTCTGCGCAGAACTGGCATTTATTGTCTGTAAACACTGCTGTGCCAGAAGGCTCTCAGGAATGTTACTATGATCATATAAGGTTATGCTCACATAACATGGCAGGCTGCTTTTCTGCTGTTTCCAGTTGACTAGTGTTTCACTGAAAGAAAGCTCAATCTTTATTTGGTGCTCTGAAGATGTATCGCAAGGGCAGTGCACATCAAAATAGTGTAACCTCCTGTATAAAGTTAAGCCGGGTGCTTTCCTCTATTTAAGGAACCGAAGCTTTCATCTTTTATATTTTTAGTAGTCATTCATTGATGAAATTGTGTGCCAGCACAGCAGTAAATTAAGAACATAAAAGTGTCAGTAATTCATGTGCACGTTCATGTATGTATGCATAAGAGTCAGGACATGTTCAGGAGGTGGAGTCCAAACTATCTGTTTCATCTGTGGGAGCTTTGACTGAATATTGGTATCAAAATATAGTCACTGCTGTACAGACTCATCTCTGCTTTGGAGATCATTAAATTCTCCAAACAACTGCATACGTCGCTTTACGCTGCAAAGGAGATTTATTGACTCTAGATGCAATAAGCACATAAAATCTATTTGTAATCCAGATCCAGGCCAATTCATAGAATCATAGAATGGTTGGAGTTGGAAGGAACCTTAAAGCCCATCCAGTTCCAAACCCACCAGACGAGACTGCTCCAAGCCCCATGCAACCTGGCCTCGAACACCTCCAGGGATGGGGCAGCAACAGCTTCCCCAGGCAACCTGGGCCTCCCCATCTTCATTGTGAAGAATTTCTTCCTAACGACTAATCTAAATCTTCTCCTCTCCAATTTAAAGCCATTCCCCCTCATCCTATCACTCCATACTCTTTCTAAAAGTCCCTTCCCGGCTTTTCTGTAGCCCCTTCAGCTACTGTCTGTTCTGTACTATATAACCACTCAGGCAGAAGCTGACTGCATGCCTTACTCTGCAAGATTCAGATCGTGCACACTGTAACACCAAGAAAAATATCACACTAATGCCATAATTATCTGAGTGTCAACAGTGTGTAACATACGCAGTAACATACAGTTATTATTTGACTGTTTGCATTCAACGTGAGAACTTCCATTAATAAGAATTCAATTATTTAGAAAAGTTTCCTGGCACTACAACATCACCTCTCCGAGTGGCCTCTCTGCCTCAGAAAAATCTCAACCTGTTCAACAAGGGATTGAGGTCAAACAGGCAGGGTGGCCCCAGATTGTTGGAGCTGGGTCTCCTAAGGATAGGTCCCACCTGGCTGAGGTCCTGTGTGGATTCTCTGACATCTAATAAGACAAGAGTTCACAATGAGATTTCTTTGAGCTAAGACATTCCCCTGTCTTTTACCTGCTCATGCCCTGGAGACCAGCTGGCTTTCTATCAGATTTGTAAGAAGCTGGAAAGTACAACATTTCACGGATGTTACAAAGTCACTGTGAACGCCTGGCATACATATACATGTGCTCTCAAGTACATGCATGCACGCAGCTGGTGCAGCTTCATAAATGCTGCTTTGCAGGAAACCAGGTAAAGACCATGCACCTGTTCTTCCTGGGTCCCCTCCTCTCCATGTAAGGATAAGGCAGGGTTGTACCTGTGTTTGGGAACTCCCAAAAATAATCCACACCCTGCAAGGAAGAGCTTGTGCCTTACACAATGGAAACGACCTCTGTGAGGTGAGGAGATAGCCCAGGAAGCCTTTGAGGAAGCCAGTTTTTATGCTGTCCTTTCTCACTGCAAAGGAAAGGTGTTTAATTGCCAGGAGTGGGTCTTAAGGCTTGTTTAAAATGATGTAATATCAGACAAACTCAGCCTTCCTCTTGGCTGCAAGTACAGCTCTGCTGGAGAGACACTGACCTTCTCCCTCCTGCTGAAGCACCCTGTGCTGCTGGATGAAGGGGGCTGAGGAGAAGAAAGGTATCTGCTGTCCATCGCCACTCCAGAAACGCTCACAGAGGTGCACGATGAGCCTTTCTGCAGCCTGTGGGCAGAGAGGAGATGGTGGTTTAGCTCTGGAGGCCACTCATCCCAAAAGGGAAAACAGAAGTGGAGTAACAGTACGCGTCTGTGAGCGGGGCAGAGTGCTTCAGAGCCCAGTTGAACTGTTCTAGTAAATGCAAAGTACTTATAAAAGAGCAAATAAAAATCAATGGAAACGTGCTTTTCCCCTTCCCAGTGTGCATACAGAAAGCTGGGCTGAGGAAGCAAGCAGATTCTGCTATCCCTGAATACAATGCTTCATTAACACAGGCAAATTTCTCAGCCTGGGAGGACTTAAAAATCAGACCCAGATGAAATTTTACTTTCAGGTTAAAAAGAAATCTTCATTTTCTTGTCCTATAACGCTCTGCCCTGGGCACACAGCATACTGCCTCTTGTGTGCCCAGGTTAAAAGTTTTAGCAATCCTGCTAGGTTTCCTTCCTACAGGAAAGAACACGTGTATTTCTATATTTAGCTCTTACACTCAGACCTTCGTAACTGAACATTTATTTTCTATATCTATGATATGGATATGCAAGTATGTACATCAGCACAAACTGGGAAGTGTTCACGTTTGCATGAACATCACCATCTTCACATATGGTCCTTTGACCACCTGGAAGAATCTGAGTTATTTACACATTTTTTCCTACAGAGCAAAGAAAACCTGTGCAGTCTGGTAAAGCCAGAATTAGCTTGGCTCCGCAGAGCCCTACTGGGTTTCTGTTATCCCTGGAGGTGGTCAAAAAACGCATAAATGTGTTTGTTAGTAGGCACAGTGGTGCTGGGCTGATGGCTGGAATTGATGATCTTAGAAGTCTTTCCCAACCTTAACAATTCTATGACTATATGATTCTGTGGACTTAAGAGGCAGAAGTTTCAGGGAATAACCTGCAGAATTTCAAAGCAGCCTGAAGAATTTAACGGAGAATTAGAAACCTGCAACTGAAATGTAGTATATTTGAGAACGATTGACCAAGACGAATGACATCGGCTTAGTAGTCATGAAACATCTCATCAGTGTTACTCCCTCCTAGAACACATAATTTGAGGTGCAATGTCTGTATCACTTTCTTCTCAGATGAAGAAAGGCTTACAGTCTTCAGAAGATTAAGCTGTTCTAAATGTTCAAAATGAAATATTGCTCATAAACAATAGTGAAGTTTGCATACAGAAACTAAACAAAACTGAGCAGAATAGGCTGAAATAATCAGAACAAACAAGAAACTTGTAAGGTATGTTCCTTCCTTATTAATATCCTCCCCCTCCCTGGTACTACTCTGGGTTTTTTGTTTGCCTTTCCCACATCTCTTATCTGTGCTTTCAGATACAGAGACTCTCACAACACGCTAATGCTTGACTGTTTGCATTCAAAGCGAAAACTTCTATTAAGAAGAATTCAGTTATTTGGAAAAGCTTCCTGGCGGTACAACATCACCTCTCTGAGTCCTCTTCCAATGGGAATTTTACTTTCCACAAACATCCTTTGACTCAAAAAATATGAAGAGATGCTTTTCTGTGACCTCAAAGTAAAGGACTTCAGAGGAACGAGCATGAGAAGTGGAGTCTGTCACAAGCATCTGTGGAACAGTAGGAAGCTACGGTAAGCTTGTGAATAGTAGCACTGTCTAAGGCTCCCCACGGGAATACTATTAAATTAACAACACATTCAGATTAATTGCCTTTTTTTTTTTCCTGGGGATTTTTTTTTTCAGTTGCCCAACAGGTATCTTGTAATGCAGAACTGCAGTTCACAGAGGTCACCCCGTAACACTCCGGGTTTGATTTGGTGCTGAGGTTTTCTGGTTTGGCAGCTTTTTCTTGGCTGTGTTTCAAAGTCATGAGTTATCAATTTATGAGACAGAAGCAGAAAAGCAGCTAAAGTGCTTGGACCCAACCACACCTGAATCCTCTGGGAAGTCAGATGTCTCTTTAGAAGTCACAAACGGTGAGACAACACCACCACACACGCATTTTGGATTTTAATTGTCATTATTAAGGATTAGGAACAGTCCCAATGAGCAATCATTTTTTGCTGACATTACTGGGCCAGACCCAAGGATGATTTTAGTGAACTGCAATACAGTATTAATGCCTCAAATCTAGCTTTAGCAAGTTCCCTTCCCTTTTAGAGCGAGTACATCCATATTCCCTGTTAGGTATCCCCACCCTCACTAACTCTTGACAACAGAGGAATTGTAACAGAGAATAAAGTAATCCCTCCCTTGCTCTTGCCAATATAAGACAGCATAGTTATACCAGTCTATAAGCGATCGGCTTTTCTCCTCTACAGCCATAATATTCCTTCCTAAAAGAAAGCTGAAGATACGGGGAGATTGACTGCCCCTCCAAAGCTGTTTTAGTGTCTGAACAGGTCATTTATGCAAAAAGAATCTTATTTGAAATATCCTGCTCTTTTGGTGTCGATAACAGTGTTTTTCTGGTATCACTGCTAGTCCTTCTGTGCAGCACAACTGGGATTGTTTCTGCCGATACTTTATTTCTACAGATTCCACGTTGCATCACAACTACAAAGGACAGGCTGCAAATTTGGCATTGCAGAGAAAGAGGGAAAATGAATAGGAATTACAAAAAGAACAGCTCTTCTGCTAATCTTCAGAAAAGTGCAGCGCTCTCCCAACTTTTGGCAAAGGGAAATAATCTGGTTGGCGCTTTATACTTAGCCTTAAGTAACAGGTTTAAGTGCCTGCTCTATTTAGTCAAAGAGATAGCTGGTTTTGTGAATAACCTGCAGAGGACCCAAGCGTGTGTCAGCTCTACAGGGTAATGTCATTGCCATAAGTGGCTTAACTTGGGATTTACACGACTAAGAGCTGAGAAACAGGATGCTTGAACACAGGAAGGCACAAAATGAAAACTTCCTCCGAGAAAATTTAAACATCTGCCTCTCTTCTCTCAACTAAACCACATAATTAAATTAAAGAAACCAACATGGGATGAAAATGCCAACAAAGGAGCTTTACCCTTCGTCAAAGCTGTAACTTCTTTCTTAATCGGGTCACACAACACAAACATAAGCGGCGCACATCCTGCTTTCGCTCCATGAGATTTTCCTTCTCAAGATCCTTTCCCTTGGCCAAGGGAAGAGCCCCAGACCTCCCTCGGTCTGATACCTCCCATTGGACCAACAAAGTTGCAATCTATGGTCTTCGCCTTGCAAGATGTTAACTCTTACAGCCATCAAGAGATCCTATCAGGAGCCGTGCTCCATCCCGTACCCCACCTGCCTGCCCTCAGTCCTGCTCTCCCCACCACTAGCCCATTGCACGGTCGGTGGCCAGCGTGGACTCTTTGCTCTCATACAAGCAGCCCTCGAACAGGAAGCACCTGGGTGTCCCCTATTTACAGGGCAGGTGGAAGCGAGGCTGCTGCTGCCGTCACTGAAAACACACAGTGTTAGCCAGCATCCTGGCTCCTGGTGGGAAAGTGTTTTATTAATCAGAAAAATACTTTCTACCCTGTGGTGTCTTACAGACCTTTAAACTTGCATCTGCAAAAATCAGATAAATCCTTCTGTCATTCTCACAACAAAGTTCAAATACAGAAACCATTTTTAAAACTCGAGGATTTTGGTTTTTTAAACGAGAGAACTTCAACCTGAGTAGAAATACTCTCTGTGCTCAGCACAAGGTGATATGGATAAGGTAGAATTTCCAGCTCATTAGGGTAAGGCTGCATTCCCAGTCTATTATAGGAGGAAAAATAAGGGGAGCTGGAGCAGCAGAGCTTTTCTTGACCAAAAGGTATCATCATAAAACACCAGCTTCATTAGACTACAGAAAGAGAGAGGGGGATCAAGACCAGAATGACTGTGCATCCCATAACCCTGATTCCTCCCAAAACATGTTTTAATGGGAAATGAAATGCTGACAGAGCAATGAGGTTAGGCGTATGACTTGGAGCTAATGAAGTGCAAGTCTTTGGGTAAGAAACCAGAGCCCAAGAGTATAGTGTATTCCTTTATCCACAGTATTCACCCTGTATTTCTAGTTCTACTGTTGATACAATTCATTTCACCTCAGAAGAAAATGTTTTCACTGATGATGTGAAATTCACTGATGATGTGAAACTCTAATTCATAAGATTATATAAAATAGTGTAAAACTTTGCATTGCAATGGATAACACATCAGTCCCTCATATGGGATGGTAGAATGGCATTCTCTGCTACTGGATCTAGAAAAAAAAGCCTTGACATTCTCCTAGACACTGTTAAATGACAAACAAGATTCCAGAATATCAACACCACCTTATGTAGGACACAAAAGCCGTGTTCTGGAAGGCAAGAGGAAAAGTAAGAAACTGGGAGAGCCCGAGTGAGTAAAACGTCATGTAGGAGACGAAGTTTCATTATTTGGATAATAAATTAATGCATTAAAACATAAAAAAAACCCTAGTGAAAGGATTCAAGGAAGAAAGTTATGTGAGCCAGGATTTAGCTTGTAATCTATCAAATCACCCTTGGCTGAGGTATCTAGCTCTCTTATTATGGGATAGCGTATGTGCGTACTTGGGGCACCTCATGCGCTTTGTCTACAGCGTTATCATGAATCCACTCCCTCTCAAATCTAGAATTTCTGAGGCCATTGAAACAGCTCCCAGTTTTTACCAGCAATTTCAAAGTAACATTTTTTCCTTCCTAAAACAAATGACAGCTTGAGACTATGGAGGGATGCTATTTAGTGATTTATGAAGAAAGGCAACTTACTTATCACCAATGAAATCTTCGTATCATGCCACATATTATTCATGCATAAGAGTAGAAATTAGTATCTATAGAAACAGAAAAGAATAAGCATTAGCATGACTGTCACCAACATCACTTAGAGAAGAAAAAGGCAGTAGTAAAGCAATGTACATTTTTGACAAGGCACAGAGCTTAAAGTACCTAGGAAGTAAAATAGTGGCGAATCAAATAAAAATCTTCAAGAAATCAAATTGCTGGTGTCATATGTGCTAACAAAAAAACAAACCAAAAAAAGGAAGAAAAGAGAAATAAAAAAGAAAAAAGTATGGGACAAAAACTCCTTGAAGACCCCAAGCTTTTAAGTACCTCATTTGTGCTAATGACTCCATGAGTTCAAATGTACTCTACTTTAATGTTGGATAATTACTGTTATGGTAATCAAAACATCATTTAGTGAATCCAGAATATCACGTTGAAAATAATGTAAAGGAAATCGTAAGCAGATAATTTAAGTTGACACTGGAAGGCTTGCTCTCATACACAGAAATGAAAATTTCTCCACAACATTTAGGTGCAACTAAATGGAAAAAGTCCAGTTTAGAAGAAAAGTCTACAGAAACCCGTGTCAAAACACACATAAAATGTTCTCTAGAATCTGTTATTTAATAAAATTTCTTTTGTCTATTGGATGTTGTAAGGGAGTGATAGGATGAGGAGAAATGTTTCAAGCTGAAAGATTTTGCTGGGGAGATTTAGATTAGACATTAGGAAGAAATGTTTTCCTATAAGTGTGGGGAGGCCCTGGCCCAGGTTGCCCAGGGAAGCTGTGGCTGCCCCATCCCTGGAGGTGTTCAAGGCCAGGTTGGATGGGGCTTGGAGCCCCTGATCCAGTGGGAGGTGTCCCTGCCCATGGCAGGGGGTTGGAACTGGATGGGCTTTAAGGTCCCTTCCAATCGAAACTATTCTATGAATTTATGTAACTTGTACCATCATATATGCTCCCACCAGAAGTTACAAGGTAGGACATGTTGGTCTTTCTGCTAAACAAGAGAAACCATCCTCTTAAACTGTTGAAAAGTTTTGACAGAAAATCACTTTATGCTCCTCTTGTTTCCCCAAGCCACCACAAGAGAGAAAATCGGCACAAACCACGGGTGTAGCTCATTACTGCTGTTACAGGTTCAGTTATTCAAACGAGTGTCTGATCCAGTGTGAAAAGAAAGTTACTCTCTGCATATGAATTTCTCCTCTTTCAATGTGCACAGTAATTCCAACGTTCCCAAAACCTGAGCAGTTCCTACAAGGAAAGAAAGGGAAAAAGAGAAGGCCTTTCACAAACACAGTAGCCCTTCCTGTGAAACTGCTCTGCTCACCACTACAGAAAACACAGAAAATTATTGGAGAAAGCAATGGAGAAAGAATCAGATGGGAAACTTGCCAGGTTTTTGGAAAATAAAATACATAACAAACACTGGGAAACATCAGAGGGTTCTTTACGGGGTCAAACTTAAAACTAGGATGCTAATACCCAGTCTCAGCAAAGCTCAAGGAAGGGAAAATGCCTGTTATGAGTACTATGGTTGATTTTACCTAAAATAACTTACCCCCTCTAATTTGCCTGGGTCACTGCAGAAAGCACATCCTTGGGGTTTTCGAGTCTGACAATGCTAATTGAAATAGATGACAGCACCTGCATTTGGGAAATACTTCATTACATGAAAATCAAGAGGAAAATCAACTGTACAGGCATTTTATACGACTTAAGGATACAAAATCTCTATCATATAATACAAGGAATACCTCACCCTCAGCATAGTTAGGAACTGTGTGCCTCGAGGTACACAATCTTGTGCCCAAGCCAGGCAAACATTAAAAGCCTATACTAAAAAGAGGAAAAAAACCCTAAACTAAACTAAACAGAGAAAAAAAAAGATAGCCCTGCAAACTCTATTTTATTACTGTGACTGGCTTGTGTTGAATCATCCGCTTGGGCCACATAATGCTTGCGCAAGTTGTCAGATAATGAGTTCAGCACCACAAATGGAAGGCACAAACCTTCGTGATTAGTTGGGGAAAACATTGGAAATGAATGAAACGGGGGGTTTGTTGCCTCCCACACCACCCACACAGAAGCTTCTCTGTTTTGAGGATTCACAACATCTTTGAACGGGGAGTGCTCTGCCCACAGCACTGGTCACCTGCTGAGAGCTCGCATTGAATTAGGTTACATTATAATTGGATTTTCCGAAGGCACCGCATTAGCATTTTCCATGATCTCACCCTTATTAGCCAAATCACTAATCAGGAATAGCGCGGTTATATTGTTTGCTGATTAAACTATCTGCTGCTATAGTGTCTGTTAAGCCAGCTCCACATTCATGCAGAGATAAAAACTCCCATCTCTCTAACAGAGGCTCAGGAGTTTATTCTGCAGCTAATGTTGCAGGCAAACTCTAATTTTCTATAGTCCATGAAAAAGCATTTTCTCTCCAGAGGCCCGTTTGCTCAGTGCTTTGCTCGTGTTCTTCCTGAGCCTACATTATATCTTAGGAGCGTTGCTCCTTTGATCAGTGCAGGCAAAAGCAGCATCACTGTAAAATCTAACAGCTGAAAAATCCTTTCCCATGGACTGTTCCCCATTGTGTCCAAAAATCAAATGCTGAACATGTTTAATCCTGTAAGGTTATTATTTTAATGCACAGGCCTTTGTATGTGGATGGGAATGGAAATACAGAAGAAATGACACAGGCAGGTGATCTCATAACCGATGACTCTGTCTTCACGCAGCTTAAAAAGCTATTTGTGTGGAAACTTAAATGCATATTAACTACTTCTGAGCTGTAAGGAAAGCACGCAGGACATCTCATGCAGCCTTATGGTGCGAAAATCTCTGTTCTTTCTTCCAGGTGGGATCCCAGCAGGCTCGAGTACCTGTCTTCCAAAAGCTGACTTCTTAAAAGCCTGAAGGAAGACACAATCTCGCAAGTGGATTATCAAGTAATCTTTGCTGAACACCCATTCACCACAATTTTCTGAAAACAATTTCATGGTCTAAATAGAATTTAATTTAAAGAGCCAGGTTTTATACTCAGGTTAGATGTTACACAATGATGTTCTGATTCACTGCAAGTATCATTTGGAAATATAAAGCTGTTTTCACTGAGAAGTTAATCTCATTAAATAACTCCACTAAAACTCCTCTGATACAAATAAGTACGCACAGAAAAAAACCCCCGTGACAACATTTTTCATATAATTCTGGAGCCAAAACAAAGGAGTAACAGTCTTGACTCTAAATGGGGGTTGGGGGGAGGGGGAGTCACCTTCTACCTGGCCTGGCATCCGCAGTACCCTGCTTACAATTAGACAAATGTGCTAAAACAGTGAAGCAGATTTCCTTTTTACCAAGCAACCAAGAAAAAGAGTACAGCGTTCAAGATGGTACATCAACAAATCATTCCCTGGAAACAAATGTAAAAGACTATAATTTTCAAATTAAAAAAATATCACAACAGTATTTGGCCTATAAGTTCTTGAATTCAAACCAGATGTGACTGTCTCTGAATCCCCAGCAATAGCTTTATCTTTTTTTCTTAAGGCTTTTTAACAGATTCTCATAGGCAGCACAAAAAGCATCTTCAGAACAAAGGGTAATAACGCTTCCCAGCAGAGTTTAACTGGATCCTGAGGACAGCTAGCCTGTATGATCTGCTTTTCTACTGTCCTCGCAGGGATTTCACCAGGCATAAATAACATGCACTGAAGAGATAAGGAGCTAGGGGCAAAAAACCCAGAACAAAACAGAGTAATGAAGTTGCAAGACTAGCTTGCAGCCTTTGGTCTGCACTTCTCCAGGTCATATGCTGTCAGCGACGGGCTCCCTTCTTCGAGGATGAATCTGCAAAAGTAAATCAAGACAAATCATTTTGACATTGAGAAACGCAACTCTCTTATGATTTAATTTCCCCCTGTTTGCTAACACATTCACACACATCCCCAGAGCCAATACTGTACATCATTACAAGTCTGTAATCAATCCGATACGAATGGCATTAAGTGTGAAGTACCAAATGAAGGTAGGTAAATACAGAGCAACAGTATTCTTTCTCTCAACTTTCATCCAGTCTTGTTGATGCAGAGGAAACAGTAGGGTCTAAAAACCTGAAGTCCCCATGTAAAATCTTTCTAGACCTCTAAAAAGAACAGCTGACATTCAGCAGTGCACCCAAGAGACTAGATAAGTATGACAGAGGGAAGAATTAGGTAGTAGTACCTATGGCTAAGTAGGTGTTTGTGGTTCAAAGATGTGTTTGATAGTAACTCACTCGAGCTAGGAAAACAAAATAAAATTGAAGAAAGGAAATATAGTATTGCCAGCCTAACACATGCTTCCTTCCTGAAGTTTCAAAAGGCTCTGGAAACGCTGTAACATGTCACTAGTAGCACACGCACACAAGTGCACACAGTATTTCACTTACAAGAGAAACATTAAGAGTGAAGTATTTCCAGCAGGGTTTTGAATTTGCCTAGGAGAATTGCCGTGCAGCTGCTATGCAGTAACCCCATCACTCACTTCCAAACCCACAGTGCTGATGACATCCAAATGTATAAGAAAGAAAACCTGATCCAAAAAATCCACATTTGTAGCAAGCAGCAGTACTGTGAATCATCAGTTTTGGTGACACCTTTTCCTTGCAGGTAGTATCAGAGCTAAAATTCATGTTGTTTGTTCAAAAGAGCCAGGAAGAACAAAAATTAGCAGACTGGTTCTTCGTGCAAGGAAGATAAACACAGGTATTTCTGCATTCATTTAGTTTAAGGTAAATAGTCTTCTGTCACAGCAAAGAGGATGGAACAAAACTTCTAACAAGAAATCTGTTTCCTAGCTTCACTATTTTGGTATTCGTACAACAATATAATATGGTGGGAATAAAAATAGAGAGGACTTGGATATTCAGCGCCTCAGGCAGCTATACAGTGGAGATACCCTTCAATGATTTTTGTTCCTTCCAGTCCCGAGTCCCACTGGGACACACTAAGATCACCCTGCTTATGTCAAGATGCTTTTGGTTCCTAAAGTTCTTGCTCAGCTGGTGCAAAGCAGCAGATATCACAGCACTGCAGGCACACTCTGCCAGAGACAAAAGGCAAACATGACATATAACATGTAGCGTTAAATGAAGTGTTTCTCATCTAGGATGGCACTAACCATCCAGAAAACCTTCTAAATATTTTGCAGTAAGGGCAGACTTCAGAGCCCAGCACAGAGTATTCTTAAAATACTCTCAAAATAAACCAAGTGAAGGATGGGGAGGTTCAGGTGCACCAGGGGAGAAAAAAATTTCCTCAAAGAAAGGGTTATCAGGCACTGGGATGCGTTACCCAGGGAAATGGTTGAGTCACCATCCCTGGAGGTATCTAAAAGATGAGTAGACGAGGTCCTCAGACACATGGTTTAGTACTGGACAGGTACAGTTGGACTCAAACTTTCAAAGGTCTTTTCCAACCAAACGATTCTATGATTCGAAGGTGGACTCCATGAGGGCAAGTAGCACTTGGTTGTAGCACTTCTAGCTGGTTGTAGCACAAGTAGCACTTCTTCAAGACGGGAAATGGCTTGGAATGAATTTTTACATCACTTCCTTAGATGCCCAATGAGGAACTAAGGATATTTCCAGGTAGCAGGTGAACATTTCCTCAAGTGACTAGGAAAGAGAATGATTTACTGAAAACAGCCACCATGTCACCAACCATCAGCAGATCACCATCGACACCCTCTTACAGGCAAGTTCCCTTAAATGCCGGTGTGTGAAGCCATTTAAATGGTTTCTGAATGACAAATCCTAACATGTTCTTTCACAGAAATAAAGGTATCAAGTCATGCAGCTATTTAAATTACATGTCCTGTTCCTCTTCCTCTTCACTTGAGACTTTTCTGCCCGGTAGTCTGAAAAACTACAACACGTTCTGTGATCTTTAGCTCAAGCTGACTTTTAAAAGCAATCCCTTTCTAAAAAAGGCAACTTCTTATGATCTGGAGTTAGAAATTAAAGGTGTGCTAATGGCCCTTTTATTACATTGCAGTAGCACAAACCAAGTTGTATCCATAAAAATCCTGAAAATAATTACTTTGCTATTCCCAGTGGGGATGGCAAGCTGCTAATTAAATCTGTCTTGACTACTTGGGAGCACTGATAATTCCTAATGTAATGTATGCACTGAGGACAGACTAATACCAAAAATGTTTAGGGTCTGGGATTTTTTCCAGGAAAATTAAGATGTCAGTTAATTAACTTTTTTTTCTGCCTGGTTTTCATTGAAGACCTCCACAAACCCATTTTTCATTCTTTCATATTTCTCCCCTCCCTACAGATGTCGTTATTTTCAGTGGAAAACCCCACACTTCTCCCTCCTCTTCTTCCAATTAGCTGTAATTATAACAACATTAGCAGCAAAGTAGGTGCCTCAAGGGCAAAAATCTGGAAAGCAGCAGTGTGGAAAGGAACAAGAGATGATATTATAATGAAAGTAAGCAGACACACTGTGCTTCTTCATGTGCTTATCTGGGCATCCTTAGGGCTTTGCAGGTCTATTTCTGCTTTCCCCTTGGCATGCCAGGTGGTGACCATAGAATGGTTTGGGCTGGAAGGGACGTTAAAGATCACCCAGTTCCAACCCCCTGTCATGGGAAACAACACCTCCCACTGGATCAGGTTGCTCAAAGCCCCATCCAACCAGGCCTTGAACACCTCCAGGGATGGGGCTTCCAGGCTTCCACAGCTTCTCTGGGCAACCTGTGCCAGAGCCTCAACACTCTCACAGGAAAAAATATTTGACCAGCTGCTCTTGCCTCTCCTGCAAACCTCCAGAGCTACCCCTTGAACTGGGAGGTAGGTGAGGGGCTGTGTTTTGGCTTTCCCCTTTGCCTGGCATATTGGGATTCAGAATAAAAACGTACAGATTAGGTCAAACAAATCTAGTAGTTATATCTGATCTTCTGAAGGGGTAACTGCTGTTCTTAAATATGTATACCAAGAATCTTTCTGCCAAGAAAAAACATACAGTAAGATCAATTTTGAAAGTAGAAAAGGCAATACATGGCAGCCATTGTGGCATGCAAAAGGGGTCTTGCTCCGAGTAGGCTTTGAGCAATAAACCTCTTTTCCAGAGAATTTTTCATTAAAAAACTAGGTTCAGGGAAAATCTCCAAAATCAGTCTTTTTTTTTCAACTGTCTTTTCAATTTTGCACAGTTGGATAAGAAAAGAAGTCAACACTGCTTGCCAAATAAAGTGACATTAATTACATTTGCTTGAAATCCTCCTGCTTTGCTCCTTAAAAAGAAAAAAACAAAACCCCCAAAATTCCACAACCAAGAACTAAAAGATTGAGAACTAGTTCCAAGAAAGCTAAGTCACAGAGCATGGACACACTTGGGACCTAACGTCCCTTCAAAAGCAGCACTGCTGGTCAAACAAGGCTAGGCTGGAAGAATTTAAGTACAGTTTAGGACCAGGCTTTCCACACAGCAAAGTACCTGCGGAGGCACCAGCCCAGAGTCGGGCAGGAAGAGTTATTCCCTTGGAAACACACTGCTGGTGCAGTGAGACATCTCATCTCTTCATCTTCTTCCTTAACCTCTACCTGCCTCTCACTGCTTACCTTTCCACATTGCCCTTCTCTCTTTATGAAGGAAAACACCTTTGATTTTTTTGCAAGCCTGATGATTTTCCCTAATGCTGCTTTGCAGAGAGGTGGTTACCCTCTGAGGGTCTTTCCCTGCAGCCTGATCTCCATTGCAGGCCACCTACAGAGAGTAGCTGCACACAAAACATTCCTCTCCATCTCTTCTGCCTTCTTTCAGCTGGAGTATTTCTTGTTTGGGAAGACATGGAAAAGAAATACTCATGTTCATAGACCAGCTGAACTCTGGTATGAGTTATCTGGGTTTTTAAGCAGTTTAACAAGAGGTGTAACATGAAACTTTCTGGATGCAAATGGGAAGAAAATGCTAGTAAAACCAGACCAATAAACCTGCATAGAGCCCACACCCTCCTCATTGCAAACCGCCTGTTGAATATTTCTGGATTCAGTTTGGATGCCAGTGGTAACGTGGAAAACCAAACTCTTGATGAGATTGCAGCATGAAAGAGGAGGAGGAGAGGAACGAGGTTAAACCCTCACCATCCTGCAGCCATGCAGACATACAGATAGCAGGCAACTGCATCCTGCAGTGGTGCCTGACATGAAAGCCACACCAAACTACAGGCTTTGCATTTAGTACCTGTTGAAATGTGAATGTGCAAGGCCGTGGAATACATCAACTCACTAAACACATCATCAAGGACAGAATTTTTTTCCAATCCTTTCTGGAAAATTATATTTTACGTGGTTAGTAATTCTTCACGGTCCCATGCAAGCCCTGGCAAGTCAAAGCTGTCTCCATGCTTACCAATACAGACATTGTGGTTTTTAACCTATGAAGCCTACTAAAGCCATCTCTAAGGCCCCAAAGCCAGAGGGGCCTGAATGGTTCTTTGTTAACTTTTAAGTAAACTTCCTAAATCTAGAGACATGTTTGTAAAAGTTGACTGGCTTTATGTAGCCAGGGTGATCATCAATTTCTGGTTAAGGAAGGCAAATCAACAATAACTGGGAGCAATTGTGAACAAATGAAAAAAAAATTATAAAAGAACTTAAATCTTGATTCCTGAATCAGAATTATAAAGAAAGGTCAAGTCGTATCCACAGAATCCTTCCCTGGCTGCCAGAATTTGGTCACCTCCACATATTCATTTGCACACACTCCTACCATCACATTTGAGCTTGAGGCCATTCCCTCTCGTCCTGTCCCCTGTCACTTGGGAGAAGAGGCCAGCACCCTCCTCTCCACAACCTCCTTTCAGGTAGTTGTAGAGAGCAATGAGGTCTCCCCTCAGCCTCCTCTTCTCCAGGCTAAACACCCCCAGCTCTCTCAGCCGCTCCTCATAAGGCCTGTTCTCCAGCCCCTTCACCAGCTTCGTTGCTCTTCCCTGGACTCGCTCCAGAGCCTCAACATATGATTTCCATGCCCTAAATGAACCAAGGCAGAGATAAGGTACCTGAGCACGCTGGTGCATCGCTCTGAACTCTGTATTCAAGGCCATGCTGATGTGATTTCAAGGCTGAGGACTGGTCTCTCAAGCCACTGCAGCCAGCCTGTGGGAATTCTGGGAATAACTGTCTCTCTCTACAGAGAAACTTCAGCCCTATGTAGCACAAGGGCTACGAGACCCTTCTCTTCATCCAGATTCTTAGCTGGCACTTACTTAGCTGTAAAACAGAGAAGGAGATCACTAAACTCAACTCTGTATGCTCTTTTCAGTGGGATTAAATCCTTAAATGGCCCCTAGATACTCCAGCTGCAAACCACACAGAGACACAGATTACTTCATCAACAGGAAGCGCAGGATAGCTCGGAGGTGTTTTAGTCAAAGAATCAAAGACTCTCACAGATTTCCGATATCTTTAAAACAGGCTTTTATGATGGTATATCACAAAAAATACCAGTTTCCCAATTCATTTCATGTGTGCTCAGCTCTGAAGCTACAACCTGAGACCCGTATTTTGTAATTATTCCTTAAGACAAAATACCTAGTTTCAAAGGAAAATTTCTTTAGCTGAGGAAAACTTAAGGGTTTTTCCTAGAAATACCAACCTACTGGAATAGCATTCCTACAGGAAACTGCCTCATCCCTAAAGTTGTTGCATTGCTGTTTTGTTCTTCTATAATGAAGACCTATCTCAGAAGAGATAAGATTTATTGGTCAGTTTATTACCTAATGAGGAAATGAAAGATGAATAATGAGACTTGGGAATGCTGCTGCACATAGTAGCTCATTTAAAACCACCATTGTAATTAGCTCTCATACAAAACAGAAAAGAAATTGGAACATCAAGAATACTTTCAGCACGTATTCTTGGAGTTTCTATCTTTGAAGCCTTTCTCGAAACACTTAAATGTAGATTTGACAAAGGTGACTATACATAATACATATATTGATAGTAAAAGGTGGATTTCTCTGAGATGAATGGCTAATAAAATAATCTTTGTTCTATCAGCAATGAATAAGAGCCCTGAAGATGTTAAAGCAGACATCCTACATAGCACTATGATGGGACTCATTGAGAATTCCTCTTTATGGAGACTGAAGAGAAAAGGGAAGGGAAAAGTGTCCTACTCGCTGTCCCATTGAGAAGCAGTTATTTGGATGTTCTGGATAATGAACTGTAAAAGAAAGACAGCAAGGATTTCAAAAAAGTTTTTCAGGGAGCCATAATCAAACCATAGAATCAAACAGTGTAAAAGAAAAGCTCTCTCTCTTTAGATCACCTAAGTGCACTGCTTTGGACCACAGCTGCAGTTGGTGGACGGACTTGTTTCATTCACTGTTATAAACATCCTCCCTGTATTCTCTGGTGCAGTAAATCACTTCGAGTTTAAGTGGGAGGAACTACAAAATTAATCTCCTATCCTCTCTTGCAGTTGCAGCACTACTTTCCCCACGACCACATCAGAATCCTCTGAACAGTTCCCATGCAATTATGGGAAGCTCATTCTCTGCCTCATCAAGTTACATTTCCACCCTACCGTCTCTGCTGTGCAAATGCTGATGACAATAAACAGCAAAATTGTTCCTCTGTTCCCATCTTTTTCTAGATGTTACAAACCAGCTTTTGGTGACGAGTCCCTGCCACCCCATATGGTACCCACTCACACCATGAAATAGCAGACACATGAAGCACGTATGTTCCTGCAGGGCACTCCAGCAAATTTTCCTGGCTCCCCCTCAACACTGCATGATATCTCATTTATCTGAGATGGTATCTCTACGGAAGAGCCATGAGATAAGAGAAAACCACAGAACTATAGGTGCCATAATTTTTGAGCGGTCTGAAACAAGCACTTTGAAACACCCAGGAACTTGGCATGATTTCAAATCCAGGTACAAATTCTTCACTATGATGGTGAGGCACTGGAACAGTTTGCCCAGAGGAGTTGTGGATGACCTCTCCCTGGAAGTGCTCAGGTTGGATGAGGCTTTCAGCAACCTGATCCAGTGGGAGGTGTCCCTGCCCATGGCAGCAGGAGCGGAACTAGATGAGCTTTATGGTTCCTTCCAAAACAAACCATTCTGATTCTATAAATATTAAATACTCCCGGTTTCCAAAAGATAGCTGGCACCAATACTTAGGAAACCAATTAACTTTGTCCGTTTACACGGTTTTATTTTTCAGAGACATTTGACAAATTGCAACAAAGCTGAAAGACGTAATGTAGATGGTATCACATTAGAAACCTCATCTGTGTTGCACATAGACCAACCTCATCTCTCTAAGGCAAAGCTGTCGCATAAGCGCTCAACAGAGAAATAGGAAAGTTTACTCTACATCCCTCTAAGGCCCTCAATTTGAAAAAATACATTTAAAATATGCTCTGTACAGCTGTTGTCTTACCATTTGCCTTGTGCTGCACATCTGGCGGAAACTGGTCAGGAACATACCACTGATAGTCTGGCTGCACAGAACAATAAAACATTATTACAGCAATATGGACTTCATAGACACTTCAAACAAAAGAACAGTGACATGATAAAAATAAAATTGTGCTGTGGAGCTTTTTATTAGTCATACAAAAGTAGTTTACAAAAAAAAAAAAATCTTATATTTAGCTTTATAATTCTACTGACTGAGTCTTTCAGCTTGCTTCTTTTTTATGACATGGTTAAGATACTGCACTTATTGGAATTATGGGTGTAAACCTTTCTAAATCCCACAAATCAAAAGAAACATTAACAGAAACAAATCAGATTTTAAAAGCGCTAAGGAATAAAGTGCACTAGAAGATACCAGCAGGCATCACATCCTCTGTACTAAATAATCAGAGAGAAACCTGGTAGAGATCGACCTGACAGGTGAAGCTGTTCCAGTTTGAATATGTGTAACATCTGTAACGTGTTTCAGGGTGCCAAGAATAACCTATTTAATAAAGTTCTCTCCCCTCATCTCTTCCCCACAGCTCAGTTTTAGTGTTACTATAACTCTAGCTGTTATCAAAGAACCTCTTGAAAATACTGTGGAATGGGAACAAAATCCCATCTTTCTTACAAGAGGAAGTACTGAGAATGCTATGTCCATGTAAATAGTTTTGACCTGGGAAATCCTCGAAGAAAGAAATACTGCACTACAGCTTATACCACACACTGTGATAAACGACTAGCAAATTACTACTAGAGAAAACAGTTTTGGGGCCAGACACTTCAGCTGAAGTTATATTAAGTTGTCTGTTTGCTAAACCCCAGGTAATCACTGCTTCAAATTAGTTAAAACTGAGAAAATAAATTTGTTTTGTAGAAATTACTCTGACAATATCCTGAGTAGTCCCAAGGAGACTTGCAGATTTCAACTTGGAGGGCAGAAATTTCCTAGATTTCTAAGCAAGTTTCACCTAAATTAAGATGGTACGATGAAGACGTAAATACAGAAAAGAGATTTAATGTTTATGTGTGCTGTCATTCATGGTTACCTAGCAGCAATCACTCTCATAGGCCGTCAGGAAAACAGGAGTTGTCCTATTTTCACTTAAATTGTGCCATCCACAGGAATTATTAACTACTTCTGTGCTTGTGGGCAAACGAAACAGGCTTTGATACAAAGCAAGACCCAGCTCTGCTTTAAGCATAGATAGTTTTTCCACTGATGGCTCAAAATACACTTATTTGCACTGTTTTTTAGAGTTTCTGATGAATTTTATGATCTACTCTTCTCTTTCATATGTACATAAACTATGCAGACTTGAATGAATTTCAGAAACAAGGCGTCCTTCATGTCAGACTACACAAAATGTTCCTGCTAACCATGTAAAAAGGAATGAAAAGGTGCAAGATATAAAAAGAATGAAAAAGCAAAAGCACAGACTAAACACACAGGGCTGTGTACGTTAACTCAGGACACTCATTAAATTCTAACACCTTTCTTCATTGCTAAACAAATTGCTCAGGGAGGTATCAAAAACTCAGAGCAGCAATGCTGCACTCCCACAGACAAAGAATTTCAAAGACAACTCAGAATGAAACTGGGAGTTACAAAGCAACCAGGCAAACTGACCCCTGCACTCCGTCAGGAATGGCAAAGCTGTAAACCCAGCGATCCCTCGCAGAATTAGAAACCCAGATGATGAAAGTTCAGGGAGAAGAGCCAAAATAATCTGGGACAGTGTCCAAATTGCAGTGAAAAACATTCTGCAATACTTCCAACTCTGATAAATAGGCAGATAAGCACACTCCTCAAGCATAGAAATTACTTGTTTGACCACTTGCTTTTCCTTTGGATTTCTACAGTCTGGAAAGCCTTAGAGGCATTTTGCAAAAAAAAAAAAAAAAAAAAATCAGCTATAACTTCTCAAATAATGAGCATCTTTCCATATGAGACAGCTTTATAGCCAGAAAAAGATATTGTGTATTTAAAATGACATTCACCACGTTTAAATGCATTCTTGCTAGACTGAAGCAAGCACAGCCCACTTAGATAACCCAAAGCACTTCAAAAAATTCATTCTTTGAAGCAGCATTTTCCTTAAAATAGGTAATTCCTCTGCATGTAACCTGCTCTACTGCAAGCTATTCTTCACGCTGAGGAAGACAGGACCTGTTGTGTGCCAGGGAAAAGGCAAATTTCCCATTCTCTTAGCCAAACTCAGCTATAACTTCCACTTCTGATGATACTTTGTATTATTTCATTTATTTTGCAATACGCAGTCTTGCCTGGGGAAACTGCATTCCTAAAGCATTCACAGCCAGAGTGTCTCACCCTCAGTAGAACCTGATTTCTCATGTAATCCCATTTCACAGCAATCTACCAGGGGGAAGATACTACTGGGTACAAGCAATAGCATCTGGGATTTTGCCCTTACAGTTTAATAGCAGTGTTGTTAGCCCTGCCAGTAGCTCATCTGCTGCCCCAGAAGGTGTACAGGAAACTGGGATTGTGCAGTCTGGCTACAGTAGTTTTGCCTGACAGCAAGTTATATTACCTATGAATAAAGAAGCCGTAAGCAAAGACGACCGAAAAGTCATTTTTCCAAGAACCAAAACAGAAAAAAAAAAACCCAGTGTAAGACATGGAAATAGGACATATTTGTCAACAAGCTTTCTTAGACCAAATAGAGGGAAGAGGCCAGGATAGAAGTGACCACAGCTAAGTTCTCGTTTTTGTTACTATCATTTACGAATTAGAACTGGGCTCCAGATCCATATTTATGAATTTGGGTAACTACATAGCTAGAAAGGGCTCATGGAAATATATTAATCTAAGAAAACAGCAAGAGTCCAATCAAACAGCCTTATTTTTTTAATTAAGGAATGACCACCAGTATCATTGAAAGCAAATGTTTAATAATCCCCTCCTTCTTCTCAGTGGTATTGCAGATAAACAGTATTTGCCAAAGTAAATTTAAAATATATTAAGGTTATATACTTAGGGTATAACTCATCAACCATATATTTAAATTGCTGCAAGTTTTCCTCTTTGTGTACAGATTTCTGTTGGTTATGCTTTGATTTGCACATGGCAATACTCTGTGCAATTCAGTACTGAGGATATTGGAACAGCAAGGAAGAAAACACAACTATGAAGAGAAAAATCAGCATTTTGGGGCAGATAGTAAGGGAAGGGAGACTGAACAGAGATCAGAAAGGCTGTTCCAGACCTAATTCTAATCCCAGTACAAAATCTTGATCTGGAACTGATGAGAAACTGGGAACTGGTGAAGATGGCACTGTGGTAGCACCACATCATTCTCTTGTGGTCACCACGCTGTGAGAAAACCAGAACCCTTGTGAAATGGAAGATAGTGGGATCCTTACCGAGTGTTGTTGCTGCTGCTCATGTGTCCTGCAAGATGCTGGGTGTACTCGAGGATCTTGATAGTGAACAAGCAACCCACAACTCCCATAATTGACACATGGTGAGAGGAAGAGAGGAGGTGGGTAGCTGGGCCTCTCAGATTGCACTGGGAGGTCTTTTGTCTGTTAAAAAATAAGAAAAGCAAGAAGAAACGCATTAGTAGCAGGATACAATGACCAACAGAATATTCACTCACAAATTCATCAGTAAGAAGCAAGGGGGAAGAAACCCTCCTCTCTCAGCATGTGTCACAACACTGCTCGTTTAGAAACTTTGGACTGTTCATGTTTTAAAATATTATTTAAGAAAGCTGACTTGTGTCACACCAAAGTCTTGACACTTGGAAGAAAATAATAGTTTCAAGGTATAGCAAACACATTTCTCAGTGTTTTCTGTATTCAAGAAACATTTTCACTCCACACAGTAGCTCTCAACTGTTTGAAGCCGAACTACAGGGACAGTCTCTTGTATAACAAGAAAAATAAATAGTTTTGGTAAAAGACCAAAGCGGATGGCCTCGAGACTTGGGGCTGCCTTATCTTAGGCCCTCTATGTCCCAGCAAAGTCAACGGGAATTTGCCTACGGACAGAGCACGAAGGAGTAAAAGATGAGTCACAACTAAATAATTAGACTTAAGAAAAAAAAAACCCCTAATAAATATTCTATATGATTCCTCTCATATTTAAACTCCTTCACAAGCTCTGTTTAATCAAATCTGAAGTCAGGAAGAGACAAACAAGATGATCTCTAGTGTAAACTGTCAATGCAATGCAGGGACAGTCAAGTTTTATATACATATTACACAGCATCTGTACAGCCCTTTTGGGTATGTTATATACGTGCAGTGCTGTTGGCATTTCTCCTGATCCAGAGGACTGGGGAGAAGTGGGAAATATCTTTTGGCCCTATTTTTAGTCCCCTTCTTCACTGTCACTGCTGTGAGAGGCTCTCACAGTGACCACTGACTGGCTAGGGTTGTACAAGAAACTTAGTCCTTTATATCCTCTAGAAAATGCCAAAATAAATAGAAAGAAGGTGTCTTTGAGTACCCGTCTCCTACAAAAAAAAAGCTCTTCACCTTATTGAACCACCCAGGAGTGGTTTGGTGGGTGGAGGAAACATACCTAAGAATTATCACATGCAATGCTAACAGATTTACCCTGGGATGCCCTGAGTGGTAAACCATAGCATTTTCCTCTGGTATTGCTAGTTTCACATTGAAATGAAAGGCTTCCAAGCACCCATAAAAGCAATTGCAAGTCTGGGGCCTCACCCAGCATCGGCAAGGATGCCCAGCGTGCTCTCTTCTCCTGATAAAGCCAGTGAGGGACTCTTGACAGCACCTCGTCCCTCATACTATTGCAAGACCTAACCACTACCAATGTGTGGCTTGGTAGAGAATAAGTTTCTAAAGTTTCTGTTTCACAACCACGATGGGGAGGACAATAAATCATCACAGAACATTTTGGTAATTGGTCATTCTTTTAAAGCATTGCACAATTTTGTCAAGACAGGAAACCATGAAATTTCATGATTTTTAAAGGAGATTGAGAAAGCTCAGAGTTTTGCATGCCATGATTTTACTATGGCTTCCTGAATGTCTGTGAACACAATCCTGACATGACTGTGAAGAGATTAAAAGAAGGATGTTGCAACAAAAAGCATTGCAGTGGCTGCCCAGCTAATTTGTAAGGAGACAATTTTTTTTCCTCAGTAGTATTAACATCAGTCTGTAATTCCACTGCAGAGGTCAGGATTAATTACAGAAGCTTTTTATTTCAAAAGTTGGTTTGATGTTACAACTCCTTTATCAAGTGCCAGTGAAACGATCAACTGTCCTCTGGATTTGTTTTTGGTTTCCCTCTCTCCATTTTAAACTACATTTGAAGTTTTTGCAATGAATACTCCCTTCATCTACTTAATTTGGAAGTCATCTCTAATCATTTCTCATCTCTTGCATTGCTTCAGAATGATTTCATCCCAGGTGGTGACCTCACATAAAATGCAATGTCAATTAAGGAAAGCCAGAAAGCCTTGGGTTGTGTGAAAGTGAGAAAATAAATATAAAAAATACACATGTGCTGGCAACGGTAACTTTCTATTGACTCATACCTGAGAGTTTAGTTTATTCAGTTGAGACTGCAATCTCTCATTGATTTTCTGCAATGCTTCTTTCTCCTCATTAAGTCTCTCTCTGTCGGATCTCTCCTTTCTGAAGTCTTCTTCGTATATTTTTACCTGCAATCATTATGACCCAGTATGTGAATTTCAGCACAGCCACAATGGAAGTTTTCATTCATTTTATTGTTTGGTTGCTTTTTAAACACGGGCCAAGCAGTGGGGTGCATTCTAAAGGGATCCCTCCTCCTTACAATCCTGCAACCAAAGTGCCCTTCGGCTTTTTTATGACCAATGTAAAATCACAAGCAATGACTGCTCTCCAAAGGCCCCTGTCAATCAAAATGGTTATAGAATCACAGAAAGGTTTGGGTTGGAAGGGACTTTAAAGCCCACCCAGTTCCAACCCCTGCCATGGGCAGGGACACCTCCCACTGGATCAGGTTGCTCAAAGTCCCTTCCAATCTGGCCTTGAACACCTCGAGGGATGGGGCTTCCACAGCTTCCCTGGGCAATCTGTACCCGGTGTCTCACCACCCTCACAGGAAAACATTCAATCTATATTCAATCTAAATCTGCCCTCTTTCAGCTTTAAAACCTCCACAGCTTCAGTATTCGTAGACTCTAGTAATCTAAAAGGCAGATAGCAGTTAACTATTATAAATAAGATAGTGAATACTAACAACATCCATCTTCTTAAGGGATAAAAAGTAGCAGGACAAACATTTTTAGCAACATAACAGCACTTTTCCCAGTTTTCAATTACAAGCACTTTTAACTGCCCCCTGCATTCCAGATACCAGCAGTTAGCAGCCTGGAGGAGATTGGAAGTGCTGGCACAGCATGAAAAAACTGACTTCTAGCACGCAGTCTGAGAACTTTATCACCTTATCCAACCTAACGATGAGCCACTATCATCAAGTAATGCCCTGCCTTTTTTATAACCCTCTGAACACCACTGGCCTTGAGTCTTCTTTGCTTTATGCCTTTTCGAGCAGCTTTACTTCACCCACTGTGCTAGCTGTCTAATCACAGCGTGGCCCAAAGGACAAATCTGTGCAGAATATGTGATAGTATTCAGAGCTGTGGCCACATATTAATGACCAGAAGACTTAGACTAGTCAGGACTCTTATGGAATTCAGCTGAAGTACTGTGGAAAATAAAACTGTAGGAAGCTACCGTGCCTCAGGTGTTAGGTTTCTAACTGCACATGGAAAAAATAATGGGTCCATGTATCTTTTGTCTGCAATACTGGACATCTAAGTCATCCTCTCAAACAGCAGCCCAAGGAATCTACCTTTCTCAGGGAAGAAGCAGAGAAGAATGGTAAGCACACAATTCAAAATGGAAATTCAGAGGTTTGATGCTGTTCCTAGAAGATAAGCTGCCTTTCAAAGACTACAGGATGCAATGACTTAACTCTTTTTACGTTGCCGGGAATCACAGCGCTTCATCCAATTAAAAAATATCTGACCATCCCACGCACATGCAGCAATTGCATGGATTCAGAAACAAAACACAAATTTGTAAATTAATTCATGTTAAGCTGTCTGGTTTAATTCTTCGGCTAACGGGCAGGCATCCGCCTGGTAAGAACCTAGAGTTTGGTGGCACTTCTACTGACAAATAACAGCAAAAGTACATTGGGATGGGAACCACCACTAGAACTTTCAGATGTACTTTCTTGTCCTCTTTGTTGGTCACTAAAGCTTGCTGACCATCTGCTTCCAAAGAACTTGCTTGCTGTGGCTTACACCCAACCCGTCATACAGATCCAGTTTTCTTTTTGCTGACAGCAACACTATGACTTCATAGGAGGACTAAAGAAATGTTAATACCTCAGGAAAAGAAAAAAGTCAACATAGGACTCTATAAATCATTTTCACAACTTGCCTGTTGCAGCTAAGTTTTGCAAGGTTATTTTTCGGACCAAACGGTCCCTCACTAGATATAACCCCCTCCAGGAATAATAATGTTTAAATGGAACAAAGGCCTTCTGCGTGGCCATGCGGGGACGCAACTCCACAGCCTGTGCCTGGAAGAGGCATGCACAGCCCTGACCCTCTGAAGCAGAGGCAAAGTTGTCACTTGCAGAAATCTAGGTCTTTTATATCTCTGTCCATCTACACACTTCTCTCCTCAGTATTTCCTCATTTCTTTTCTCCTGATTCCCTCTCTGCTGTCCCACCTCCCTCCTGCTCCCCAGCTGCATGATCTGCTAAAGCTGAATCACTTCATCATAGTTTTGCCATATACTCTGTTGCCCTGAGAAAGAGATGGACACCTCCCAAGAAATGAACACCTTCATCTCTTCTGTCCTGGCCAGGGATGGGTTGATGACAGCCAAGCTCTGGTGAGACTCTGTCACGTAGCTGTTTGTTCCAAGAGTCCCTCTTCCGTACAGATAGAGCCTTCTGCCCCATTTCGTGCAGAAGGAAGTCTGGACTCACTGTACTGATTTATACAACAAGAAAAAGACATTCATAAAATGGATACCCCATGAGAATTCTGAAAAAAAATTGGTTTACTCTATTTTATTGTGTAGAATGAAATAACTCATTACTGTACAACCAAGTGCAGGATTTTATTCTCCAGCATGTGGCAAGCATTACATTACAGAGCAAAATCTGGCTCTGCTGTCAAACGTGACAGAAACAAGTATTTTATTCCCACTGAATGAAATTCCCACTCTGATCACATCCATTTGTGTGTCAATAATGTTAACCCTAACACTGTCCAGGATGACAGACCTAAAATGTGAAATTATCTGAAAAATAACATATTTTTAAACAGATTCTTTTATATGGAAAGGAAAGGAGTGCATGAAGTACTCGATTTGCTCTGAAGAAAGTTTAAAAAAAAATAAGTACACCTCTCTGTAGTAATTACTATGCAGATTTTGGATGCAAGTCTTCTGTCTCACATATTGAGAAACTGCAATGAAAACAGTTCAGTTCTCCAAGTCTAGGATTCTCAGATAATTCACTAAACTTGCAGTTTCTAAAGAAAAATGAGCAGAAGACCATCAGTAACTCACACAGCTCAGCATTCCCTCTGGGTGAAATTGAGCACCTAGCAGAGAGCTGGCAGGACATCTCCCAGAGTCAGGAGAGCTGTTCTGCTGCTTTGTGCCCTATATAAGTGCTTACTCTGGTCCTTTGCAAGGACTTAGTTTCACTGTGACGACAGCATCTTAGGAAACACCATTTGAATGGGCTGCAGCTAAACAGGTTCTTCCTTTCAAAAGCTCTACATAGCAAGCCAACCAGGCACAATTCTCGGGAGATAGGACAAAATTATGCTGTATGAAATTCATCCAAGCTTACTTCCAGCTGTTCTCACCTGCTGTCTCAGAACTTCGAGTTGGGTTCTCATGTCCTCAAGGCTTTTCTTGTCACCCTTCTCTGAAGGAGTCCCAGGAACAGGCGAGTGCTGCTTTTTCAACACATCCAGAAGGGCCTGCAAGACCCCATAGCAAAACTATTACACAGATATTACAGAATCACATCAAAAAATAAAACCAACAAACTTATAAATTATTACAATGTTTACTCTGTGAATAAACAGATTAGAGTGAGTCACAAACTTGGGGGGATTTCCCCTTCACTTACAGTTGTTTCATTTATATACACTGAATATAAACCTCATGAATAACATACATGCATGACGTGGTCCAAAGTTTTAAAGTGCCCACACCACATCCATGAATTTGAGACACTGTTGTTTAGGGGACTGTGCTGTTACTACAACCAACATTTACCTATAGAAATCGCAGCTGCAGGTCTAATTCATAAACACCATTTCCCTGTGCAAGTCAGAATTTAGGAAAACAAAGGTGTCTGAACTCAGCTGAGGCCAACAATGAGCAAACTAAAAACCCCAAGAACATAAAAATAATATTCAAAGATGGCCAAAATATATGACTACAGTAAAGTTTGACTGAAATATTTTTTGTACTAAGAGTACAAATTTCTTCAACTGGAACCGAAGTAAACCCTCCAACTGAGAGGAAGTTCTGTAGTCTCCACAGCTTGTCACTAGAGGGGGTTATGAATACACACACTATGCTAGTAATATTCTCGCTCTATTTTCCAGTCACTCTATTTTCCAGTCAATTTCTGCCATAGTTCTTTGGAGATTTTGTTTCTTTTTAACAGTATTACACAGCTTTCCCTTGGACTGGAATAATTCTTAAATCATTCTTACTCCTCTCTGTTTATAACTACACGTTACACATATATATTTTACTTGACTAACAAAAATATTCAGTATTCTTTACTTTTCAATCTCTCATAAGACACAGACCCTACATCCATTTTAGAAATTTCAATGAGCCCCAGCTCTTCCTTGCTGGCCACATCCCATTCATGCCATAAGGGAAGATAACTTGGAGGTGGAAGAAGCAGAGGGGAAAGCAGCCAAGCAGGAAAAACAGTACCTAAAGTAACCCAAGGATACTAATTAATTGATATTAATTATCAAATGGTAAAAAAAAAAAAAAATTAAAAAATAGCACTTTCTGTGGAAAGCACAGAAAACTGAAGCTTTTTATCTGGTGAGCTACTGTCCTTATAACAGGGGCAAAGTTTGTGTCATGTGTATAAAAAAATAAGGTAGAATGTATATATGGGAAGATGAAGATACAGACAGCTTACTGATTAATCCTCCTTTTGCCCCTCTGCGCTACTGCTAATCCTTTTAAGGCTATGACATTGCAGTGCTCTGCACAGACAGGAAAACAAATAATAAAAACACTGGCATTTAGATTGGCCATGGATCATGAGCAGCAGCAAGATACAGCACTGCAAACTATTACGGCACTGCAACATCACTTTCATGACGCGAACACCAAAGTCTCTATCAGACTCTGTATTTTGGGTACTCTGGATGGCTGGATCAAAGTGGGATAAAACCAAAAGCGAAAAGGTCAATGTACTTAAAGTAAAAAGGTTAATGTACTTAGAAACAAGTAGCAGCATCTTTTAAAAACTAAGAACTAAGCAGCTGAAAATCATTGAGATGAAAGAAAAAACCATGCGTATTAGCATACATAGTTGTATTTTGAAAGACAAGAAGAGATGGGTTGACCTAGCTAAATTGTTCTTTG